>NC_057717.1:28863133-28899021 GCF_004010195.1 Chiloscyllium plagiosum | reverse complement strand
ATGGGAGCTGCACATCCTGTCAGTTCCAACATTGGTTGCAAGTTTCCCCACACTGAGCAGTGATCTAACACAGTGTTACCGAACAATGCAACAATCTGGGTTTATATATGAATGAACCAGTGCGGTCTGCACAGCTCCCCACGCTGGACATTTAGCCCAGGATTATAGATCCAGCATTGGTGTGAGCTGCACAGAGTTTCACTCTGCACATTGCTGGGTTGCATTCAGCAGTACACTAGCCGGATCTACACAGTGCTCCATCCTGAATATGTAATGGATGGGATGGTTATGTGAGTTAGATTGCGAATGTGAGAGAACTAAAAATCTGGCTATGCCTTTATTTTGTGTTTTAATTCTTGTGATTGGACTCTTCAAATCCTGACTCATCTGGTTAGACCCATCCCTCTGGATGAGTCATGGTGACTGTTGTTACTGCATCTGTGTCGGCAACATGACCAACAAATGGAGCTGCAGAGAGGACAGTCTCCGTAAAATGGAATGAGGGAATCAGCATCAGATCAGCCGTGGTCTTAGTGAATGTTGGGGCAGGATTGAATGGACCACTGATGCAACTTATCATATATTTATGTTTGTGCCAAGCAAACTCCCCTTCTCTCCCAGTGTCCCATACTGGTGGGGACTGAATCACCTCCTCCTGTTCCTGCGTAACAGGATCCTCGGGCCTCACTAGCCTCCAGATTTCCCTGTGCCCCAGTTTTGAGCAGTTCAATAACTGGCTCCTGTTCCTGTGACCCAGTCCCGAACAGTGACTGTCTCCTGTCCCTGTGCCCCAGTTTCAAGCAGTTGAATGACTGCCTCCTGATCCCAAGTTTGTGAAAATACATGTCCTCCTCCTGCTCCTGAGTAACAGGCTCCAATAGCTCTGTGCTCACCTGCTGCTCCTGTGGAATAGAGGTGAGGGTTCTGAATGGCCTCTTCACATTCTTTACAGCTTTTTTCTTGACTAAAGGCCTTTCCTCTGTTTCTGTAAAACACCATCAAAATCTGAATGATGTATTTTTGTATTTGACTCTCTGTAATTGAGCAAACAAGCCGATTGGCAGAATTCAGATGCTGAATAGCCTCCTCCTGTTCCCGTGTTATACACTGAAGAGTCAATAGACTCTCAGAGATGTACAGCATGGAAAAAGATCGTTCTGTCCGATCATCCATACCGCCAAATATCCTAAGTTAATCTCGTCCGCCTTGTCAGCAGATGACCCATCTCCCTCTACACACTTCCCATGCATATATCCATCCAAAAGCTTTTTAAATGGTGTAACTGTACCTGCCCCCACCACCTCTTTAGGCTGTTCAATCCATGCACACAGCAGTCTCTCTGTGAAAATGTTGTCCCTCATGTCCCTTTTTAAATCTTTCTCCTCTCACCTTAAACCTTTGTCTTCTAATTTTGGACTCGTCTATCCTGGGAAAATGCATTGACTGTTTCCCTTATCTATGCCCCTCATGATTTTATAAACCCCTTTCAGGTCCCCCCTCTGCCTCAACACTTGAAAATAGCCCCAGCCTATTCAAACGCTCACTGTAACTCTGACCCTCCAACACCTGCAACGTTCTTTTAAATCTCTCCTGCACCCTTTCAAGTTTGACAACGCCTTTCCGACAACAGGGTGACCAGAATTAAAGGCAATATTACAAAAGTAGCCAAACCAATGTCCTGCACATGTCATGCAAATGCTTCGACTCAAAGCACGCACCAATAAAGGGAAGATCACCAAGTTCCTTCTTCACTACGCTATTTACCTGTGACAGCACTTTCAAGGAACAGAGAACCTGCACCACGAGTCTAGCTTTGCTGCCTCACAGGGCAGCGACCTGGGTTTAATTTCATCCTTGAATGACTGGCTGTGTGGAGTTTGTACATTCTCCCCGTGTCTGCGTGAGTTTCCTCCGGGTGCTATGTTTTACTCTGACAGTATAAGGATATACAGGTAAGGGTAGATTGGCCATGCTAAATTGCGCACCGTACCCAGGGATGTGTAGGGAAGGTGGATTAGCCATGGGGAATGCAGGCTTAGAGGGATAGGGTAGGTGTTTTTCCAGTGGGATATTGTTTCGAGGTTTGGTGAGGCCTCGATGGGCCGAAAAGCCTGTCTCCTAACTGTAGGGATTCGATAATTTCTATGGAGTTCTCCTTCATTGGCGGTTTCCGCAGGATCCTACCTTTTTGTCTTGCCTTGATGTGTTTTGCCAAAATGCAACACCTCACATGTAACTAAAATATACTCTATCTGCCACTCCTCGGTTCACCTAAACAAGGTCCCATTATAGTCTGAGAGATCATTCTTCACTGTCGACTACACCACCAAATTTGGTATTATCTACAAACTTACTGACCATACTTCATATACTCAAATGCAAATGATTTGGAGAAGTGACAAAATGCAAAGGATCCATTATTGATCTTTGCAGCACGCCACTGGTCACAGGTCTCCAAGTTTAATGAACAAATGTCCACTGTCACGCCCTGTCTCCAATATTCAAGAAAACTTTGGATCTAAATGGCGAGTTGTCCCTGGATCCCAGGCAGTCTAACCTTCCAACCAGTCTACAATGTAGAACATTTTGGTAATCTGACTGAATTCCATAAAGACAACATCCACTGGCCTGCCTTCATCAATTATTTTCGTCACTTCCTCAAATGATTACACCGAGTCAGTGAGACGTGATCTCCAATGTACAAAGCCCTCTTCAGTCCTTGTCTTTTCAAATGCTTATACATCCTTTCCAACAAAGTCCCCTCCAACAATTTAGTCACCATTGACGTCAGGCTCACTGATCTATAGTTACCTATTTTTCTTCCATACTTTTAAAATAATGACATTATGTTAGCAGCCCTCCAGTCTTTTGACACCTCACCTGTGGAAATCAATGATACAAATATATCAGCAAAATGCTGACCAATCTCTTTCCTAGCTTCCCACAAACATTTGGGATACAACTGATCAGACCCAGGGATTTGTTCACCTTTATGTGTTTTAAAATGTCAAGCACCTCCTTGTAATATAGACACCTTTCAATGTTTCACTATATATTTATTCATTCTCTCGCTCTTGTAACCTCCTCCTCATTAAATACTGAGGAGAAAGTTTTGTTTTGTATCCCTCCCATCTCCTGTGGTTCCACACATAGGTAGCCTTACTGACCTTTAAGGGGCCCTGTTCTCTGCCTAGTTAATCTTTTACCATTAAAGGATTTGTAGAATTTCTTCAATGCCTCGTTAACTCTATTTCTAAAGCCATCTCATGTCCACATTTTTCTGGCCCGATTTCCGCATTGACGATGCACTTGCTGCCCTTGTACACGTCTCGGGATTTACTTGATCTCAGCTCTGTTTACCTGACATATGCCTCCTTCCTTACCTTGACCAGAGCATCACTATATCTAGCCATCCAGCACTCCCTGCACCCACCAGCCTTGCCCCTCTCACTAATAGGAAGACGTTGGCTCTGGACTTTCTGAAACCACGTTTTGATGGACTTGGATTTTCCAACCATCCCTTTACCTGTGAATAGGGTATTCCAATTAGCCTTTCACAGGCTCGCCTAACACTTTCAAAATTGGCCTTGTTCAAAGTTAGAACTTTAATGTTTACATCAGGTCTTTCCTATTCCACAACTAATTTAAAACCAATATTTATGCGTATCAGAAAGTTAAAGAAACACTTCCTGCCCTTCTGTAACAGGCTCGAGAGGCTGAATGGGCTCCTTGTGGCCCTCTGTAATAGACTGGAAAGGCTGAATGGCCTCCTCCTGTCCTTGTGTAACAGACCCGAGACATTAAATGAGACAGCAACCCATGGATTACGAACAACCGTTAAACTGTATCTGATGGAGGTCCATCCCTTCTCAGTTACAGAAACATAACCAACACAATGTATTCTTGAAAAGAGTATATCAGCTGGAAAAGTCTCCAGTTCGGTGAGTCTGCTCCGGGGTTGCGTTTAACCGCCGAGCGTGGGTTGTTGGCAACTGCTCTACGAGAACTGACGGCTCCCAGTTCCGGTAACACGTAGAGTGAGTATAAACCAGACCCGTTGTAAGTACGAGACCTGGTTGTGGCGACGCTGCGGGGAATAAAACACTTATATTCTAGCAGACTCGCCTCTTGGCTGTTTGTTCTGTGTCAGACTACTTTCCTGCGAGCCTGGTCCTTGACCTGGAGAATTTTTTAAAACAGACGCGACAGAATACAGGAAAGAGATAGAGAAGAGAACTTAGTGGCATGGTGTAAAGACAATCTCTTCGAGGCCAGCGAAACAAACTAGTTGATCATCAACTTCGGTAAGTGGATTTAAAGTCATTCATCTGTATCAAAAGGTGGCAAGGTGGGAGGTAGTGGAGAGCTTCCAGTTCCCCAAAGTAAATACCACCAATCTGTCCTGAACACGACAGTCAAGAAACCATACCAACACCTCTGCGTCCTCAGAAGGCTATGGAAATTCAGGACTTGGAGATGCTGATGTTGGACTGGGGTGTACAAAGTTAGAAATCACAACACCAAATTATAGTCCAACAGGTTTAATTGGAAGCACACTAGCTTTCGGAGTGCTGCTCCTTCATCAGGTAATTGTGGAGGGGACAATTCTAAGGCACAGAATTTATAGCAAACATTTACAGTGTGATATAACTGAAATTATACATTGAAAAATACCTTGATTGTCTGTTGGGTCTTTCATCTGTTCGAATACCATGATAGTTTCACTTCTTTCATGTGTAAATCACAAAACCTTTTTTAAAAAAATGTTGCATTCTCAGGTTAGTTGTAACAGTGAGTTTTAGCTCGACAATATGTTGAAGGTGTTGGCCCCCTGTGTTCTCAGTCTATGCCATGATGTTTAGATTGATTCTCATCTTAAAAGTGAGGTAACAGAGTGTTACATGAAGCAATGCAGTTTTTGAGCTCAGAGTTTTACATGAATTCATGCAGTTTTTGAGCAAACTACTATGTAACTCTGCAAGTACAAATTCATCCCACAACATATATGTGTGCATGTGGGTCTTTGTCCGTTTGTGTGTCTGTATCTGTCTGGGTTGGGGGGTTTATGAGTGTGAGAGAGAATGTATATGTATTGATGTTTAGTGGCTTAAGTCTGTGATGGGGTGCATGTGTGAGTGTGGGAGTGTGTGTGCGCATCTGGGGTGGGGGGTTGACTATCAGTGAGAGAGAGTGTATATGTGTGTGCATGAGTGTAGAGTGGTCTAAGTCTCTCAGAGGATGCCGCGTGAGTGTGGGAGTGTGTGTGTCTGTAAGGGTGTGTGTGAGTGTCTGTGTGCGTGTCTGCGTACATGTGTGTCCGTATGTATGTGTGTGTATAGGAGTGCCTGTTTGTGTGTGTATAGTGCAATGGTGGTCACCTGTAATGTGACATGAACCCAAGGTCACGGTTGAAGCCCCCTATGGGTACAGAAATTAGCTGTCCGCCTCTGCTTGGCCACTTTTCACTGCTGCTTGTCCTGAAGTCCGCCTTGGAGGATGGTCACCAAAAGGTCCGAGGTTGAATATCCTGGACCACTGAAGTGTTCCCCAACTGGGAGGGAATACTACTGTCTGTTGATTGTTGTGCGGTGCCCATTCATCCGTTGTCGTAGCCTATGCTCAGTTACCCAGTGTGTGTTCAGTGACTGTGATTAATGCCAATTTCCATGGATTCTAATTATTCCAGTGGAGGCTTTCCATCTTTTAATGATAAATGGGCGCCGTTCAATATGTTAGCCCATAACATGAGCGGGACCATCACCGACAGTACTGATAGGGATCAGCAGATTTGGAGAGAGGAGGAGGAGAGATCAGAATCTGAGAACATTAGACTGGAATGTTCCAACAATGGATCAGAATCTGAGAATATTAGATTAGAATATTCCAAAAATGTATCATAATCTGGGAATATTAGACTGGCATGTTCCAACAATAGACAGGAGTTTATCCAATTGTGTTTGGTATCTTTCTGCATTTAATTGGTTGTCATTATCATTGCGGATCTATTATGCTCTTCTCATTATTCAATATTTTTATTATCCTTTCCTGGCTATCGTCTGTGTTCCTGGTAAATGTCACTCTCCAGATTTTACTTTCTATAAACCTGTTATGACTGTATTACTGTTCTTTTATATAGTCTACACTTCTTGTCACTATTATTTTCCTGTTGAAACTCTCGATCCATATATTCACTCTACAGACTACAACTAACTACATCAATTAATGTGTTCGATTACTGCCATGGGTTTCTATGTTGACCTACTCAGTTTCAGCGGAGAACTACAATTTATTGTAACATTGCCCTTGTTATTGAAGTATTAACAGCATGGAGATCATTCTCTACTGTTGTGATTACAGATTCCACTTCCTTCCACTGTTTCCCTCCCATCCCTGGCCAATATCTGCAGCTGAAGCAGACAAGTCACAACTGTGGGTGATCCCTTTGACCATGAGCTGATTCCTGACACCATACCCTGACCATTTCTAACTTGAAATACTCACCACTCCAGAATATATCTCACTGGTTTAGTCCATCGGCTGTTTGAACCTTGAGCTACGTATTACAGTCTTAATGAAGCCGATAATGTGCTTCTGACCTCCCGGCTTCACACCTGCCAAAGCAAATCTGATTCGAACTCACACCAAACTCCCATCCATCTTTCATTCATGTGTATGCCGATGTATATTGCTATTGTGTCTGGCAATGCCTTTATTTTGACATTCTCAAATACTTTATCTCATCTATCCATGAAACTTCTCTTGTTCTCTCTCTGTCGATTAACAAAAAGCCTGCCAGTTGTTCTTATTTAAAATAATTTCCTCCTTGTGCGTTCCTTCTCAAACAATGAGTTTCGCATTCAACTACGCCTATCGCGCACACACACGCTCTCTTCCTCAGTTTCTGATGAATACACACACGCAGCAAATCTTCCCATTGTAGGCATTAATCTTATGCGAGTATAGTTAGCATATGATAGTAAAGTTTGCAATACTCTCATGCTGGGCAGATAGTACAGTTTACTAAGCAACACACGAGCATGCTCTGCACAGCTCTCCATGCTGGGCTGTCATCTTGTCTCAGTTTATGTTGTTTGTGGTGTTCTGTCAAGCAGATTGAGAATTTGATGTAACAAACCATTCCAGCTGATCTGACAATGCCTTTATTCAATGTTCTCATTCTTCTAAGTTTACTCTCGAAGATCTCACTTCTCCACTTCGTCCCACTGCCCTGTCTTTTTCCCCATATTTCCACATCTTTTCAGTTAATAAACTGTCTCTTTCTGTCTTTAATGTGAATCTTTCTATCCCTCTGTATCATTCCCTGGGCTTAGCTTTTGGCTCCCTCGTGAATCGAGTGCTGGCATTGTGAAGCTGAGAAACAGTGAAATGGTGTGTGTCAGGCTGTTGTTCACTTCCCGGTATGTCCCATGTGATGGTCCATGGACAGGTGTGTTTCAGAAGTTATGAGACACATCCTTGTAACTTGGTCTGTACCTGCATTTGTCCCTCTCAGGTGACCTTGCGATCAGGAGCACGAGGAAGCCCCGAGAGTCAAGGACCAGGCATCTAAATTGTGTGACAATGCTGTCACTTTAAAAAAGTTATTTTCTCCTTTTTTTAAATAAGAGATCTTAAAGGCCAAACTGCCTGCTGAAAACGGCTCAAGTAAATAACTTACGATGCTTTTAGGGTTTTTAATAAATGGTAGTAACAACGGCCTAGTAACTTATCCTCAGCTGCTACTCTCTCTGAAACCTGACTTGATGCTGATTCCTCCTGGTTTGGAGAACTGTATGCAAGAATGTATGCCAGAATGTACCTTTTTGCCAAGGGGTGTGTTTATGGCATGTTAGTATATTGGAACAGTTAATTTGTTGTAGATACTGTATCCATTATTCGGTTAAGGTTTCCAATAGTTAAATTATTCTAAATTCCTCGTCATTTTGAATGGATTTTCATTAGAGTGTTTAAATATATTGTGTGTTGCTTAATAGTGAGTGGTTTGACTAGTAGAATCACATCTGGAACGCCCACATCACATCTTCCTTTAAAATAAGAACGGTTTGTCATCCAAGCTACCCTCTTAAAATAGCTTGAGGCAGTCTGGTTGGTCTATAGCAACTGGAGACTCTTGTCTGGTTCTAAATCGATAATACCAAACTGAGTTTAGAATTACAATCTCTACAGTGTGCAAATAGGCCATTCGACCCAAGAAGTCCACTCCGACCCTTCGAGGAGTAACCTACCCAGACCCATTCCTTTACCCTATTATTACACATTTACCCCGACAAAGGCTCCTAGCCTACACATCCCTGTAAGCTATTAACAATTTAGCATGGCCAATTTACCTGGCATGCACACCTTTGGATTGTGGGAGGAAACCAGATAATCCAGAATGAACTCTTGCAGACACTAGAGATTATTCACCGGGAGACTATTGCGTTAAAAGTCGTGTATGGTAGCTGCTAGCGTCTTTTGTTGTGGATGTTGAATTCGGTTGGTTTCAACAGTGTTTTGTGTATAAAGATTCTTTCAGTCATTCAGAGTTCTCTGGGTGTGGAGGAAGTGAAGTTGGCGGTTTTACAAAAGGCAATGAAGGCAAAGCTGTAGGAATTGGCAGACAAGCTGGAGTTGGGGTTGTGTTTGTCTGTGAGAAATTGAGAGATAATTCCAGCTACAGCTCGGCAATTACATTTGTTGGAACTGTCATCTGACTCTTTGGAAACGGCTGGAATTCAATTTCAAATGAGGCACTTTGAACATGAGAAGTAATTGAAACAGTTTGAATTATGATGAAAAGTAGAAATAAAAGAAAAGGAAATGAAGAAGAAAGAGAGAAAAGGACAGAAGAAAAGCAGAGAGTTTCAACTTATAAAGTTAGCAATTAGAGAGGAAAGTTGACATAGAAGGCGGAGGTGAAGATAGACGGTCAGCTGGATGAGGAGGATAGTGATGTTGAACAACCCTATTGTAAACAATGGCATAATGGGGTTCTGTTTAAATGCATCCAGGCATTATCTAAATTTGATGATCCTCCTCATCCAGCCGACCGTCTACCTTCACCTCCGCCTTCTATGTCAACTTTCCTCTCTAATTGCTAACATTATAAGTTGAAACTCTCTGCTTTTCTTCTGTCCTTTTCTCTCTTTCTTCTTCATTTCCTTTTCTTTTATTTCTGCCTTTTGTATTTCATTTCAGAAAGTGGCTAAACAAATGCAGTGACCAGTGACCATGTCGATTTAGTTGATCCAAACAAAGCTGATAGGTACTTTCATCCCTATCGGAGACGGTATCTGGTCAGTATGGGGTGGTGAAGAAACCCATCTGAAGTGCATATGAGCTTGGGCCAGAAGCCGACAGACAGCATTTCAGGAATCTAAAAAAGGGTCGCTGGTTAAACGCACATTGAGTTTGAAAGGATCAAACAAAGTAATTTTGAAAAGTGGGGAAGGGTATTAAAAACAGAGCAAACCTATGGCACTCTTCGAAGAATTCTTACTTTGGAGAAGTTCAACAATTCACTTCCTGCAGTCGTGAGAACTCGTGTGGAAGAGCAGATCGTTAAAATGGCAAGCTTAGAAATGGCTGATGATGATGATTGGGTTCAGAAATCAAAGTTTGGTTTCTTTGAGAGGTTGAGAAGAATGTGTGAGATCTTCTTAAAACATATACCTGAGAGAATAAGATTAACTGGCATAGGCCAGGAGTAGCAGATAAAGAGGTTAGAGCATTAAGAGGTACAGAATTATGTAACTCTTTTATGCTGAGACATGAGGAGCTATGCCATTCAGAAGGATTATTGGAGAGATGAAAACTGTTCCGTTATGCAACGTGCGATTGGAGTGTCCAGTGGAAACATCAACAGATTTATTTCACAATGGGGAAGGAGGCCTTGAGCTTAGTGCTGGTGTTACAACATTTCAGCATTTAAATTGCGAATAACATGCATGAGACAAACCTTTATCACTGATCGTTACCCGGTAAAGTTTTTGCAGAAGTCTCGGGAGAAAAATACCATCTGTTTCGATTGAGCTTATTATTGCTGCCATTCAGTTTGAAATTATACAGGTGACAGGGCGAGAAACCCTACGTTTTGACACATTGTGGAGACTTGGCAGGAACAAAATGCCTGAAATCGAAACTAGTTGTGAACATTTATATACTCACAGTCAATGTAATGTATATGCATTTCCGTCTACTAATAGAGGAAGATTAGGAGGTCTAAAATGAATCCACCGTTGTACATTGATGGATTAGTGTATTAAAGATGGAGTTGTGAGGATACTATCACTGTAAAAAGGTTATTTTCTCTTGGGTTTTTTTTAAGAGAGGTTTTAAACGCAGAGGTCTGAAAACAGTTCAAGTAAATAACTGAGATTTTAGGTTTCATTAAAACGGTGGTAACAATGGAAGCGCAGTGGCCAGCTCTCCCAGATCAGGGTTTCTCATTTTGTTTGCTGCAGCATTCAGAAGGTGCTGGGGATCCCAAAAGGGTTGAAAGTTTTAATACATGATCCCCAGCTGCTTTTCTCTCTGAGATCTCTGTTCATGTTGTTTCCTCCTGGATTGGAAAACTGCTGTAAGGATCTGTATTTGAATAAATCTTTGTGCCAAGTGGTGTAAACCAAGAAGGTACGGTATCTATTGTTTGTGTAAGTGTTTTAACATATAAGCTGTCCCAAAATGTTCTTTTCTTTGATTGTATTTTAACCAAAGTATTTGCATCGATTATATTTTGCTTAATGTCGAGTGGTTTGACCTGTCACAACATATCTGGAACGCACACTTCCCATCTATATTCAAAATAAGGAAAGGTTTGGATCTAAATGGCCTTCTTACAATATTTTGCGGGGATCTGGTCTGGTTCACAACATTTGTAGCCGAGGGTTTTCTGACTGACTGCTGTAATTGAAAATTTAGTGGAGGGGCAAGGGATGTTTTGCTGGAGGTTATGCTGTAAGTTGCCTCAGACATTCAGGGAGACCTGAGGATTTGGAGACCCAACTCTGGATGGAGCATGGGGACTGTAGTTACAATATCTGGGTCTGCAACATGAACAACAAATGGAGCAGAGACTGCAGAAAGGGGAAGCTCTGAAACCACGGAGTGAGTGTGTGTTGGGAAAGGGATCTGCTGTATCCACCCCGGGTTTTCCAGGACCAGCTTCCAAAGCTCCACTTGACCAAGGAGCAGAGGGTGAGGGGCCCTGACTAAAAAAGGAGCTGATCATAGAATGGTGTTACCTCCTTCAACACGTCCTGCAGCTTCACACCAGGGGGAGGATGGTGCTGCCAGTGGCTGTTAGGGTCACTGTTTCATTCAGCTTCTATGATCCAGAACTTTCCAGGCAGGACTAGGTGACATATCCATCATTTCCCAGTATCTCAACATCAATGTTAACCATTCAGTGATGGAGGATATATATGGATATATGGTGGATGAGAATCATTGTTTCTCCCTCAGCCGGGAGCTGCCGGGTGTATTCAGTATAGTGGGATTCCCGATGGTGTACATGGCATCTGCGGAGTACCCATGCCAATGGGGGGAGATAGAAGAACTGAAGGAGCTCTCTCTCTCTCTCTCTCTCTCTCTCTCTCTCTCTCTCTCTCTCTCTCTCCCTCTCTCTCCCCGTTAATGTTACAGTGTGTCCATGCGCAGTACATCATGTTGGTGAATACCCTCTGTCCTGGCAGCAGTCACGGCCTCTTCATTCAGAAACAGTCAGCCATTCCCATCGTCATCGGGTCTTCACGTAGAAAGAATTGAATATATCTTGGATAAAGGACGTCCCCTTGATGCACGTTTCAAAACACCATCCCCACCACCAATCAACCACATCAAAGTATTCCATGTGCACGGAGAGCAAAAGGGTCACTTGGAGTGTCTGAGAGCTGACGATCAGGGATGGAGCAAAACCTCCCATGTCTGAACGGGGCTGAGTGAACCCCCTAGTACACAATATCAATAAGTCCTGTAATCCCTCTCCATTTCAGTAACAGATTGCTTACCATTATTCCTGTAAATGAAATGACAGGGTATGTCATCTTAAATTCCACCTTCCAAAACTATTAGCTATTGCCTTTACCTCTCTGAATTTATTTGCAGACTCTCCACCTTCTCTTGATAACTTAATCTTTTGCTTACCACAGCAACATCACCAAACTCAGCATCTGTATATCTGTTCCATCCCCCGATCATTAATATAGATTGTAAATAGTTGAGAACCCAGTGCTGGTCACTGTGTGACCTTACTGGTTACGTTCTCTCTAACTGATTGAGACTGGTTTATCCTGAGTGCCTGCATCCTGTATGATACCCAGTCCTCTCCCATTCCTGTCCAACACAGTAGAAGTGTTGAATAAGAACTAGGAGCATCTGTGAGGAATCCAGCCCCTCGATGAGGTTGATGTCAACGCGCCCTCTGTTGCACTTTCCTGCAATCTCTCCATCCTAAAACTCTAGTCTCTTGTTGTAGATTGCGCCACATGAAAAAAAAATCCACTCCACATCTACACTTTAAATTACTTTTAGCATTTTACAGACCTCAATGAGATGTAAGCAGACACCCAGATCACTCTGCACCTAAACACTTTGAACTTTCTCTCCATTTAGATAATAATTTGTCTTTCTATTATACTGGCCAACTTGAATAGCCCCATATTTATTTACTTTAATTTTCCTTGCCAAACGTTGGCCCATTCATCCATCTATCCATACAGTTTAAATCTCTTGCATCATCATTCCGAAGGAATTTCCTACCAAATTTAGTGTCATCTGAAAATGTGACATCTCATTTTCTAACCCATCAACCGAGTACAGTACTACCATCGATCGCAAATGTATGAGGCATGAGTACTGAAATCAATGGCATCCCACAAATTGCATTTGCCAAAAGCAAATGACACATTTATTCCATCTGACTCCATTTTGTTGGTTAACCAATCCTTCATCCAAGCTAATAATTTACTCTTAAACCCATGTTGTCTGATCTTACCACTTACTCTTTGGAGAAGCGAAATATCCGATGCCTTCAGGAAGACCAGATATGTTCCATCTCCAGAATTCCCCCGATCCATATTGTTTGTGACATCTTCAAATAACTCAAACAAACAATTCAAACACGATTTAGCCTTCGTAAAACCATGTTGACTCTGACGGATTGTAGTTTAAGTTTGCAAATGTCCTGAACAATGGACTCTAACCATTTGCCTTAAATTACAATAGTTTATTGTTGCACTTTAGTCCCTAATGTATACCATTATTATAAGTTCTTCCCTTTCGAAACCCTTTGCGTTTTCTTTGAATTCCAATTTAATGGGCAAACGTTTTTAAGAGATCTGCTCCAGTTGCGGTGTAAGAGTCATGTGTGGCTGAATGGACTCATCATCCTGCTGATGTACAAAATCGATGGGCTCATGTCTTTCTGGTGTTCCCATGTTGTCATCTCCAAGGCCAGAATGACCTCCTCCAGTTGATGTTTTAGAGGATTGGGAGATTATGGAATCTTCCTGTTGCTGTCTAACATTTTGAGGAGCTGATGGGTCTTCTCATATTTCTCCATAACAGATGGAAATACTGCACGGTCTCCTCATGTATCCTGGAGATAGGGCTGAGGGATTGATTGGTCTTCTCTTGTTCCCATACAACAGACACGTGTCTAAATTACCTCTTCCTTTTTCATGAAAGAAGTGTCAGATAGTTTTTATCCTTATCCAATTCCCTTACAATAGGCTCGGTGGGTCTGAATGGCCTCCTGTTATCCCAGTGTAACAATCCCCAGTCATTGCGTGACCTCTTCCAGTTCCTGTGTTACAGACTTGAGGAGGCTGAATGGACTGATCCTGTTGCTGTTTAACAGGATACTGTTGCAGCATGGCCTACTGTTATAGGCGAGAGTGGCTGATTGGCCTCCTTCTGTAAATGTATATCAGGCTCCAGGGGTTAAACAGCCTCGTCCTGTTTTGGTGTAACAGGTTCGAAGGCCTGAATATCCTCCTGTTGTTCCTGTGTAACAGGCTAGAGAACGGAATGGTTTCTCCACTATCTGTGTAATTCACTTCACTTGTTGACTACTTCTGTCATCTATGTTGAAATTAAATCATCCTTAATTTTTGTAAACTCCAATGGCTACTGGGTCAACCTGATCATCCTTTTGTTATAAGTTATCACCTTCATTGCAGGAATCAGTTGAGGGAACCATCTCTGAGATGCTTCCAATATAACAACATCCTTTCTTCATTGAAGAGATTAAATCTGTACACACTACACCAGATGTGGTCTCACTAAGACCCTGCACAGCAGCAGCAACACGTTACCTGTAAGGTTCCCACCCAGGTTAGAGCAGTCTCAGCTCTCTGGGGGCATACAGAGCATTGTTGGAAGATCATTGTCCTTCTCTACTCCATCAGCATAACGGGAGATCTAGAGAAATTAAAGTTTGAGAAGATTATAAATGATGTGGCGATATGATATCCACCATTAATCTCCCCAGAGCCCACGTCGCTCAGATTCCACGGAATCTAGTAAGGAGGAATCTCGTAAACAGAAAGGAGGAGCAAACGTTGATGGAAGTTATATATCGAAGTGAAAGCTGCAGTACAAATGCTGGACATGTTGTAAAACAGGAAATGATATATACACATTTGTGGATACTTCAGTAATAATGTACTGTTTACATTATATCTAAACTTTGTTAACCCAATTGAATGCTGATGCTGGGAACAATGGATTTCATGACCACGTGTGAGATGGTTTGTGTTAACATTATGTTGAGCACTGAGCTCGAGAGCAGGTTATTTAGGAATTGGTGTTGAGTGATCAGAAGACCTAAATGAAAGTTTTGCTGGAAAGGACCTTTTGGGAACAGTGACCACAGTGTATTGGTTTTCTTTTATGCTGTTTGAGTACACGGCAGTTTTTGTTTTATTTGAAGTAACCGTTGTAAATCTGAGTCATGCAAGCCATGAAGGTGCGAGGAGAAAGTGAGGACTACAGATGCGGAGATCAGAGTCGAAGAATGTGGTGCTGGAAAAGCACAGTCAGGCAGCATACTAAGAGCAGATAAATCGATGTTTCGGGCATAAGCCGTTCATCAGGAATGAAGTTAATTGGCCAAGAGGGCTGAGAGATAAATGAGAAGGGGGTGCGACAGGGGGAGGTAGCTGGGATTGCGGTAGGTAGATGAAAGTGGGGTGGAAAGTGATAGGTGATTAAGGGAGACAGAACGCCCCCCGCTGCATCCATTAAACCCAATGTGGTCTTCTCTAAATTGGCGAGGCAGGAGGTCAACTTGGAGATCATTTCAGAGAACATCTCTGGGACAGCCACATTGAACATCTCCATCGCCTTGTGGCTGAGCACTTTAACTCCCCTTCCCACTCTGCCAAGGACATGAGGGTCCTGGGCCTGATCCATCACCAAACCTGAGCCACCAGAAGCCTGTAGGAAGACAGCCTCCTCCTCTGCCTTGGGACCCTCCAACCACAGGGGATCATAGTGGATTTCCCCATTTCCTCATTTCCCCTAATTCCATTTTATCTCGCTCCAAACTTCCAAGTCAACACCGCCCTTTTGAACGTTCCTATGTGTCCACCTTCCTTCCAATCGGTCTGGTCCACCCTCCTCTCCGACTATCACTTTCAACTTCACCTTCATCATGCTATTCGATGAAAGGAGGCAGCTTAGAAAAATGCCAAGTGCTGCAGTTAGACCAGTGGATTCAGAGAGATGGAGGACCCAGCAAAGGATGACCAAGAAACTAAAAAGAAAATCAAGAAGCGAAACAGCGTGCAAATGAAAGAAAAACATAAAGACTGCTAAAAAGCGTCTATCAACGTATGGAAAAAAATAAAAACAAGGTCAAATGTGGAGCAGTTGGTGCGCGTTCAGGATAATTTATTGCAGAGAACAGAGAAATCGCAGGGAAAAGAAACAATTTCTTTATGTCTATCTTCATGGAAGAATGTCCAGAAATTCTTCCAGAAATACCAAGTGACCATGGGTCTTTGTGTAAGTAAAGTTTAACATCATTCTTATCAGTGTTGGGGTTATCTTTGAAAAGAAAGCTGGATTGAGTATTTATAAATCTGACAGACTAGATGTACTTCATACAAGAATTTCAGAGGAAGCAGCAATACACATGTTGAGTGCATCGCGGATTTTCAGTTTATTTTCTGACACATTCCAGAAAGGCATTTAGCCAATCAGGATAAGGAAATGGTTATAAATATTATCCAACAGTTTAAGAAAGGATGAATTTGGTGAATGGTGAGCTACAGACAAGTTATCTTGTCATCCACAGTCTGTTGGACTTATGCCCGAAACGTCGATTCTCCTGTTCCCTGGATGCTGCCTGACCTGCTGCGCTTTTCCAGCAACACATTTTCAGCTCAGTATCTGTTGGATTCCATTACAAAGAACATGCTACTAGATATTTAGAAGGTAATAACATAACTGGGGAGTGTGCGAATGTACCGATGAAAGGAAAACCAGAAGCGGCAAACATTTTTTGTTAATGGTTTGAAGATGATTCTTGTGAACATAGGCAATGAAGAACCGATGTATAACGTATAGGTGGATATTCATGAGCTTTTTTTCAAAGAACTCACGCAGTTATCTCATAAGTAAAGTTAAAGCGAGAGGTATAAGGAAGAATATATGCAAATGGAAAGTAAAAATTAGGTTTACATTCATGTGAATGTAATTGGAATAAAGAGGATGTCGTGCACCAGTTGCTTCGAGTGTTCATGAGACGACACTTAGAGTATTGTGTACCGTTCGGAGTCCCAATCAAAGAAAGAATATATTGACTACAGAGGAACTGCAAAAGGTATTATCCAGATTAATCCCTAAAATGGCAAGATTGTCTGATGTGGAAAATCAGCCTGTGTTCTCGAGTTTCAAAACATGATAGGTGATTGCAGTGAAACTTAGAAACAAGTAGGCGAAATGAGGAAGATTTCCACGATATCCTACGCGGACAACTCGAACAGAATAAAGAACAGAGAAAGCTGAGGGGTCCATGATTCAGACGGATAAGATTATAAGCGACACGGGCAGGGTGGATAGACAGCAGCTGTTCCTTATAGTTAGAGGCTCAAGAACAAAGGAGCACACTTTTAAAGTGAAACGTTTGAGGTTCAGAGAGGATTTAAACTTTTTTTTTAACCGAGAGGGTCTTGTGTCCTGGGATTACTTCCTGAGAGGGGAATTATCACGTGTAATCTCACAATCATTAAAAAGTACTTGGACAAGCATTTGGAATTGTCATAACATTCCAGGCTATGGGCCTGCTGTAGGGAAGTGGGACTAATATTGATCGTGCTGTACTTCTGTAGGCACACAAGCTATGCTCCTGTGAGTGTATGGTGTGGAAGGTCAATTATTGAGCAGTTTAAGGCAGGAATTGATGAATTTCTGAAGAGTATATTCAGAAGGGTTATAAGAGTGAACTGTGATAACTTGATAAATCATGTCAATGTGAAAAATATGAGTAACGAGTGCAGTTTCCTTACAGTTTGAAACCAGAGAATAGAGAATGGGGAACACGGAAATGGCAGAACTATGAAGCCACTACTTCAGTTCTGTCTTCACAGAACTTTCAAACAATACAAGGAAAACCAAGTCTGGTGTGGGAAAATGATAGAGTACATAAAACATAGAACATAGTAAGTAAATGGTTAAGGAGAAACTATTGGGGTTGAAAGTAATGGTCATAGACAACACTAACATAGATTTATGAAATGGGAATTATGTTTGAGAAACAAACTGGGAGACAAATGAAAGAGAAGCAATGGATGTAAAACATTTTGATTTTTAGAAAAGTTTTGGTAAAGCTCGAAGCCCAGTTTGCAAAATCAAATCTGAGTGGATTGGGGCTAATATATGGATATGTTTCCAGAATGGGAGAGCTGGCATGAAACAGTGAATAGAAATAAACAGACTCGTCAAGCAACAGCCTGACATTGTCTGTAAGGTATGATTCTGTAAGGTATAAGTCCTTCCACAGCTAATCAAGAAACATTGGGGACAATTAAACAATTCACTGGAGGAAGAGATTCCACAAATAACCACTTCCTCTATGATGGAAGACCCCATCAAATCAGGATATAAGATAAGGCTGATTCGTTCGCAACAATCTTCAGTCAGAAGTGCTAAGTGGATGATCCATTTCAGCCTATGTCCCAGATTCCCATCACCTTCCCCGGATATCTCCTGTCTCATCAGCAGGACAGACACAGCAGAAGTGGCGGCACATTGGGATACAGTTGGAAGGGAATTGCTCTTGACTCCGTATCCCATGAAGTCTCATGGCATGAGTTTACACATGGGAAAGGAAAACTCCTGCTGATAACCATGTACCAGCCTCTTTCAACTGATG
Organism: Chiloscyllium plagiosum; assembly: GCF_004010195.1. Lineage (NCBI taxonomy): Eukaryota > Metazoa > Chordata > Chondrichthyes > Orectolobiformes > Hemiscylliidae > Chiloscyllium > Chiloscyllium plagiosum. Next base: position 28,880,642 of record NC_057717.1, on the reverse strand, counting down.
AATCAGTACTCCTCCATGCTGACCAACACTTGCAGGAAGCACTGAGCGTAGCACGGACGCAAGATGTACTCTGGGTGGAGGATTTCAATGTCCACCTCGAAGAGTATCTCAGCTACAGCATTACTGATCGAGCTGGCCGGGTGCAAAATGATATAACTGCTAGACTAGTACTGCGGCAGATGGTGAAGGAACCAACAAGAGGAAAATACAAACTGACCACAGCCTGACTAATCTGCCAGTTGCAGAAGTATCTGTCCATGACAGTATCGGTAAGAGTGGCCACCGCATAGTCATTATGGAGACAAAGTCACACTTGCACATTGAGAATATCCTCCACCAATTTGGGTGGTAATATCACGGTGCTAAATAGGACAGACTTCAAACAGATCTAGCAGCTCAAGTCTGGGTGACCATAAGGTGCTATGGTTCATCTATAGGAGCAGAACTGTACACCCACACAACCTCATGGCTTGGCGTATCCCCCTCACAACAATTACTCTCAATCCTGAGAATCAACCTTGGTTCAATGGAGTGTGCAGGAGGGCAGGAGCAGCATCAGGCATACCTGCAAATGAGATGTCAGCCTGTTGAAGCCACCAAGCAGGAAAACGTGTGTGCCAAACAGCATAAGCAGTAAGTGATAGACAGAGCTAAGTGATCCCACAAGCAAAGGATCAGATCTAAGCTCTGCAGTCCTTCCATATAGAGTTGAGCAACTTTGGGGACAATTAAAGAATTAAACAATTAAACAATTCACTGGAGGAAGAGATTCCACAAATAACCCCTTCCTCCATGATGGAAGACCCCAGCAGTTCAGTGTATAAGATAAGGCTGATGAATTCGCAACAATCTTCAGTCAGAAGTGCTGAGTGGATGATCTATCTCGGCCTCCTCCAGTGGTCCTCAGCGATTCAGTTACCAGTCATCAACCAATTCGATTCAGTCCACGTGAAATCCAGAAACGGTTGGAGATACTGGATACTCCAAAAAGTCCATACTCTGACAACATTCTGGCAATAGTACTGAAAACTTGTGCTCCATAACTTGCCACTACCCAAGCCAAACTGTTTCAATACAGTTACAACAATGGCTTTCCCCGATTATGTGGAAAATTACCCCAAGCATCTCCTGTCTATAAAAAAGCAAATATATTTCCAAGTCAGGATGGTGAATGGCTTGGAGCGGAACCTAAAGATGATGGTATTCCCACTTTGTCAGTCTACTCTCGATCATCAGTAAAGTGGTGGAAGATCTCAGTGCTTTTAAGCAGCACGTGCTCAGCAATACCCTGGTCAATGATGCCCAGTTAGGGCTCCACCAGAGCCACTCAGCTCCTGACCTCATTACCGTGGTTAAAACATGGACAAAATAGTTGAATTCCAGAGGTGAGGTGAGAGTGACAGTCCTTCAAAACAAGGCTGCCTTCGACCAAGTGTGGCATTAAGGGGCCTTAGCAAAACTGCAATCAATGGGTATCAGGGTATCATGCCTGACTCGTAGTAAGATGGTTATGATTGATGAAGGTCAGTCAACTCAGCTCCAGGTCTGTAGGAATTCCTCGAGCAGTGGTCGAAAACTTCTTCAGGGCTGCTTCATCAATGACCTTCCCGGCATTTTAAGGTCAGAAGTGGGGATGTTCGCTAATAATTATACAATATTCTGCAACATTTGTGGCTCCTCAGATACTGAAGCAGTCCATGTTCAAATGCGACAAGATCTGGACAGTATCCAGGCTAACAAGTGGCAAGTAATATTCACGCCACACAAATACCAAACCGTGACCATCAACAATAAAATACAATCTAACCTGCCCCTTGGCATTCAATGGTGTTACTATCACTGAATCCCCCAGTATCAAAGTCCTGGTAGGTAGTCATTGCTCAGAAACTCACTGGTCTCGCCACATAAACACAGTAACCACAAGAGCAGGTCAGAAGTTGGGAATACTGCGGCGAGTAACTCACATCCTGACTTCCAAAAGTCTGTCCATCATCTACAATGCATAAGTTAGAAGTGTGATAGACGACTCCCAATTTGCCTGGATGAGTGCAGCCCCAATAACACTCAAGAAGCTTTATACCATCCAGGACAAAGCAACCAGTTTGACTGTCCCTTCATCCCTAATGCTCCACCATCAACGTTCCGCAGCAGCAGCAGTGTTTTACTATCGACATGCTGCAATGAAATGATTCACCAAAGATCCTCAGAGACCATCTTCCCAATCACGACTATGTCTATCTAGAAGGACAAACGCTGCCGATGTATGGAAAAACCATCATCTTTATGTTCCCCTCCAAGCCATTCACCATCCTGACTTGGAAATATATCACCGCTCCTTCACAGCCGCTGGGTCAGAATCCTGGAATTCCCTCCATAATAGCATTGGAGGTCAACCACAGCAGGTGGACTGCAGCGTTCAACAACGCAGCTGGCCACCACCTTCTCAAGGGCAACTCGGGACAAGCAATAAATGCTGGCCCAGCCAGTGACACCCAGATTCACGAAATAAATAAATAGAAATTAACAAAGGAAGGTTGCTGAGGTGTCGCAGAGATCGGTGCTTGGGGCCCAGCTGTTCACAATGCCCTTTAAACATTGGGTTTCTGGAATAAGATACAATATATCCTAGTCTGCCGACAGCGCTAACGAATGTGGGATTGTGAGTGGGTGAGGAGGATGTAAAAAAGCACCGAGAAGACTAAGGCTAATGGAGTGAATGGGTAAATACGTGACAGATGGAGAACAATGGGGATAGAGGTGACGGTGTGCCCTTTGGTGGAAACAATAAATTGGCAGCCAACCATTTGAAAAGGATTGGTGGAAATATGTTGATCTACAAAGGGACGTATGCTCCTTTTTGTTATTTCCTTCTGCATGAAACTCTGATGCCCCTGCAGCGCAGTGCGTTCTGTAACCAGAATTCAATACTAGGCATGGCATTGGCACGCTGACCAGTTTACATGGACCCGCCAATTGGGTAGCTGTAACATTGAAAGAGATCTGGATCTCCTTGTACACCAGTCACTGAAAGCAATATTGCAGAAACAGAAAGCAGTGAGGAAGATAAATGGTGTGTTGATCTTCATTTCAGGGGGATGTGAGTGCAGGAGAAAGGGTGTCTTACTGCAGCTGTACAGACCCTTGGAGAGATCCCATCTCGAACATTGTGCAGTATTGTGTGCAGGTTTGGTCTCCTTACCTAATAAAGGACAAACCTGACATTGATCGAGAGCAGTGAAGGATGACCAGGCTGGTCTCTGGGATGACGGGCTTGTTTTGGGAGCAGAGTTTGGGAGACTGGGCCAGTATTCCATTGGGTTTAGGAAAATGAGTGGAGATCTCAGTGAAATATACAAAACTCAGACAGGGTGAGACGAATTGAAAGCAGGGATGATAATTCCCCTGGATGGGACGCCTAAAACAAGGGGCCACAGTATTAGGTACAGGTAGTTACTCTGCATTGAGATGAGAATAAATGACTGTCGTCACTGACTGGTGAATATGGGGAATTCTCTCACACCTGGAAACCAAGACACTGATTATAAATAAGGATTTAGAGACAGTAAAGGGATGGTGGGAGAGCAGGAGTACGGTGTGTAAATAAAGGTCCAAGCATCATTACATTGAATTGGGAAGCAAACTCGATGGGCCAAATGTACTACTGCTCTTCCTATTTTATAGCTTCCCAAGGTTCCTCACATTAGCGGATATGTACATCATGTGGGGTATGTGCGTTGAAGAGGTTTTTTTTCCATGAAGTGGAATGGGGGGGCTCAATGTGTTGTATGACCTACTACTTCCCTGCTGTTTCTGTGCAGTCTGTGGAAAAGCTCGGTAAATGTTGTCACACGCTCTCAGATGTTAGGAAGGAGGTCTCTGCAGGGTCGACAGGACTGTGTTCCCATTCCCTTTTCTGCTCCAGATGCCGAGGCCGGCTGTTCTGCCCGGTTTCATCCTTTCAGACCTCGGAGTAGTTAGATACACATGTGTGTCTTGATTGGCCGTTTCAGAGACCATTGAAATGTTTATCACATATCAGGGTCTTTGGAGTCAGTTTTAGGCCAGCCCAGGAAATCATGGAAGATTCACTTCCTAAAAGTACATTGGAGAAGGAAATTCTGTTTACAATCGATACTGGCTTCAAGGTCACTGTTACTGACACCAGAGTTTAGATCTCGATATTTTATTAATTGTTTTTAACTTCCACCCATTGCCAGAGCATTAGCCTGGTCTGGATTAGTAATCCAGTGACATTTCCACAGCAGTACCATCTTCACATGGGGGCCTATCGGAAACCACACTGAGCAGGTTATTTCTGTGCTGCTTGACAGCTCTGTCAAAAATAACTCCCACCAATTTGACTGTCGTGATGGGACTGAGGGGGTGGGAATTGGTCAGATTGTAATTATTCCCGTTTTAGGGGACGGGATTTAGCTGACTAATTTTCCACATTGCCAGGGAGATGTCAGAGTTGGAGCTGGAATGAAACAGCTTCCCCAGGGACACAGCCTGTTGTGCAGCACAAGCCTTCAGTTCTATTGCAAGAATGGTGTTAGGGCCCATTGCCTGTGTCATATCTCCTGTGTTCAGGTGTTTCTTTATGTCACGTGCAGCGAATCAAATTGGTTGAAGACTGGCATCTGTGATTTTGTGGGCATAATGATGAGGTTGAGGTGTATCATCAACTCAACACTTCTGGCAGAGGATGGTGCAGATTAAACATCCTTCTTTTTTATACTGATGTGCAGGTCTGTTCCATTATTTAGGATGAGGATGTTTGTGGAGCCCACTCCTCCAGTCATTTGTTTAATCGTCCATCACTATTTATGATTGAACGTGACAGGACTGCAGGGCTTCGTTCAGATCTGTTGGTCAAGTCCGGTAGGTTTAATGAGTTATCATCAGGTTAAAGTTCATGTGATTCTGACTTTGACATCTTCACCCACACTCGTCACTGAGCCATAGATGGTGTTGATGGTGATGGCAGACTGAGGTGTTATCCTGGCAAAAAGTTTCAGGTTGTGGTTGAATGCAGGTCTGCTTCTCCTGCTGCTGTGGTCTACAGCACGACATGAATACACAGTTTCGAGCTGCAATATCTGCAATGCAATTCTGCTGTCTGCTCCCCAATTTTCACTGAGACCCATTCACCCATCAGCCCTGCACCCAGTGACCTAACTTGGTTTCTGATGTGGAAATACTTCAATTTCAAAATCTCATTCTGCTGAGGGTCTGTCTCCCCGGTTCTTGCTTCCAATCTGACACATTCCACAAAAGCATTTAACTGATCTTAATTCAAATGTTTAATTCACCTGAATCTTTTTCCTTGAGAAATACCATCTTCTGTGTTTAAAGTGAATGTGTTTCCTCTGTTCCTTTCCCTGACCATGATTAAGAGCTCTGCAGTGTCAGTGATGTCAGCCTTATGTAGTTTCAGAGACAATGAATTCTCTGGATTCCCAATCATCTTTTGGTTTGATGTCTTATCACTCATGGCTGCCTTGTCCTTCCATGAGTATGTTTCATCTTTTTGGGGTTGCATTTCTAGTATTATCTTCCGCATTATCCCCAGAACCTCCTCCCATTGCTACTCCATGGTCTTTCCTGCTCGGCTCCCCTTCCAATTAACTCTGGCCAGCTCCTCCCGCATGTCTTTGTAGTTACATTGCTCAATTATAACCACATTACATCTAGAAGATCGCATTAGATATAAACTGAAAGAAGGAGTTTTGAGAGTGGGACACGAAGAATAATTGGTGGATTTCTTAACTTGATACAAAGGGAGAACGAGAGAGAGGATATAGATATGGAGATGTGGAAAATGAGAAAACTACATTATCGAAAGAAGTAGATGAACATACACCATTGTTTTGGCAATTCCTGTGTGCTGTGACCCTTTGTACAGTGCAAGGACAACAGAGTAATATGTTTAAATGCTGAGCCTGATGCTAGAATATTTATCTCCAATAATATGACAGACACGATCTTTGGAAATAACCCAACAGGCCGATATATTGAAGTCCCGGTAGAAAGGGGATTAACTGAAATAAATAGGTGGGCGCCATGGTGGCACAGTGGTTAGCACTGCTGCCTCACAGCGCCTGAGACCCGGGTTCATTTCCCGCCTCAGGCGACTGACTGTGTGGAGTTTGCACATTCTCCCCGTGTCTGCGTGGGTTTCCTCCGGGTGCTCCGGTTTCCTCCCACAATCCCAAAGATGTGCAGGTTAGGTGAATTGACCATGTTAAATTGCCCGTAGAGTTAGGTAATGGGTAAATATAGGGGTATGGGTGGGTTGCGCTTCGGCGGGTCGGTGTGGACTTGTTGGGCCGAAGGGCCTGTTTCCACACTGTAATGTAATCTAATCGAAAAATTGGGACACGAGAATCAAGAATTTGGAGCACACATCATGGTAAGAATGAGAGATTAGAGTTAGGAATCCCAGAGAAGGAGGGAACGTTGAGAGGATCAAATCATGTTTTAATGTTGTATCAATTTTATACATCATATGCATCATTTTTCGTTAACTGTGTCTCTGTTATTCATTTACAATGTGTTGTGCACATGTGTAAAATGCTACTTATCTGCACACGCACATTAATTAAATAGTGCATTTAAAATCACTTTTCCACGATTGAAACTGTCCTGTTGTCGTGTTACGAGGATACATGAACACCAACTGGCCACCAAAAGACATTACCCACTATCACTATGTTCCATACATACAGACAAAGAAAGGCATTACTTTGACTGGGACAAAGCACACACACATACGAAGACACGCAAGTAGCTTCTTAGAGGAATAGTATTCTAACCAGAAGTCCATCAATAAACTCATCAATTTAGATCCTGTCTACATGCTCTTGTTAAAATAACCGGAAATGACATCATCCATCTTAAGAAACCAAGACCTATAAATAGAGAGGTGGGACATACCACTCGAGCTTCAGCGGAGACTCTCACTGATGATATGACCTAGTCATGGTGACGAAACTTCTGAAAACGAACCTTCAAGCTCAGCAAGCTAACTTGCCCAGATATAAATTGTTATTTTTGTTTATTAGTTGAATTTAGGAGTTCTCTGTCGCTCACGTTTTAACAAATTATAATATGAGGTGAGCTTTTCTGGGTGTCTGGTTTTAATTAACAGAGGGATTCGACATTGATGTCATAACAGTTTGGGGCCTTGCCGTATGGGATTTGGACAGACTTGAACAGATTTGGGGTACAAAAGGTCCCAGCAAATTCTAACTCATTGCAATTAGTGACTTTGGTCTTCAAATAAAACCAGTGGGAAAATTCGTATAATTTTGTTACTTGTGGTTGGTTAAATGAAAAGTGAGGGAAATGGCTTTTAACATTACTAAAAAGGTTCCCAAACTTTCCAAGGAAGTTTAGAAGGACTAAAGGAGGACATTTATTAGAATTAGCAAATAGGTTGGAATTGGGTTTAACCAGGGAGAAAAGAGAAGTTGAAATGTAATGGAGTTGGTCAAGCATTTTGATGAATAAGAGAAATAGGCAACTACAGTAGAGTTAGAAAAACCTTAAATTGCAAATGTGGCAACTGGAGATAGAAGATAAATAAAGGGACAGAAACAGAGAGAGAAGAAAGAGAAAGAGAGGAAAAAGAAAGAGAGAGGGTATTTGAAATTCAGAAGTTGGCAATTAGACAAGAAAGTTAAATTAACAGGATGGAGATGAAGGGAGAACATAGGGATGTATAAAACTATGCAACTAACTTGCCATATTTCGGTGAGAAAAATGTCAAAACCTTTTTTATTTCATTTGAAAAAATAGTTAGTCAGATGACGTGTCCAGTGAACTTGTGAGTAATGCTAGTTCAGACTAAGCTGGTGGGCACAGCTGGTGAGGTATGTGCAGCGCTATCAGATGGGGTGTCATGAGATTATCAAGATGTCAAATTGGCTCTTTTGATTGGTTATGAATTGGTACTAGAAGCATATAGACAGAAGTTCAGAAAAATAGAGACAGAACCAGGTCAGACTTATATTGAGTTTGAAAGAAGTGACCTCAGTCATTTTGATAGGTAGGTGCTGGCCTTAAAAATGGATAAGACCTTTGAGGCTTGAAGGGAGATTAATTTGCTGGAGAAGTTAAAAGACTCACTTACAGAGATAGTAAGAATTCATGAAAATGTACCGAAAATTCAAGAAGTGAGAAGCACGGCAGAAAGGGCAGGTAAATATGTACTGGGGCATGGGATGATATTTAGCTTCTGGCAGGATTTATATCCTGTGAGGGATAGAAATTGGGAGAAGGGAAGATCACACATTTCAAAGCGAACAGTAGCGCACAATACTTTACCACAGCTGAAAAAAGAAGCCCAAATGAGTTGAAAGGTGTTGAAAGGCCTCAGGTGTTCTCACTATAAGGGAGTGGAAAACATAAAATGACAGTGCCGATGGTTTAAGAAGGGCACTGGGAAAAGGTGGTTTAACTGCGGTAAGCTGGGGCACACCGTGATGGGCTTTGAATGAAGGCACTCTGGGGAAAGATGTGGAAGAAGAGGCTAAGCGCAGTGGCATTAGTGAAACTGGTAAAGGAGACCCCAAGTCGAGCCGAGGAGCTGCAGGAGATTGCACAGCCGAGGCAGGGTCTGGGTATGGAGTTAGTACCTGATCTCTGAAAGAATTCGCATCTGTAGATAAAATTTACTCAGAAAGAACAGGGGGAGAAGGTCAAGAAGTTATAATTTTGTGAGATATGGGATCTGCTCACTCTCTCATAGTTAAAAAAGTGAGGCGGCAGAAAAGCACAACAGATCAGACAGCATCCGAACAGCAGGACAATCGAATATCCGGCTTAAATCTATCGTCAGGAATGTGGTGGGGAACAATGGGGCTGAAAGATAAATACGAGGGTAGTAGTTGGGCTGGTGGGAGGGTCACTGGGAAGGCAACAGGAAGATGTAGGTGTGAGTAATTGTGATATGTCGGATGGGAGGGTGGAGTCGATGGATCGGAAGGAAGATGGCCAGTTCGGGCGGTTCAAGAGGGCAGTACTAGGTTGAACGGTTGGATCTGGGAGAGGTTGGTGGAGGGGAGATTTGGAATTTGGTGATGTCAACGTTGATGCTGTACAGTTTGAGGGTTCCAGCTGTCCTACCACCGATAGCTGTCCTATCACCCTCCTGTCCGCCTATCACCATCACACTCCACCTGCATCGACCTATCGCCTTCCAAGCTCCCTTCCACCCAGCTCCACCCCCACCCTCCTATTTATTTCTCAACCTCCTTCCCCCTCACTTACCCCCACTTTCCTGATGAAGGATTTATGCCTGAAACGTCAACGCTCCTGCCCCTCGGATGCTGCCGACGTGCTGTGCTTTTCCAGCCCCACACTTTTCAACTCTCATCTCCAGCATCTGCAGCCCTCACTTTCTCTTGGCCGCTAATAGTAAGAGATGAAAGTATTTTCACTCTTTCTGGCATGTTAATCAAGAGCGTGATACTTTGTAGAATGGGGACAGAAATTAAGCATTCCCTTGTGTAACATCAGGATGCCGTGCCAAATCAAGCTTGGGGGAGTAACAGTAACAGTGAGTAACAGAGTTCTCGGAATACAGTTTGTTCTTGGGAACGATTTAGCAGGAGGCGAGGTGAGAGACGGAACCCTTGTGGTGGAGAAGCCACCATCGGGAATTGAGGTGTTAAAAGAAAAATACTGACGAATTTTTCCAGAGTGTGTCGTAACAAGATCCCACTGTTATAATTTACAGCAGGAAGGAAAAACGAAAGAAAAAGGCAAATGAGCTGAAGCTCAGTGAACTGACACCCTGTTTGATGTAGCGGTGCAGGAAAAACCTGAACAGGCAGAGGATCAGGCTGAGGTGTTTCGTCCTGAAAGGCTAATGGACTTACAACAGTTATATATACACCCATACATATGCACACACACAGAAAAGGAATCCGAATATATTGTCGAACGTTATTAACTTAAAGATAGAAACCTAAAATTAAAATGGAGACCCCGATAGGTTAGCGCAGAGGGAAATGGGCCGAAGTGCACCACATTGTGTTACCTGTAGCATACAATGTTATGGCTAACATAGCAGGCAGTCACCGAGGTGTACAGAAGGCTCAGGCTAAGATACAGAAGCATTTCTAGTGGCCTGGAATGCAGAAGGACGTGGTTTTTTTTGTACATGACATACATACCAAATGGTATGAAAGTAACAGGCAGTAATAAAACCAGCACCTTTCTTGCCAATTACTGCATTTGAAGAACATTTCACGTGGGTTATGATTAATTATGTAGCTCCCCTTTCTAAAATAGAAGTGGAAAACAATATTTGCTGACCATAGTGAATGTGTCGATCAGATTTCCAGAGGCAATTCCAGTACGGATTGTTAAGATAAAAAGGAAGGTGGAGGGATTGGTAGCTTTCTTTACTCACTGTGGGCTAGGCTGTAAGATTCAGTCAGACCAAGGGTCTCATTTTACCGCTCAGCAGTTTAAGGAAGTCATGGATAGCTTCGGCATACAGCAGTTTAAATCAAGTGCGTCAGAACCTGACGCCCAGGGAGCCTTGGAAAGGTATCATCAGGCGCTGAAGACCATGTTAACAGCGTACTGTTATGATTACCCGAATGGTTGGAATAAAGGTGTCCCATTATATTGTTTGACATTAGAGATGCCACAAATAAATCTACTCAGTTTACTTCCTCTGAGTTAATATTCGTACATGAAGTGAGAGGTCCTTTGAAATTGATTAAATATAAATTGACAGGACTGAAGTCGGAAATCTCACACTTGGATTCTGTGTGTGAGGTGAAGGAGAGAGTAGATGGAGTAGGTGAGTTAGCTAAATAGTATCTGAAGAACACAACATAGAGTGAAGCAGATGGCATATAAAAGTCTGAAACTTTGAAGATTTCCCTTGGGGATGACATATTATTATTGCCAGCAGTGGTAGGAAATCCCTTCAAAGCCAGGTTTCGTGGCCCCTTTCAAATTAAAAAAAAAACGTGGCCTCAGTTAAGTTATCGAGTAAAGATCCTGGAGATGACAAAAAACTTTATCAAATATTTCATAAGAATGAATAATGCTCCAGACATATTTAAGACTCAGGACCAGAGTTGGGGCCAGATGAACAAGATCAACATGAGCAAGATCAGCATTATTTGAACATAGAGAGTCGATTCATCAATTTAATATGACTTTCCTAATAGTTTATATGCCTAAATTAACTCTCCCCATGTTATTGTGCAGTTGGCGTGTGAACCCGTACTGTATGCCATGTTGTTCACAATCCCCAACAGCAGCCACAATACCTTCGATTTGAAACAGGTAGCCATTCCCACCAGCTTCCGCCCTACATAGAGAAAACCAGGCTGACTTCTCGGAGATGGAAGGTGCCTTCCTGAGACTTCACACAAGACATATGGCTTCCATCCTCAACGCTAGAAAACCACGTTTAAATCCCACGTGTGTATCATGAGCAATGGACCCAGGAGGAACAACGTGGAGCAGTCTGTCTGTGCAGCCTCTGCTCCAGTTGTTCATCATGTTTGAGCATCAATCTGGAGACAGTGAGGACTGCTGATAATGGAGATTGTAGTAGAGAGTAGATTGCTGGAAAAGCACAAATGGTCAGGCAGCTCCGAGGAGCAGGAGAATCCACGTTTTGGGCATAAGCCATTCATCAGGAATCAGCATCAATTACCTCATTCTGTCCCTTTGCAAGTGCGTTAAGGGGGGAATGGCCTCCTCCTGTTCCTGTATAAGTGGCTTTAGGGGCCGAATGGTCTCCTCCTGTTCCTGTGTAAGAGACACAAGGGTCTGAATGGCTTCTCCCTCTTCCGATTGGACAGGACCAAGGGCCTGAGTGGGTTACCCCTGGTTCCTGTTTGACAGCTCGATGTACTGACAAGTGTGATGATGCTGCAGGCTTTGAGAGGTTATTTTGTCCTGGTTTATTTTCAGAGAGAGATTGAATAATTGTTACCAAACTGGTTAGTTAAGGCCACTGAGTAAACAGCGAGGGAGGACTTGGGTTAATTTTAATGCAGCCTGAATGGGTGTGGCCAGCTCTCACAAATTACGATCTCTGGGTTTTGGTTTCTAAGTAGTGTCAGAAACTATTGCGGTCTCCACAGAGTTGGAATCTTCAGTGACTATCTCCTGGCTGCTACTCTCTCTTAAATTTCTCTTGGTGCTGTTTTAAATTCCTGGATTAGAGAAATGTTTGTGACAATCTGTGTCTTAATTTTCCTTTCTGCCAGGGGCTGTGTTTATGGGATTTTCCTATATTGGAACAGTTCATTAGTAATAGTTCCTCGACTTGTTATTCTGTTAACTTGTCCAATAGAATTACGTTTTTCTAAATTCCTCTTTCTTTGCTTTCATTTTATCTTTCGTGTTTCAATAAATAGCGTTTAGCTTCACACCAAGTAGTTTGACCTGTCACATTGCATCTGGAACAGTCTCTTTATATTCCCTTTAAAATAAAAATAAATAGAGTCTAGGTTACCGCCTTCAAATATTTTTGAGGGGCTCTGGTGTGGTCCATCACACTAGACTCCTTCTCGTCCTGAGTAATAGGCTGCAGGCACAGAATGGGCTGTCCCTGTTCTTCTGCAATCGTGTCAATAGGTTCAATGGCTTCCTCATATTCCTGTGAAACCAGCGTGAGGTGCTGAATGAACTACTGTGGCAATGTGCAGTGTCAGGCAGTCTGTCACATGAATGTTACCGACACTTTAACAACACAAGCCTGAGTGGTGTCTGGGTCTTGCTGCACATGGACACAGACCATTTAGATTAGATTTAGATTAGATTAGATTACAGTGTGGAAACAGGCCTTTCGGCCCAACAAGTCCACACAGACCCGCTGAAGCGAAACACACCCACACCCCTACATTTACTCCTTACCTAACACTACGGGCAATTTAGTATGGCCAATTCACCTGACCCTACACATCTTTGGATGGTGGGAGAAAACCGGAGCACCCGGAGGAAACCCACGCAGACACGGGGAGAACGTGCAAACTCCACACAGTCAGTCGCCTCAGGCGGGAATTGAACCTGGATCTTTGGCGCTGTGAGGCAGCAGTGCTAAACACTGTGCCACCTTGCCACCCAATTCAGGAGCTGACGGGGGACAAATGTTCTGAACATGGTGGAATCTTCAGTGACCATCCCCACTTCTGATCTTACGGTGGGGAGGGTGGGTTTGGGGAGACATTGATGAAGCAGCAGAAGATGTTTGTGAAGGAGACGCTACCCTGAGGGTCTCCCACAGAGGTGACCCAGGACTGAGATGATGACCATCTTCCTTTGTGCCATGTTTGACTCCAAACACTGGACAGTTTACTCTGATTCCCATTAAGTCCAGTTTTGGGAAGCTCCTTGATGTCAACAAAAGCCAACCACTGCCTTGATATCAGGGCCAGTCCATTTTACCTGAACCCTTGCCTCAATCTCTTTTGTTCATATCAATAAGCCATGATATAGGAGCAGCAAGTGTTTTCTTCAAACAGGTGGTATTGAATGTCAGGATTTCTCTTCTCAAGAGTGTTGGGGAGCAAAATGACTGAAAGTATTTGAAGAGGAGGTAGATGGATTTTGATCTGTAAGAGAGTTGAGGGCAATGATGAATTGGGTATGAAAGAGGATTTGAGACCAAGAGCAGATCAGTCATGATCTTAGTGAAGGGCAAGGCAGGCTTGGGAAGTGAATGACCTGCCCCTGTTTCTGATGATCTCACATTCTGTTATTGGAAAGTTAGTGGGTGTTATTTTCATGAATGTCTGTTATGGGATGTTGCAGGCAGGGAGACCAGAGGATTTTGTGAGCCATCTCTGGGTGAGATATGGCGGCTGTATTCTCAGTGAATCTGGGACTAAACATGACCAACAAATGAAGCACAAATTGCAGAGAGGGGAAGCTCTGTAAAGAGAGATGAGAGGCCTCTTTCTTATCCGTGCCTGGATTTTCAAATTGCATTTCCCAAATCACTTCAAACCATGAGTGACAGTCTTGAGAGGCTGAATGGTCTCCACTGTTTCTGTGCAACAGGTTATAGGAGTAAGTGGCCTCCAACCTCTCCTATCTCGCAGCTATGCGGAACTGGATGGAATACAGAAACTTGGGACTGAGGAGCAGGAGTGGGACATTAGATACTTTGAGCCTTCTCCACCAGGCACTAAGATTGTGGACTCAGTCCCACTTTCCTGTCTGTATACTATTACCCGTGACTCACTTCCCTGTCAAATATTTAACTAAACGGCTTTCAATCCATGTGAACACAGAGGCACGATAAACTTCCAGTGAAGAGAATTCCCACTTGAAAGGTCCTTTCAGAATATTTCGCCATCCCTCTTATAGAATCTGACAGTCATGCAGAACGGAAACAGACCCGTTAGTCCAATCTGTTCACTCCAATCAAATATCAAATTCAGATGCATTTTAAATGTGCGAATGTAGCCGTCTTCACCACTTCCTCTGACAGCACTTTCTGTCCACACGCCACTCTCTGTGTGAAACATTTACCTTCAGGTCCATTCTAAATTATTCGCCCTCTCATTTTCAAACTATGCCCTCTTGTTCTGGACTCTCCTGTCTTGGGGAGCAGAACATGGCTGTTCAGAATATCCATGCCTCTGATGATTCAAAAAACCTCTATAATGTCACCCTTCAGCCTCTGACACTCCAGGGGGAAACACCTCAACCCAATCAACTTTTCCCTGAAGCTCAAACCTCCAGTTCTGCAACCGAGTTGTACGCAGTATTCTTAAAGTGGCCTCACTAACATCCTGTACAGATACAACATACCACTACAACCCCTATACTCAATGCTCTGACTGATTAAGGCAAATGTGCCAAATGTGTTTTGCACCACTCTGTCACCTGCGACTCCACTTTCAAGGAACTATGTACCTGCAGCCCTCGGTCCCTTTGAGCCACAACACGCCCCAGGACCTGACCATTAAGTGTATAATTTCTGCCCTGTGTTGCCTTCCCAAAATGCAAAACTTCATATTTATCTAAATTTAACTGTATCTCTCACTCCTTGCCCCTTTGTCCCATCTATTTGTGGTCTCGTTGTACTCTGAGATAATCTACTACACCACCTTTCTGATGTAATCTGTAACCTTACTAGCTATAGCCCCAATATTCACATCTAAATCCTTTACATAAATGATGAAATGCAGTGAAGTCAGTACCGATTCTTACAGCACACTGCTGCTCACAAGCCTCCAGTCTGAAAGATATCCCTCTTCCTTCAAGCCAATTGTGACTAGCTTCCTCTGTATCTCGTGTGACCGAACTTTACTCATCTGCCTACCAATCGGAATGTTGTGGACACCTTACTGAGGTCCATGTAGACAATGTCTACCAAACTGCCTTCATCAATCTTCTTTGTCACTTCTTCATAAAACTCAATCAAATTAATGAGACATGATTTCCCATGCAGAAAGCCACGTTGACAACCCCGATCAGCCCTTGCGTTCCCAAATGTATGAGCTGAAAAATGTGTTGCTGGAAAAACACAGCAGGTCAGGCAGCATCCAAGGAGCAGGAGAATCGACGTTTCGGCATAAACATGTATGTAAATCCTGTCCGTCAGAATCCCCTCCAACAACTTACCCACCACTGACATCACGCTCACCGGTCTATAGTTCTCCGACTTTTGGGGTCACTGCTTCCTTTTCCATTCCCAATACTCCACTGCTCACAGCACATGTCAAATGTTACCAGGTTGGTGATATGGCCAATGATATCGGTCTCAGACTGGGTCAGGGTCAGTTTTAGCAACAAGTCAGGCTAGTTTTTTTTAATCTGCTCAAATAGCACGTTTATGATCCAGAGCAATGTTACTCAAAGTGTGATGGAAAGATGTTTGGATATTGCAAATAAAGAATCGATATTTCCCTTTCTAAACACACACACACACACACACACACACACACACACACACACACGCGCGCGCAGATAAACAAAACCTCTGCAATTTCAAGTTGAAAGCGCTTTGTCTGTATATTATTGTAACTCATGACAAAAGGAAAAATTGAGAGATTGTTCAAAATGTTATTCTGCTTCTACTCACACAAGCTGCTTGCAATAGGACTTCATCCTGGAACAGTTGGATTTAACTGAATTCGCTTTGCATTAGGCAGTGAGGGGATTCCACTGAATTCTGGCCAAGGATTGCCTAAGGGTATCACAGTGGCTCAGTGGTTAGCACTGCTGCCTCGCAGCACCAGGGCCTTGCGTTCAATTTGTGCAGAGGTTGCACATTCTCCCCTTCTAATGGTTGCTCCAGTTTCCTTCCATAGTCCAAAGCTGTGCTGGTTAGGTGGATTGGACATGATAATTTGTCCGAAGTGTTCAGGGGTTTCTCGGTTAGGTGCATCGGTTGGGGTAAATGTAAGGGAGCGAGCCTGGGAAGGTTGGTATGGACGTTTTGTGCCGAAGGGCCTGTTTGCACACTGCAGGGATTCTATAAAAATAACAATGGTAACGATGACTGTAGATTTTTTGTTTTAGCTCGCACACATTGCTGTCATGAGGAACAATGAAGGAGAGTGAGTGTAATCGCCCGTTCCTTCTCAGGCAGATTACATTCTCTCTCTCTCTGAGCTGATTCACACAGTAATGTCATCCTCTCCCAAACTGGATCATGTGAGGTCTTCTTGTACATTGTCCAAACTATGTCTCCATCACATTCTCTGTTTCATGTACGTGCATCATTGCTGCTGTCAAACACAGTGCCATATCCTTAGCAGAAAATGGTGTCGGTCGATTTAAAAATATGTTATATGTCGCTGCGTCATTAAAAAAATAAAATGTTTAATGTATTCAGAATATTGTGTTAAAATGAATGCATTTTGCAACAAATACAGAAATTGCTGGAAAAGCTCGGCAAGTCTGTCAGCATCCAGATGCCTTTTACATGCTGTATTTGGACCAGCCTCCACCACTCTCTCTGGCAGCTCATTCCACATGCACACCACCCTCTGCGTGAATCGTGCTCGTGGGCTTGTCAAAACCTTTCCCCTCACAATTTCAAACAATGCCCTCTAGTTTTGGACGCCCCAATCTGGGGAAAAACCCTGACTACTCACCCTATCCATAACCATTTTGATTTTATAAACCTTTACTGCTGCAAAATGTTGCTCCAATCAACACGAATGGTTGTGCTTTAAATCATCCTGTGCCTAAATTCTGAAATGCAATACTGACACCTCTTCCTTCCCCATCAAGCCACAATTCTAAATCCGTTTTAATCAGTTTGTTCAGGTGTGTTCTGAAACACATTTGTGGGATTTGCACCCAGACCTTTGTGCCCAGAGGTAGGGACACTAGCACCACTCAGCAATATCCATAAAGCTGTAACATTCTCCTGTGTGTTTGCTCATCAGCCTGTTCTGACATGCTGTAACATACCTCTGCAACATGCAGGACTTGAATCCAGAACTTCTAGTCCAGAGCTTGGAACACCACCAAGCAGGTTCAGGAATCAAATCCAGACCTCCGGCTC
>NC_057717.1:28854528-28862633 GCF_004010195.1 Chiloscyllium plagiosum | reverse complement strand
GCTTTATCAAAACTCTTTCTGAGATTCCACTCGCATGGCATTGATACCTTCTACATAATTTTACTAAAAGCCACTTTGTCAAATTTGGTTTCCATTTCATAAATCTCTGTTGACATTGTCTATGCACATTAATTTCAATCCAATACTTTCTCCAAAGTGTTTAGCTGCTAATTTCATTCTATTCCTTTCTCTCACCAGAATAAAGTTCCCTAGTATTGCTAGAAAGTTTTCTTTTTTGTTTTCTTTTCTTCTGTGAAGGCATAACTGAAGTATGTGCTCCATCGTTCTGCTATTTCCGGGTCCTCAATTATCTGGTATCAGACTGTAAGAAATCTGCACCTTTTTTCTCTTAATTTTGCCATTGACATATTTTCAGAAAATATTGCAAGTTCTCTCTTGTCAACTTTGTTAAGATATTCTTCAGAAACCCATCAATTCCTACCTTAAGCTACTCAATTATTGACCTTCCACAGCCATACAATCACAGAAGCAAAGTTTCTGTACTACCAGAAATACAGCACGGTCGACATTAGGCCCACTTTCCAACACAAGACCTTAGCCGTGAATCTTAAAGCATTTGAAGTGCACAACCGTGTCGATTCTAATGGTTTGAGGTTACCATGACAACTCCACTCTCAAGAAGTGCATTCCAGACCCCAACACGCTCTGGTTGAAAAACAATTCTCAAATCTTCACTAAACTGCAAACCCTTCACTTTAAAAGTGTGGCCCTTTGAGTAACAGCAACAGCTGCTGTCTATCCACACTGCCCATGTACCTCGTAATCCTATTCTTCTGAATCACAGACCTCTCAGCGTTCTCTCCTCCAAATTAAACAACCTGAGCATATCCAGTCTCTCTCCATAGCTGATATGCTTCATCCCAGGCAACACCCTGGTGAATCTCCTCTGTACCCCCTCCAGTACAATCACATACTTCCTGTAATGTTGTTCCCAGAACTACACACAGTATTCCATCTTGCCCTCACTAAAGTTCTGCATAGTTCTTATAATCTATGCCTAGATGAATAAAGGCTATGTTTATATTCCCCTATTCTTTCCCAAATTGTGCATTAACCTGTTCAGTCACATTCAGCGATGTGTGGAGAAGCAGCCTCTGAGCTTTCTAGTGTGCTGCCATTCATTGAGTACTCCCCTGCCTGGTTCCTTCTTCCAAAGTGTATTATCTCATAGTTATCATTCCATCTGCCATGGATCCACCCATCTGACCATTCCATCTGTATCAACCTGTAACATAAGGCCGTCCTCCTCACTGCCAATCACCCGGCCAATCTTTGTACCAAACACAAACTTATTTATTACATACCCCACCCCTCATCCATGTTCACATCTGCGTCATTTATAAATACCACAAATAATAAGGTTAAAAATCTCTCAACATCAGTTACATCACGTGGTTGTGCACTTTGATGAAGAAGCAGCGTTTCGAAAGCTAGTGCTGCCGAATAGATCTGTAAGACTATAGTCTGGTTTTATGCTATTTTTAGATTTGTCCACCCCAGCCCAACACTAGCACCTCCGAATCACAAATAACAAGGGACCCAGCACTGATGCCTGTGGTGCACCATTGGACACTAGCCTCCAGTCACACAACAGCCTTCTACCACTCCCCTCTTTTTCCAACTACTAAAGTTGATTTAGATGCAATTTGGCAAGTCACTAATGAGTCCTACGTGTTCACTGTATATTCTGTTCCGCTTGACACACTTGTAGGTTATCTGGGGATTCTCCGTAATCCTGCCTGCCCTGCCCCTGTGTTAGTCAGTCCCCTCCACGTGCAGAATTTCCTCCTTATTGCAGTCTTCAATGGTCTGTCCTTATCCTGCCATTATTTGCCTTGAATGTGGATTAGACAGCCTGATAAACATCCTGTTAATTTCCAACTTGTCGTATGTTTTGTGAGTTTTATAAAGTTCACAGTGACCCACCTCTCATTCTTTGAAACTCAAGAGAACATAGGCCGAGTCCTCATCACGCAATCTCGCTATCTGAGGGATTTATCGAGATAATGTCCATTACACTTCCTCTGTGGTCAGTATATTTTTTCTCAGATTTCGTCACCAAAGCTGTTCTCAATATTCCAGGTACAGTCTCACCAACAGTCTGTGAAACTGCTTCAACATGTCTTTGCATCTATATTCTGACTCCCTTAAAGGAAGGCAAACCAAACTTTAAGTTTCCATTTACATATATTCCTCCAAAGACCCTTCAAATCATTGCATTTTCGAACTCACTGTGTGAGTTCTTATAGAAAGCCTTCTGATAATCTAAAATATGCCAATTCTAGTGGATCTCCATTATCTATGCTGTAAGAACCAACTTCAACCAATTCCGAAGTTTGTCAAGTATGATTTTCCTTTCAGAAATGCGTAGTGAGTCCCTCAAATTTTGCTGTTAATGTCTGAATATCCAATATCACATCCTATATAATAGATTCCAACAGTTTCCCGACAAATGTAAAGTTAATTTGTCAGCAGTTCTCCACACTATCTCTTCTTCCCTTTGTAGATGCTTGAATCCCGACCATTCATCTATAGTGCTTGGATCACGTTTACTAATGTACGTTTATCTACACCAGCTTCCAGACTCTGTAGAATGTAAAGGAAAATAGAACGCAGTCGTCGACAACGGAATTAATACTTCTATTTGTGATTTATTTCTGAATGTTTTGGTATTAAGTACATCTTGTTTGTCAAGCTTAGCAATGCTCAATCTAGCTGCATGTACAAAATTGCCTTGTCATTGATATGAATTGACTTTATGTCTTTACTTCCACATGTCCTATAAGATCACTTCGTATTTCTGGGTGATTTTCTGGATCTTACTCCATTAAGACAGATGTAAAGTAACTTGTCATTTGTTTTGCCATTTCCCTGTTATCAACCATAAACTCGTCTCTCCCAATTGCAAATTTCCACATTTGACTATGTTTTTATTCCTTTGAAATATAGATCGTCGATTGATGCAGTCTTTCTGTTCCTGTTTGTTTGCATGCATGTTCGCTTTTTGATTTCCTTATCAGTTTCATGGCCCTCCTTTTCTGGATTGCAATTTTCTGAGAATTCTCAGGATTCCACAAAGTCTTGAATTCTTCTGAAGTCACTTCCTGTGATTAATATAATCTTTAATTTGTTATTTTAATCATCATTAAGTCATTTTCTCACTCTTTGGTGTTTTCACCTGAAATAAGTAGACATATCAGTATTTCTATAAAACTCCTGGTCCTGACCAGATATATTCAGGAACACTGCAGGAGGACAGAGAAGTAATAGCGGGCGCCTTGGTTGGTACTTTTGTATCATCGGTAGCCAACGGGTGAGGTCCCGGAGGACTGGAGGGTAGCGAATGCTATGCACTTATTCAGACGCCGTGTAAAAATGCAACATATTGATGTCACTATTCCTCCAAAGCCGCTTCAGAGCAAGGTTATTAATTAGTCCTCCTGACCACACAACACCAAATGGGAAATAACCTGCTCACTCGTTTGGTTCACAACATACTGTTCAACCTACCAGATATACACAGTTATTCTTCTCAGCATCAGCAGTCACTTAGTTAATGCATTTCGGTGCAACTTGAGACAATCCAGTATTACTGCAGCACCCATGATTATTTGCTACTCATTCACAGGATGAGGGCGTCGCTGGATAACCAGCATTTATTGCCCATGCCAGAGGGCAGTAAAGAGTCAGCAACGTTGTCTTGAGTCTGGAGTCACATGCAGGCCACACCAGGTCAGGACTGCAGTATCCATCCCTCAAGAACATCAGTGAACCAGATGAGATTTTCCAACAATCGACAATGGATTCCTGGTCAGCATAAACCCTTGATTCCAGATACATATTGAATTCAAATTCCACCATCTGCCATGGCAGGATTTGAACTCATATCCCCAGAATATTACTTGTGTCTCTGGGTTAAGACCCCAGCGATAATATCAATATGTCATTGCTGTCCCTTGCATATACTTGCATACCTAATTTCCAGAACATATGATGTAAAGTATTTGCGTGATAGATTTGGTTTTGATATATCACACTAATGTTTGCTTCACCTTGCTATTTGTAAAATCCACCCAAACTGATTCTGTGGAAAGTGATGGAAAGGGTCGGTGGCGTTATTAGCGAGACTTGGACAAGACGTTCAAGGAGGCTCACCTCAACGCTGAGATGATCTGAAGAATTGGTCAGCAATACAGGACAAGCATCTATATTCTTTCCCCCCACTTTGCCAGGATAAGTGTCACCATATTCTTCTGCTCCCTCACACTCACTGTATATCTGTAATAGCACCTACCCCCGAACAAGGCTCACACGCTATCACCAAATAAGGCTCAAGCATGACCACACTCACTGTTGAATTCAGCACCTTCCCTCCCCCACATTTTCTGTCACTGACACAACAGCCCCGCACACTAATACCACTGCATGGATACAACACTGTGGTCAGACTCCCTTCGGACATTTCACCCTTCCCCCTTCCACTACACCAGCACTAATAGCAGGGATACCCACTCCCACCCTCACTCTGTCCGTCCTCTTCACCAATTCCAGGAGAAACAGCCTGGACATAAAAGGCCAAACCGAGTGTTAGAGTGCCCGATATCTGTTCCCTCACCCCCTACCTCAACATGTGGGGAGGATCCTGGAAAGAGCCAGAGAGGACCAGGACACCTTGTGTGGAGATTCTGAAACATCGACGTCCCACCAACCAAGTAAGCAGCAATGTTCAGGAAGGAGCAATTCTCAATTTAACTTCGCTGGCAGTTCCAATCTCATCTCTCTCACTTTTCAGGCTTAGTTAAAAGCATTAATGAAAGCACTAAAAATAAAAATAATGCTTATTCTCTTCAGTAAACATGTTAAAAAGAAAAAAAAAATAAACGGAATAAGTTCATTATGAAAAATCTGAAATATGACGTTCATTCAAAATTATGGGCAATCCCTCTCAAATACTCGACATCATTTCTCTCACTAAATCTTCTTGCGAGTGTTTGTATTCTAGCATCTGCTTCTTTAATTTCAACGGAATATCGTGCCCTGCTGTCAGATGCTCATAAGAAATGTCCCTTCCTCTCTGAACTTTTCGTAAACTGTCAATATATTTCCAAAAGCTGGATGTTCCACATCAAGTTCGCATTGTCAGCCCCTGTGGGCAGCTGCTGCATTATTGTTTGTTTTGTCCTCATTGTTTAAAGTTCTTTCATATAAATTCCACATTCCAACACGAAAAAGGGGTGGACGCCGACCATTTCCTCTGTGTAATCTTCTAACTGCATAGTTATCCTCGAACCAGTCCAGCAGCGGCTGCAGTTCATCTGGAAGCACATCAGTCAAATGTTCAATAGCTTCATGAATGTTTTCAATGTGAATAAATGCAAGGCCAATTATCATTTTAACTCTGAAAGAAAACTCTGAGTCAATGTTATACTTATTCAAGTGTCTTTTTGACATTTTTACTAAAGGGAATAAACATTATTTTCATTTTTATTGCTTTGATTAATGCTTTGATCGAAGCCTGAAAAGGAATAAATATGAGCTGCGCTGAAATAGTTCTGCCCTAAATGGGTCTGCGGCAAAATGGGCTGCACCAAATAGGCCGCACCAAACAGAATGAAGTATTCAGTAAATTATACAGCACAGGAGGCCGCCATATAAATATTCCAGGCTGTTATGCAGAAGCAGGGACGCCCTGGGAAGCTGTCAGGAAATGCAGAATATAGATCATTACTCATTTTGTGTTTGGAAAGCTGTAACGAGTGGAATTCGTCAGGGATCTGTATGAGGTCATCAACAAATTACAATCTATTCTAATGAACCGGATGAAGGGGATGGAGCTCAGTTTGCTCATGCACCAGGATAGTCATTCACTAAGGTGTCAAATAGAGACAGAGCGTCTGCAATGGGATGCAGACAGGAGACGGCAGAGCGTCTGCAATGGGATACAGACAGGGGGAGGGAAGACTGTCTGCAGTGGGATACAGACGGGGGAAGGACAGATCACATGCAATGGGATACAGACAGGGGGAGGGCAGAGCCAGAGCGTCTGCAATGGAGTACAGACAAGGGAGGTCAGATTATCTGCAATGGGATACAGACAGGGGGTGGTAAAAGCGCCTGCAATGAGATACAGACAGCGGAGGGCAGTGCGTCTACAATGGGATACAGACAGGGGAAGGGCAGTGGGTCTGCAATGGGATACAGACAGGGGGAGTGAAGAACGTCTGCGATGGGAGACAGACTGGGGAGGGCAGAGTGTCTGAAATAGGATACAGACGGGGGAGGGAAGAGCGTCTGAAATGGGATACAGACAGGGGACGGCAGAGTATCTGCAATGGGATATGGACAGGTGGAGGGCAGAGCGTCTGCAATGGGATACAGACAGGGGACGCAAGAGTATCTGCAAAGAGATACAGGCAGGGAGAGGGAAGAGCGTCTGAATGGGATACAGACAGGGGTGGCATAGCGTCTGCAGTGGGATACAGACCGGGGAGGCATAGCATCTGCAGTGGGATCCAGACAGGGGAAGGGCAGTGTGTCTGCAATGGGATACAGAAAGGGGGAGGGCAGAGCATCTGCAATGGGATACGGACAGGAGGAGGGCAGAGCGTTTGCAATGGGATACAGACAAGGGGAGGCAGAGTGTCTGCAATGGGATACAGACAGTGGAGGGCAGAGCGTCTGCAAAGGGATACAGAGAGCGGAGGGCAGAGCGAGGGCAGTGCGTCGACAATGGGATACAGACAGGGGAAGGGCAGAACGTCTACAAGAGTCTGCCTGCCTCTGCCTCAGGAAATTCAATGTCCTCGCCTTCATCACTCTCGAGGAAGAGAGTTTCATAAATACACAACACTTTGAGAGGGCTGAAACAACACACATCTTATTAAATGAGATATTCTTCCGTTTTACTTTCCATCCACTTATTGTAATCTCTCATACAAACTGAAGTATCATTTCAGAATTCAACTTAAAAAGACTATTCGCAATATTCTGAGGTTAAACAAGATCACATATTGTCCAGCTAAACTCCAGGGGATCCAGGGCCAGTCTGGTCAATATTTCCTCATGAAATACAAATTCCTCACAGGAGTCAGTTGAGTGAATCTTCTCTGGACTGCTTTGCATCTCATTATGGCCATAGTTCTTTCGATGTGGTCTCACCAGTACCCTGTAAAACTGTAGAAAATTCTTAATAATTCTGAATGAATTCTGTTTCAAAAAAGTTTCAACAATTGTCTGGCCTCTCTAAAACCTTGATGTATACGACCTTTTTTGTGTGATCCAGGTGCCTGATTCCTCTGTGCCTCAATCCAATCTCTCCATTTTAATAATTCGTACGTGTCCATTAAGCTTCCAACATATTTGAACACAGACACATTTTCTATTCTATTCTCCATATACCAATATTTGTTGTTCATGTGACCAGCGGTCACTTTGAGTGCGAGCAGCAGCTAAGGTAAGACAGTTTGTTTTAAAATTACTTACCGGTAGCGGGCAGCGGTGTTTTTTTTTCTCTCTTTACAGAAAGAGCGGGAGCAGCAGGGGGAAGTGACGAAGACCGGAGGGGCAGCCGGGTAGGTTTTTTTTTCCCTTTAAAAGCGCGCAGGAGAAGAACCCGAGGCACTTCAGAGGTAGTGTCTCCCACCCGCCCTCCTCCTCTAACCTAAATAAGCGTAAGTAGTTAAGTAGGTAAGTGCTGCATTTTGCTTGTTGTATTCTTTAGACCCAGTTTTTTTTATATTAAAGGTTAATTTCAGAGGGATGGCAGTGAAGGCATTGCAATGTTCTTCTTGCAACATGTTTGAGGTGAGGGATGCCATGGACATCCCTGCTGATTACACTTGCAGAAAGTGCACCCATCTCCAACTCCTCCAAGACCGTGTTAGGGAACTGGAGCTGGAGTTGGATGAACTTAGGATCATTCGGGAGGCAGAGGGGGTCATAAATCGGAGCTTTAGGGAAGTAGTAACTCCAAAGATGGCAGATAGATGGGTGACAGTGAGGGGGACTGGGAGGAAGCAGCCAGTGCAGGGACCCCCTGCAGCCGTTCCCCTCAAGAACAAGTATACCATTTTGGATACTTGTGG
>NC_057717.1:28810044-28852589 GCF_004010195.1 Chiloscyllium plagiosum | reverse complement strand
AGGTGGGCACTTTGGGGACAGTGACCACAATTCGGTGACTTTTAGTCTAGTGATGGAGAGGGATAAGTGTGCACTACAGGGCAAGAGTTATAGCTGGGGGCAGGGAAATTATGATGCGGTGAGGCATGACTTAGGATGTGTGGCTTGGAAAAGTAAGCTTCAAGGCAAGGGTGTAATTGATATGTGGAGCTTGTTCAAGGAACAACTATTGAGTGTCCTTGATAAGTATGTACGCGTCTGGCAGAGAGGAAAGGGTCGTGTGAGGGAGCCGTGGTTTAATAAGGAATTGGAATCCCTTGTTAAAGGGAAGAGGGCGGCCTATGTAAATATACGACGTGAAGGTTCAATTGGGGCGATTGAGAGTTATAAGGTAGCCAGGAAGGACCTGAAGAGAGAGCTAAGAGCAGCAAGGAGGGGGCATGAAAGGTCCTTAGTTGGTAGGATTAGGGAAAACCCTGAGGCTTTCAATAGTTACGTCAGGAATAAAAGAATGACTAGGGTAGGAATAGGTCCAGTCAAGGATAGTAGTGGGAAGTTGCGTGTGGAGGCTGAAGAGATTGGGGAGACACTGAATGAATACTTTTCGTCAGTATTCAATCAGGAACAGGACATTGTTGTCAATGTGAGTACTGAGTCAAAATTAAGTAGAATGAATGGCTTTGAGGTATGTAGAAAAGAGGTGTTGGGAATTCTTGAAAGGGTGAAAATAGATAAGTCCCCTGGGCCTGATGGCATTTATCCTAGGATTCTCTGGGAAGCAAGGGAGGAGATTGCAGAGACATTTGCCTTGATTTTTATGTCCTTGGTTTCTCCAGGAGTAGTGCCAGAAGATTGGAGGCTACAAATGTGGTTCCCTTGTTCAAGAAGGGGAGTAGGGATAACCCTAGTAACTATAGGCCGGTGAGTCTCACTTCTGTTGTGGGCAAAATCTTAGAGAGAATTGTAAGGGATAGGATTTATGAACATCTGGATAGGAATAATGTGATCAAGGATAGTCAGCATGGTTTTGTGAAGGGCAGGTCGTGCCTCACAAACCTTATTGAATTCTTTGAGAAGGTGACTAAGGAGGTAGACGAGGGTAAAGCGGTAGATGTGGTGTATATGGATTTTAGTAAGGCGTTTGATAAGGTTCCCCATGGTAGACTACTGCACAAAATACGGACGTATGGCATTGAGGGTGAGTTGGAGGTTTGGATTAGGAGTTGGCTGGCTGGAAGAAGACAGAGGGTAGTAGTTGATGGCAAAGGGTTGATCTTGGAGTGCCGTCACTAGCGGTGTTCCGCAAGGATCTGTTTTGGGACCATTGCTGTTTGTCATTTTTATAAATGACCTGGAGGAGGGGTTAGAAGGTTGGGTGAGCAAGTTTGCGGATGATACGAAAGTCGGAGGAGTTGTAGACAGTGAGGAAGGATGTGGCAGGTTACAGCAGGATATAGAGAAGCTGCAGAGCTGGGCAGAAAGGTGGCAAATGGAATTCAATGTAGCTAAATGTGAGGTGATTCACTTTGGGAAGAATAATCTTTGTAAGTTGCCACCCAGGTAAATAGTGCGGTGAAGAAGGCATATGGCGTGCTGGCTTTTATTGGTAGAGGAATTGAGTTCCGGAATACTGAGGTCATGTTGCAGTTGTATAAGACTCTGGTGCGGCCGCATCTGGAGTATTGTGTGCAGTTTTGGTCGCCATATTATAGGAAGGATTTGGAGGCACTGGAACGGGTGCATAGGAGGTTTACAAGGATGTTGCCTGGTATGGTATAAAGATCGTATGAGGAAAGGCTGAGGCACTTGGGGTTGTTTTCATTGGAGAAAAGTAGGTTCAGGGGTGACTTGATAAAGGTATACAAGATGATTAGGGGTTTTGATAGGGTCGACAGTGAGAATCTTTTTCCACGTATGGAGTCAGCTATTACAAGTGGGCATAGCTTTAAATTAAGGGGTGGTAGGTATAGGACAGATGTTAAGGGTAGGTTCTTTACTCAACGAGTCGTGAGTTCATGGAATACCCTGCCAGTAGCAGTGGTGGACTCTCCCTCATTATGGGCATTTAAGCGGGCATTGGATCGGCATATGGAGGATAGTGGGCTAGTGTCGGTTAGGTGGGCTTGGATCGGCGCAACATCGAGGGCCGAAATGCCTGTACTGCGCTGCATTCTTCTATGTTCTATGTTCTATCTCCTTATTAACTCGTGTCTTCTTCATATACACATAAAAACAAATAAAGTAAAAATATTACATTGTCAATTCCATTGGAATTTGGCGACAGCCTCTGTCTTTGACGAAATATTCTGTCTGTATTATGGAAGAATACAAACATTTGAAATTGTCGGTGTCCTCTCAAGCAGAATCACATATTTATATTCTTCCATAATGCAAACATAATATTTCGTCAAAGACATTGGTTGTCTCGATAATTCAGTGGAATCGACAATGTCGTATGCTTAGTCCATGTCCTCGCTATAAATTAGCGCCAATGCAAAAGTGTTTTGCAGTCCCATCACTCAGTTCCAATCACTGAAATATGGACAGATGGTGTAGAATCTGGGTGGGTGTAATTGAGAAACAACAAAGGTTAAAAAGGCAGAAAACAGCGAGTGAGGATAAAAATGATGATGCCAGTATGGTAGCCAGTAACATGTGATATTCCACAAGGCTCAGTGCTGGGACGACGATTTTTTACTTTGTAAATTAATGATCTAGATGAATGTTCTAAGGGCATTCTGGTTAACTTTTCAGATGATATAAAGATAGGTGGAGAGACAGGAAGCATTGCGGAAGTGGAGAGGCTGCAGAAGGGATAAAACATGTTAGGAGAGTGGGCAATGAAGTGGCAGATGGATACAATGGGTTAAGTGTGAGGTCATGCACTTTGGTAAGAAGAATGCAGGCATGGAATATTTTCTAAATGCCTGAAAATTCTACAGTCTGAAGTGCAAAGAGAAGTGTTAGGAAACTTTTATATCACGACACAGTGTGTTTTAAAATGTTATATTCACCAAAAGAACTGTGAGTCTACTCATAAACATCAACATCTGTTTATTGAACACAGTTAATTTTAGAACAATAAATTGTACTATAACGTAACGAAACACACTACAAACTACTTCATGCTTTAACTTAACTTCATATGATCGTATACTACCCCAAAAGAACATTGCCAGCTCTACGTGCTGAATTCTCCTTCTTACGATGGACCTGGGGGTATCTTCTGCTTTGGTGAATATTCTAGATTTACTGCGCTAAGTGGGGTTTTGCGGTGATTCTCGTTCTTCAGAGTCTTCACCTCATTTTGCGAGTATATGGAGGATCTGTCAACAGAATGACCATGTCGGATAACTCTGATCAACCAGACCTAACCATGGGTTGGCACATTGATGGCCCAAGGGAGGCATTCCGTTGTCCCATTCAAATTCAACTCCAGGTTTGTATTGCAGGGTCTGTAGCTGTCAAGTTTGTTTCCAAACTGTCTGTGGGTACCTGCAGCCTGTCTGGATTCTGCAGCATGTGGATTAGCACAGAGAGTTTACTCAAGGCTGGGATCCATTTCTCAGCATGCTTTAATCATTGTTCACTTTTGTAACTCCATGTTAATTTGTTATTGTCCATCATAAATTCATTATTTCAGGTGGCAAGGCTGGTCACAAAGGCAAATACAATGGTGACATTTATTTTTAGAGGACTCGAATATAAAAGCATGGATGTACTTATGAGACTCTGTAAGGCTCTAATCAGACCACATTTGGATTATTGTGTGATCTCTTGGGCTCCATATCTCAGGAAGGTTATACTGCCCCTTGAGCGTGTTCAGAGGCAGTTCACCGGAATGGCCTCAGGATTGAAAAGCCTAACATATGAGGTCTCTGGGATTAAACTCGCTGAAGTTGAGAAGGATGAGGGAATCTAATTGAATCATTCAAAATACTAAATGGCTGTCCAGAATAGATGTCAGAAAGATGTTTCCAATTTTAGCAGGGAAAGGACCCAAAGGTATAGTCTCACAGTTAACGGAATACCTTTTATATCAGAGATAAGTGGAAATGTCTTCAGCCAGAGAGTGATGTATCTAAGATAAGGATGGAAGTTTCCTTCTTTAAAGGACATTAGTGAACCAGATGAGTTTTCCATCACAATCGATTCACGATCATCATCAGTCTCTTAATTCCACATTTGAATTCAAGCTCCACCATCTACCATGGCAGATTTCAAATCCAGGGTATCTGAACGTTAGCTGGGTGTCTTGCTTGACAGTTCAGCGATAACATCACCAAGCCACTGTCTTTCCCAGTCCTCCAGAGTGTGACTAACTTGTGTAATATGATTTGCCCGAGACTTTTCCTTCAAGCTATTATTGATTTCCATGTCAAATCATGGATGAAATTTTTCCATTAAGCAATTCCTCTTCACTCACAAATATACTTTAATTGAGAGGTTATTTCGTACCTCCTTGTGTCTTTATCTTTTTTTTATCTGTCCTGCCCTTGATAGTTTTTTTTTTCCTGGCCAGTCCACCCAAGCCAACTCCTTCCTTAGCCCAATATCATTGCTCAACACTAAAACCGTCATATGTGACTCTTGTCCTTATACATTCAATCTGAGTTTGAAACTACAGTGTGTTGCGGTCACTGCGTCCAAGAGGATCCTTAACTGCAAGATCATTCATCAATCCTTCCATGTCACATAATATCAAATCTGAAGTAAACCATTCTCTGGTTGAATCCATGACATGTTGCTCTCAAAAACAATCCTTCATACAGTCTACGAATTGTTCTTCAAGGCTACCTTTTCCAAGTTGATTAATTGAGTCAATATGCATGTTCATCCCACTGTTGTGTCCTTGTCAACAGCCGTCATTATTTCCGAACTCATAAATGCTTCTGGTGAACAGCGGCTGAACTTAACTCTTCCCAAGAGGTTCCTTCTCTTGCTTTTTGTTAATGCCTGGACTGATTTACGTGTCGTTCCCTCCTGCCAATATCATTTCCTTGTGCAGCCTTGATATCATACTTAACCAATACACCGTGGGTGGCACGGTGGCACAGTGGTTAGCACTGCTGCCTCGGGTTACGCTTCGGCGGGTCGGTGTGGACTTGTTGGGCCGAAGGGCCTGTTTCCACACTGCAAAGTAATCTAATCTAATCTAATCAATTCCACCTCTTGCTCCTCCTTGTCTAACCTTCCGAAATAGTGAGTGCCCTTGGACATGTCACTGCCCAGTCATGATCTCCCTGTAACAATGTTTCAGCAATCTGCACCAGGACATACACATTTGTCTCTGTACCTATTGTCAGCTCATCAATATTTTTCCAAATACGTTTTGCTTTTAGGTACAAAGCTTTTAAATACGTTTTATTGGTTTCTCTTTCCCGTCTCATACTTTTTGTACACTCGCTTCCTGATCTCACAAACTTCACTCCCTCACATCCCCCACACTGTCCAATCTTATTTGTTTAATCCTGATAATTATGCGCCTCATCTCTATCATTTATTCCAATCTCCAACTCACATTTTGAACTGACATGATGCATCCTTCATCATGGTCATGAGACTGGCCATGCCTGCTGTCCTATTCACTTCTACTTTCTGCTCAGTTTCTGACCTTCTGCTTTGGTTCCCAGCCTCTTGGTTTATTAGTTTAAATCCACCCAATTTCCACTAGCAAACTTCCACACAAGGATGTTGGTGCTCCTCCAGTTAAGATGCAAACTGTCCATTTTTGACAGTTCTCACTTGCCCTGGAAGAGAACCTAATGATCCAAAAGTTGAAACTCTCACCCCGTACTAGTTCTTTAACCACATGTTAAATTATATCACCTTTCTAATCATTACCTCTTTTCCACGTGGCACTGCGAGTAATTCAAACATTCCAGTGGATTGTTCTCTCTCTCTCTCTCTCTCTCTCACACACACACACACCATATGCATGCACACGTGCACACACAGACAGACGTATGCACACAAATGCACACATGAGCACACACATGCACGCACACACACACAGGCACACAGACAAGCACACACCACACAACTTTGTAGAAGTATACCAGTAACCTTACAAGTATTTTTTTGAATACCGACATTGAATATGTAATTGTAATCACGTCTATAGTCAAATAGCGTATTCTGTGTTCGAAATAAAATAAAATGTGCATTTTTTATTTTTGAATCATTAAATGTTGACAGGGGTTTGTATTTTTGTTCCATAAATATAACATCAACCTCCTTGTTTTCATAGATGATGCAATTAGTGTTTGGTTGAATAATCATACTTCACATCTTATTTTTGCGCAATTCATGAAACATAGCAAATATCTGTTTATTTTTCGGACCATAAACTCATCATCTTGCAATCATAAGCTTCGTTGAAAGTAGATTTAAAAGGATCTGAATTCAGGCAGAGTGTTACTGAACCTCATAGCTGCCTGAGGCACTGAGAGAGATCCTGGCCTGCAACTAAATGTATCCAGAGCACGACCACGTGATTCAGGGCAGCCATTCAAGCATTAGTTTACAACAAATCATTTCGACTTCACCTTGGGCCGGGTGGAAGCTAGCCACCAGGCTATCAATGGTCTCTCTGTAAGAACAAATGCTGTCCAAATTAGACATAATTGACTCGCTAGCAACCATGCTTTACAAATGCATTTTCAGTCAGACCCTGGCCCAGAGAGCAGATGTGTGGACCTGGAGATCAGACGCACACCACACAAATTACTTACGGTGATGACATCTGGCTTACCTCCCAGACTCCATACATTTGCAACCTTAACAGGCACTGAGTGGAGCCGTTAACAAGGCGAAACCGAAGACAGCAGATGCTGGAAGTAACAGTCGTGAGGCTGGAACTGGAAAAGCACAGCAGCTCAGGCAGCATCCAAGGAGCAGGAAAATCGACATTTCGTCCAAAAGCCCTTCATCTGCTATAAGAATGGGATCCATGAGGGTGGAGTGATAAATGTGAGGGGTTGGGGGTGGGGAAAGGTAACTGAGAGTGCGATAGTTGGATGGAGGTGAGGGCAATGGTGATACATCGAAGGGGATGGTGGAGCAGATAGGTGGGAGGGAAGGTGGCTCAGTTTTGAGCACTGCTACCTCACAGTGCCAGAGACCAGTTTCGATTCCAACCTCAGTCGACTCGCTGTGTGGAGTTTGCACATTCTCCCACATGTCTGCATTAGTTTCCTCTGAGTGTTCCGGTTTTCTCCCACAGTCCAAAGATGTCAAGGCCAGGTAAATTGGCCATGTCAAATTACCCATAGTTATAGGTGCATCAGTCAGAGAGAAATGGGTGATTCTTTGGAGGTTTGGTACGGACTTGTTGGGCCAAAGGGCCTGCTTCCACTCTGTAGGGAAGCTAAAAAAATCCATTCACGCTTTGAATAAAAAGATAGGACGGGTCATGAGGGCGGTGCTAAGCTGGAAATTTGGAACTGTGAAAAAGTGGGCGGAGGGGAAATTTGGAAACTGGTGAAATCCACATTTATGCCATGGGGTTGGAGTGTCCCGAGGTCGAAGATGAGGTGGTAAGGGAGTGGCGATGGATGAAGCCCTGAACCTGCATGTCCTCAGCAGAGTGGAAGGTGGAGTTGAAGCGTTCTGCCACGGGGCAGTGGGGTTGCTTAGTGTGGGTGTCCCAGAGATGTTCTCTGAAGTGCTCTGCGAGCAGAGGTCCTTTCTCCCCAACGTATAGAAGATCGCATTGGGAACAACTGATACAGTAGCTGACATGTGTGGAACTGCAGGTGAAACCTTGATGAATGTGGAAGGATCTTTCGCGCCTTCCGGGGGGGGGGTGGGGGTGGGGGAGGTGTGGGCACAGGTCTTGCATTCCTGTGGTGGCAGGGGAAGGTGCCTAAAAAGGAGGGTGAATTGTTGGGGACCTGACTAGCACTACCTATCTTTTATCCTGTATTCTGCATTCAAATTTGATTTTCCAGAATGAATCGCTACACACTTTTCCAGGTTGAAATCCACCTGCCATTTATCAGCCCAGTTTTTCATCCTGTCAATGTCCCAGTGCAAACTACAACAACCCTCCACACTATCCACAATTCTACCGACCTTTGTTCTATTGACAAATATAATAGCCCACCCTTCCACTTCCTCATCCAAATTATTTTAAAAACTCACAAACAGCAAAGTTCATAGAACCGAATCCTGCAGAACACCACTTTTCACCGAGCTGCCGACTGAATGCTTCCCGTTTACTACCACATAGTGTCTCTATGGGCCAGTCAATTCTGTATCCAGACAGACAGGTTTCTCCGTATCACAAGCCTCCTTGCCTTCTGAATGAATCTGCCATGGGTAACGTGGTCAAACGTCTTGTTAAAATCCATGCACACCGCATCCACTGCTCTACCTTCTTCAATGTGTTTGATCCTATCCTCAAAGAATTCCATAAGTTTTGTGAGGCATTACTTGCCCCTCACAAAGCCACGCTGACTATTTCTAATCAAGCTATGATTTACTAAGTAATCATAATGTCTGTCTCTCAGAATCCTCTCCATTACTTTGCCCAATACTAATGGAAGGCTGACTGGACTGTAATTCTCAGGATTATACCAATTCTCTTTCATGAACAAGGGTGTAACATGTTCCGCCCTCAATCATCTGGCACTACTCGAATGGAGAGTGAAGATGCAAAGACCATCGCCAAATGTGCAGAAATCGCTTCTCTCACCTCCTCTAGAAACTTAGGGTGTTTCCCCTCTGGCCCAGGGGATTTATCTATTCTTATGTTTGTACTTCAATTAATCTGTACTTCACCTGAAATTGTCTACTCCCTGTCAAACCAACTAATTAACGTCTTTCCATTTCAGGGCTATGTACGATGCTACTTCACTTAGCATGTATGGTTGCCAATATCCTGTGAACCATGGAATGAAAAATATTGTAAGGCAAGAATGCGCTCCTGATGAAGGGGTGATGCCCAAATCTTTGACTCTCTTGCTCCTCAGATGTTTATGACTGGCTGTTCATTTTCAGTGCCACACGTTTCGACTCTGATCTCCAGCATCTGCCGTCCTTATTTTCCCTATTACTGCCGGCTGTCCCCTCTGCACACTGAGCAGGGAATTAATCAGCAGAAACTCATTGTATGTGGAGCAGACTGCTCAGTTCTGGAAAATTGCATTACATTAATACATCTATTAAAAACGAAATTGCATTTCAACAAATACTAATTGAGTCCTAGAGTTACAGATTTGGTTCATGAGTTGGGCAGCTTGATAACGGACAGTGAATGACTGAAGAACCCTGAGGTACAGAGTATTCCAGGTGTTACATTCCAGGGTGGATGTGCTTTATCTTATTGCTGGGAATGTTATCGAACAGACAGATGTGATAAGGGAACAAGGTGACATGTGGAAATGTGACATTGTTGCCATTACAGAGATGCGTTTGAGGGAGGTCAGGACTGACAAATCAATATGCTGTGGCACAAGAACTATAGGCAGGACAAGAGAGGGGTAAAAGAGGAGGTGGTGTTGCATGATTATTTATGGAGTCAGTTACTACAGTAAGGAAGAGCAATATCTTGGAAAGATCTTCTAATGAGCATTGGTGGTTAGAGCTCAGGATCAAAACCATGGCAGAGGCACTGCTGGGGACATAAAATAGACCTCCAGATAAAAGAAAGTACAGGAGCAGATATAAAACCAATTTACTGAGGTGTGTCAAAACAATAATAGGTTTATTATACACAGGCATTTCATTTCCAAGCATTAATTCTGGCAGTGATAATATTTTAAGAGGGGACAGGTGCCTTGAAATTTATTCCAGAAACTCCTTGTATCATCATGGAGCAGATACAACAATGGGTGCGGAAGTGATGTGCCTCACTGTGGAGAATGAAGCCAGTCAGTATATTGCAGGCAGGATTGGGAGAGCAGTATACGGCCAGTAACCATGACATTATACATTTTATGTTTGGTAAGGAAAAGATTTTTAAAATGCACTATCTGGTAAATAAAAGGTTTTTGGATTGGGGAGACCGATTTTATGTAAAAATATGACGGAATCTGGCCAGAGTACAGTGTCTTCTGAGTGAAACTGTAGCAGAACAGCGTGTGGCGGGGGGTTGGGGAATCAGTTGATCAAAATGGAATTAATGAGAGTGTCCGTCGAATGTGTTCCAGGAAAAATGAAAATTTGGAAAACAAGCCCAGAGAACCTCGGGTGTCAATAAAAAAATCAGAACAGAATTAAAAACGAAAGAGAAGCTGAAATCAGGTACAAAGTGAGCAGAACAATGGATGCACTAAATGAATATAGAAAGAGTCCGGCTAATCCTAAAACTTCAGTAGAAGAGCAGAGGGGGAATCGTGATAAAACATTAGTGGGTAAGATTAACGAGAATCCAAAGACATCATATCAGTTTATTAAGAGGAAGAGGGTAACAGCAGAAAGAAGAGGGTGTATTTGAGACAAAGGGGGCAGCCTGTGCACGGAGCCACAGAATATCGGTCTTCAGTTGGGATACGCAGTTCCTGGATTCAGGGAGAGTGACAGTGTGCCCCTTGAACGATTTGATAGAGAAGCCAAGGAAGAATTGAAAGTTTATGCAGGGTAAAGAGTGGACAAATCCCCAGATCCGGGTGAGCTGTAACTTAGGCTGATGCGGAAGATGAGGGAAAAGAGCACAGGCTCTGACATTTTTTGTTTTACTCTTGTCTCTGGCCACAGCGAAAGTGTGATTGTACACGATAACATCTAATGTTGGCACAACTCTCACATAGAGTGCTATAAATAAGGATTAAAGACCACCAAGTCTCCCAACAGTGAGAGGGAAACAATTGTAGACAATTCTGAGGGCTGTTGAGGTTAGATCATTAAACATCTTGAAGGGTGAGGCAGACTGATTATTAAACAAGGGTTTGTTATAGGGAAAATGCAGTCAAGTAGAATCGGGATTAAATATAACGGAATTGAACAGAAAAGCAGACTCAGTCGGCAGATAGCAAGAATGTTGCTCCAATGTCTAATCCAATTCTTTTTCCAACAGCCCTGTGTTCACTGGAACATAACTTCTCTCCCTTTGGAGTGAGACACAGTTTGGAATGCAGTCGACAGATTCAAGGATTTCATAAATGCAGTATTAATAGACAGAAAGGACCAGGGGACTGCGACAATGCGGATTGGCTGTTGGGGTGAATATTTGCCTCAGCACAGTCACCACCAGCAGGAGGAAGACTCAGTTAGACACCCTCCAAGTACAAATAAAAACGTGCTCTGGAGAGCAGGTCGTCATGGGCTTCATGTCAAGGAATGTCTAAGGCACAAATATCGCATTACTGAAGTGTCTCCCTTCTTCACTAAACAAAAGTAAAGGTGGAGGAGTGGAGAAAATGTAGTTGGTAGCAGAGTGAGTAGTCAGTCATTGGTTTGAGAGGCTTCAGACAGCAGCAGCTCAGAATAACATACAGGCAAGCTCAAACAAAATCCTTTTAATTTATTATTACAGCAATCAAGATGGCAGTTAGGCCAGTTGCACGTTCATCCTGTGGGATGTGGGAGCTCAGAGAGATTTCCACCATCCCTGTTGACTACACGTGTGTAAGTGCACCCAGCTGCAGCTCCTGGGAGAGCATGTTTGGGAGCTGGAGTTGGATGCACTCAGGATTATCGGAGATGCTGCAAACTTCACATGTAACTGCTTTAGTGTGGTGGTCACGCCCAAGACCCACCCTGACTATGTTTCTGTAATGAATATAATGGCACAGTCCCACATATACATCCATGCCCTGAGTTCATCAGTCTTACCTGTCTGCCCTGTTGCATTTAAATAAACACAATTTAATCCAACAGTCAGTCCTTGCTCCCTATCGTGCTTCAGGCAAAGAGAAGGTTTGGAATGACAAAGGGAGTAGGCGGAGAGTGCAGCTATTCCCTGTGGCCATTCCCCTCGAAAACAAGTATACCACTTTTGATACTGTTGGAGGGAAGGACTGTTCAAGGGAAAGCAGCAGTAGCCAAGTTGGTGGTACTACCACTGGTTTTGGAGCATAGCGGGAAAGGGTAAATTTAAACAGGGTCTTAGAGAAAGGAGAGTCGATTGTTGGAGGGACACTTTGGAGATTCTGGGGCCTCAACCTGGAATCCAGCAAGTTGTGCTACGTCCCAGGTGCCAGGTCTCAGGAAGTCTCCGAGGGGCTGCAGAACGTTGTCAAGGGGGAGGGTGAGCAGCCAGAAGTCATTGTGCACGTTGGAATCACAAAGGATACACGTAGATATAGGAATGAGGTCCTCCAGTGTGATTACAAAGAGCTAGGAGAAAAGTTAAAAACCAAGACGTCGAAGTGGTAATTCCCTGAGTACTTCGCGTTTCAAGAGCTCATGAAAGTAAGAAGAGAAGGATATGGCAGATACATGCATAACTAAAAAATTGGTGCAGGGGGAAGGCACTCAGATTTTTAGATCATTGGGGTCTTTTCTGTGACAGAGTTGACCTGTTCAAGAGGGCCACGTGGCACATGCACTGGAGGGGGGTCCAATATCCTGGCAGGCAGGTTTGCTCGTGCTCCACGGGAGGGTTTAACTGAGATTGGCAGGGGGTGAGTTCCTCAAGAGCATGGAGGCAAGTGCGAGGCTGGAAGGAAATACAGTAATCAGAAACAGTAAAGTGAAAAGACAGGTCAGGCTGGAACACAACAGGGAACGAGAATGTCTGTTTTTTATTAAATTGCATTTATTTCAATGGAAGAGGACTGACAGGTAAGGGCGAAGAACTCAGAGCATTGATAGTTATGTGGGACTGTGATATTACAGGCATAACAGGAACATAGCTAAGGGAGGGACAGGACTGGCAGCTAATGTGCCAGGGTATAGCTTTAGGCAGGAAAGGGAATTGCATTTCTGATTAAAGGGAGTATCACAGCAGTAATCAGATTTCAAGTAACTGAAGAATCAAACAGCGAGGATGTGTGGATGGAGCTAATAAATAGGAAGTGGTATGGTGATGTTATAGGGGTTGTACTATAGGCCCCGAAATAGTCACCAGGAATTAGAGTAACTAATATACTGGCAGAGAAGTGGGACATGCAAAAGCAAAAGGATTGTCATAATTGGGGATTTAAATTTTTATAACATTGACTGGCACTGCCAGCGCGTTAAGGGATTTGCTGGAGTGGAATCCGTTAATTGCACCAGAAAAATTTCCTCAAGCAGAACCTAATTGGGCCTTCTCGGGAAGGGGCAAAATTCGACCTACGCTTAGGAAATAAGACAGAACAGGTGACGGAGGTGACAGTGTGGGAGCACTTTGGAACCAATGGCCATAGTTCTATTAATTTTCACATATTTATGGTGAGAGACAAAACTGGTCCACAGCTTCAAGTTCTAAATTGGGGCAAGACGAAGTAAGATGGAATTGGGTAGGAGTTTGCAGGCGTTTGCTGGAATAGTTCGTTGTCGGCAAAGGGACCTCTGGCAGGTGGGAGTCCTTTGAACGTGAGAT
Source organism: Chiloscyllium plagiosum (assembly GCF_004010195.1). Classification (NCBI taxonomy): domain Eukaryota; kingdom Metazoa; phylum Chordata; class Chondrichthyes; order Orectolobiformes; family Hemiscylliidae; genus Chiloscyllium; species Chiloscyllium plagiosum. The sequence continues at coordinate 28,839,139 of NC_057717.1, read as the reverse complement.
ACTGGAGTTCAAGGTCTATTTGTTACTGTGGAGGTGAAAGGAAAGTTGGCAGAAAGTTGGGGAACACTGGATGACAAGAGATATTTAGGCTTTGACCAGAAAAAAAACGCAGCTCCGTTACAGGCAGCTGGGATCAAGTGAATCCCTGGAGGTATATAAGGGATACAGGAATTTACTGAAGATGGAATTCAGTCGTGCGAAAAGGGGACATGAAAGAGCCTTGGCTAAGAAGATTAAGATGAATCCAAAATAGTTTATTCAGTATATTAAAGGAAAAACAATAACTAGTTAGAAAATAGGACCACTCACAGACCAAAGTGATATGTATGTGTGGAACCATATAAGATGGGGGAGATCATCAACGGAAATTTCTCCGATGTGTTTAACATGGAGAAAGTCATGAATACTAAGGAACTTGGCGAAGTTCATGGTGATTTCTTATGGACAGTCCATATCACAGTAGAGGAGGTACTGGACGTGCTAAAATGCTTGAGGATGAATAAATCTCATGTCCCTTACCAGATATATCCAAGAACACTGTAAGGGGCTAGAGAAGCATTTTCGGGGGACCTAGCTGATGATTTTGATCAGCATTAACCAGAGTTGAGATCCTGGAAGGCTGGAGGATATCAAACATTGTGCCCTTACTTAAGAATGACTGAAAACAAAGCCTTGAAACTGTGAACAGTGAGTTTAACATCTGTTAAAGTTGAGAAAATTTTGAAGGATAACTTGTACATTAATTTGGAAATACAAGGTTTGATTAGTAATATTGAGAATGGCTTTGTGCGTGGGAGATCATGCTTGAAAAATTTCTAAAAGTTATTTGATGACATGACCAGGAAGGTTGACGAGGTCGGGGCAGTAGACGTCAAAAACTGTGGCGCTGGAAAAAAAACACAGCAGGTCAGGCAGGAACAAGAGAATCGATATTTTGGGCATAAGCCTTTCATCAGGAATGTCCAAAACATCGATTATCTTGTTCCGCGGATGTAGCATGACCTGCCATGCTTTTTCAGTGCTACACTTGTGGACTCTGATCTCCAGCATCTGCAGTGCTCACTTCCTGCTAGGGTAGTAGATTTAGTCAATATGGATTTCAGTTACACCAGGACAAGATAAGGCTTTTAAAACCCGGGAGCCTGATATACAGTTACAGGAGGAGGCCAATCAGCCCATCGAACCTGTACAAGTGTACCGAGAATAGATCATGCAGCACCAGTATCCTGTTATGCAGCGACAGGATCCGTCTATTCAGATACTTCAGGTCAGTAACACAGGAAATGGAAGAGGCCGCAAACTGACTGGACTCTGGGGAATGTTGGAATAACACAAGGATATTTAGCTCCTGAAATCTGCCCTTCCCTTCAGTAAGGTCAGAGCTGATCTCCTCTTGGCAGCAATTTCTCTTTCATGCTCAAATCATTGTAGCCCTCGACTGTCTCAAAATTAATTGACACCCTCCTTACCCCCTCCCAATCATTTCAGGGATGCAAATGTCTGGGATAGAGCGGCACCAACAATCACTATCCTCTGAGAGTAGGAAAGAAGCCACACACATATACCTTGGCCTATTGACATGAACAAAAGATATGAACACAGCGTCAGAGTGACTGGCCCTGACATTGCATCAAGATTTGAATGAGCACGGTTTCAAAGGGTCGGAACAAGATTGAACTTAATAGGAATCAGTTGGAAACTCCCGACTGGTTGTGGGAAGTCATTCAGAACACAATGTGGCTGGTGGACATCAATCCTCTCAGTCCCTGGATAGCTCTGTGAGTGATCCTCACGGTAGCTTCCTTAGCACAAATATCTTCAGCTGCTTCATCAATGTCTTTCCTTCCGTCATTCGATCAGAAGTGAAGATGTTCAGTGAAGTTCACATAAAGCATCAAAACCTGGACAATATTCAAGCTCATGCTGTTAACGTGCAGGTATCATTCGTGTATCAGCACTGCTGGACCCTGAACAGTTCCACAGTATAGAAAGAGGAACTCATGCAGCATCTCAAGCTGGTTTTATTGGAATGTGAGAAAGCCATTCAGCCCATCGAAATTATTCGATAAGAAGGGACACCGCTCATTCACTCTCTGAGATTTTTAAAAAAAATCTGCAAATGTTGGAATTCAAAGTAGACAGTCACGACACCGGAACAACACAACAAGAGAGGCGGCATCAGGAGGTGAGAAGTCAACGACTTGAGTAAAAGCCTTCTTCAGGTATGGGAGTGTGTGTGTGTGTGTGTGTGTGGGGTGGGGAGGGCGGGGGCTGGTTAAGGGGATCTACATTTAAAGAGGAGGGGTGTGGGAGGTGGAGACAGGATGGTGAGGTTGGAATAGGTGAAAAAAAAGTACAGGTTATGACCGGGTTGGTCGATGGGGGGAATCAATTCAGTTGGGAGATGGAAGAACGGCTGATCAGAGGAATGGAAGGGAGGAGGAGGGGCTGGAAATGTTTTGGGGGATTGGAGGGGAGGTTATTTGAAATTGTAGAACTCAATGTTGAGTCCCCCAGGCTGTAGGCTGCCCAGGCGAAAGGTGAAGTGTTGTTCATCCAATTTGCGGTTTGTTTCATTGTGGCATTGGAGGAAGTCAAGGATGGCCACGTTGGAAAGGGCGTGGGAGGGGGAATTGAAATAGGCAGTGACTGGGAGGTCAGCTCAGCCCTTACGGACCCAGCTGTGATGCTCAGCAAAACATCCCCTTAGTTTTCATTTGGGATCGCCGATGTAGAGAAGACCACATCGGGAGCACCAGATACAGTAAACTAGGTTGGATCCCAACAGCTGGCACATCTTCCACAAGGACCGTTCCCGTCGCTAATCTTTGGTTCGTGCCACACTCTCCACCAAACCCTCCAATCCGCACTGACAACTGCCCCTACAAGCGGAAAAGATGCATCAACTGCTGGCACCCATTCTCCCTCACCTCCATCCTGCGCCCCAAACAGACCTTCCAGGTGAAACAGAGATTCACCTGCCTCCCATCAATCCTAGTGTACTGCATCAGGTGCTTCCGAGATGGTCTTCCCTACACTGGGGAGACCAAACATAAACTAAGGGCGCATTTTCCCAACCAACACAGCCGAGCCCAATGGGACAGATGTGAGCTCCCAGTCACCAGCCATTTCAATTCCTCTTCCCCTGCTCTCACCAGCCCCGACCATTTCCTTCTCTCTTTATCTGCAGCTCCCCTACCGCCACCCCCAATTCTGAAGAGCAGTTATACCGGAAATATTGACTTCTCCACCTCCTGATGCTGCCTGGCTTGTTGTGTTCTTCCAGCCTCCTGTTTGTCTATTATTACACAGGATTATAAGGAGTCTAGTCAGCACAACACGCTGGTTAGCAGCTACCATGAGTCACCCAATAGTGAACCTCTTCCGTGGGATGAGGAGGAGGACAGACAACCCCTCGAGACACTGACACATGAAAAGAAGAGACCATTCAGCCCCTCCAAACTGTTCCACTGAAAGAGGAGGATGTCATTGCTGCTGCAACACGACAAACCGATGAAGCAGAGACTGCACAGACAGACTGCCCCAAGTTGTTCCTCCTGGCTCCATTGCTAATGCTTACACGTGTTATATTAATGTGGTTTGCTGATGGAGAGGAGCACACTGCATGGCTTGTCCCAAGTCATAAGGAGGCATCTGCCATCTCCAAGAAGACAGGCTCGTCTTCTGCATGGAGATCAGAAACTTTTGGGAATGGCCAACTCTATCAGAGTGCATCTACTGACATGTTTGTGAATAACATCATGCTTAGTGGAGTGTCTCACTCCCGCTGTACGTTGAGATGGTGAGAGTTCATTCAGAATCTGCATCTCTCTCACAATCAACATGGGGTCTCCACAGAGAGTGTAAACTATCAGAGAGTCATAGAGTTTAATAGCAGGGAGACAGTCCCTTTAGCCTAAATTGGACTATGCCAACCAAAATGTCCATTCATGTTAACTCCATTTCCCTGCACTTGGCCCATATCCTGTTAAGCCTTTCCTATCAACGTATCTGTACACATATGAAAACATATACTGCAGGAAAACACGTTATATTTCACGATATCATTGTTCTGTTATGGGAATAATGAGTCCTGGTTCAAGACGCTCAAGTTTTATTGCAATCACGTTTTAATCTTTTGCAGAATTACAGATTAAACACTCATTTCCTTCACACTCTCCTCATGGTACCATCACTGCAGGGTTTAGTCTGGTCAAACTCCTTTACACTATCTCACTATGACAAGAGGATCATTCCTTATAATGGAGAGAAAATCTGTTCACAGTGCCCCACGTGCTGTCTCAATATCTCTCTACAACTGCAGGGAGATGTCTTCACGCCTATATTTGAATCATGTTTCAATGAAGGACATTATAAAATATACTGTGCTGATTACTTGCTGCTCTGTATGAATTCTGTCAGTGACTCATGACCAAGGACATTCGGCTCCTTTTCACCAAGAGCACTTCCTATCACTTCACCCTCTCATAAATACAAAATGAGAAGGATGGTATGTATTGCCAAGTCATTTCTTTGCCCTGCGAAACGCTATACTTCCAGCACAGCCACGCCATCAGCAACATCACTACTGCCATTGGAGATGTTTGGAGATGCTGAGGTGGTGATGGCCGAGATGTATTATGATTAGATTAGATTACTTCCAGTGTGGAAACAGGCCCTTCGGCCCCACAAGTCCACACCGCCCCGCCGAAGCGCAAGCCACCCATACCCCTGCATTTACCACTTACCTAACACTACGGGCAATTTAGCATGGCCAATTCACCTGACCCTGCACATCTTTGGACTGTGGGAGGAAACCGGAGCACCCGGAGGAAACCCACGCAGACACGGGGAGAACGTGCAAACTCCACACAGTCAGTCGCCTCAGGCGGGAATTGAACCCGGGTCTCAGGCGCTGTGAGGCAGCAGTGCTAACCACTGTGCCACCGTGCCGCCCGTATTATCTCCGGATTATTAATGCAGCGGCCCAAGTAATGACCAAGAGCACATATTCAATTCCCACCGCAGCAAATATTGGAATTTGAGTTCAATAAAATATCACGAATTAAGAAACAATGAAACGATTGTCAGAAAAACCTACCTGACACACTGATGCCCTTCAAGGAATGAGATCTATCATCTTCACCTGATTGGGATTACATGTGACTCTAGACCCATAGCAATGTTGTTAACTCTCGGCTGCCGTTTGAAATGTCCAAGCCCAACCACTCAGTTATATCACTCACTATAAATTCTCAAAGAAATTAAACCAGACGGAAATAAGCATTGAATGCTTACAGCCCACAGACTGCAGTGGTCAGGAAGGCATCTCACCAACAGCTTTTCAAGGACAACGTGGAAAGGGAATTGCATGCTGTCCCAACATCCCATTAATGAATTTTTAAAAAGATGATTACTCTTAGGAAAGAAAGACAAGGGGACATAACTCACTTCAAACCGTGACTTGGATGTATACCTTACATGGACAGGATTTTCGTTAATATGGCAACAGGAGAAAAATAAATAAGATTAATGTTGATTCATTTTTCCATTCCATCTGGTCATCAACAATCCCTCTGTTTGCTCCTTTCTCTCTATCTCTCTCTTTCTCTTTCTGTTCAAATCCTTCCTTCTCCCCTTCACAACAGACGTCCCTGTCACCAACATCAATCACACTATTTCCCAGTTGTGTGCAGTTCTGATGGATGGTCATTGGACTCGAAATGTCAATTCTACTCTTTCTCTCGATCCGAGGCTGCCAAATCTGCTCAGTTTCTCTGGCACTTCCTCATTCTCCTGATCTCTCCCATCATTCTTTTTTTCCCCAACGTTTAGTGTTGTCATTAGATAGGATGTCTACATCGCTGTTAAGGGCACCCTTTGTTGACCTCACTAAATGCCGTTTACTGTGAGGCCATTCCTTAAGGCAGTATAGAGCAAAACACATTGCTGTGGACCTGACGTCGTCTTTCTCCAGGCTAGGTAATAATGTTAGATTTCTATACCAAAGGACATCAGTGAAATAGATTAACTTATCAACAAACTGCTAGTTGGGTTATATTAGTGAAATTCTCTTTTATTTCCAGTTCCTATCATTTGAGTTTTAGTTTTCTCATCATCTGAGATAGGATTTGAAACAATGTCTTTAGTGTATAACCTGGACCACTGAATGACGTGGCCAGCGACATTACTATTCTGACACAGTGTACCTGACATGTAATTACGTTAGAGACAAGAACAACGTCATGATTGAAACAATGTAATGGAACGAGTGATTAGAAGAGAGCTGGAACCATGAAGTCTGAAATTTTCCAAGGCATGTATAATGGTGTATTTAGAAACTGCACAAACGTCAAGCTGGATAATGAGGATACCATGGAGCTGGTATTGGGTCAGTTTGGTGCTGGAGAGAATGTGAATATATAAATCTATTCAGGGCAAATAGATATTTCCGGATTGTGAACAATCTTTTCCTCAGATGTGTGTGAGGTCGGGGTGTGGGCGGTTTTGAAATTTGTGGTAATGAATGGACTTGCATTTGAAACTGAAGACAGTAGTTTCCAACTTTGCCAAATATAGTCAACAGAAATAGCACTGAAGTTCAACATTGCTTATGGGATTAATAAGTAGATAGAGATGGAGAGACTTACCAGGAACACCAACAATAGCAAGAATGGGATAGTAACTAGCCTGAATAATCAGCAGTACACCGTATATCCGAAATTTTAATCTGTTCCAATACCTGGAAAGAATTAAAAGACCAGAGGATAAACTCCTGTCCATTGTTGCAGCATTCCATCCTCGGGTTCTCAGATTCTGAGCCATTGGTGCAGCATTCCAGTCTACTGTTCTCAGATTCTGATCCATTGTTAGAACATTCCAGTCTACTCTCAGATTCTGAACTCTCCTCTCCCGGTCTCTGCAACTGCTGATTCCTGTTAGTGTTGAAGGTGATGTATCTGCTGATACAATGGGATAAATTATTGCAAGAAGCTCCTTACTAATAGAAGAGGGAAACCATCCAGCGACATCATTAGGATCCATGGAGACTGACATCAATAACATTAACTGAGCAAACAAATCCAGTTAACCCCTTTCGGTATGGCACGGTGGCACAGTGGTTAGCACTGCTGCCTCACAGTGCCAGAGACCCGGGTTCAATTCCCGCCTCAGGCGACTGACTGTGTGGAGTTTGCACGTTTTCCCCGTGTCTGCGTGGGTTTCCTCCCACAGTCGCAAAGATGTGCAGGGTCAGGTGAATTGGCCAAAATAAATTGCCCGTAGTGTTAGGTAAGGGGTAAATGTAGGGGTATGGGTGGGTTTCGCTTCGGCAGGTCGGTGTTGACTTGTTGGGCCGAAGGGCCTGTTTCCACACTGTAATCTAATCTAATCTAATCTAATAACTGGACTTGATTGAATGTTGATAACGCTGACTATTGATCACATCTCCCATCACCAATTGTTCTCATGAAGTTAGTTGTGAGGGAGTTGATGGATGTTTCCTTATCACAGGTAGATGATTCTGCTGTATTGTCCGTTTGCAATGCTGTAACCACCTGAACACCGCCCCACCCCCCACCCCCAACATAGCCACACACAAAATACACAATCTAGATGTAGTTAAAGTGCTGATCTCTCCTCAACTTGACCAGACACCAGCCAATAGATTCTCACTGGGCATATTTTTCCTGCCCATACACAGGAAGTGTGGATTGTCTCGACATTCTTCTCTTTGCTCTAATAAAACAATGTTGAACCTTCAGCTTTGTTTTATGTAAACTCACAAACACTTGAATACACTTTATTGGCTTCAAGGCAGTAAGATTTACATGTATTGAGTTCAGTCCAAAGCCATATGGGGCATATTGTCACAAGATTATGTTGTCTTTAATTTTTTAAAGACGGTCTAAATGAACCAAGATCCCAATATGCCTGAACTTTGAAAGTTTCATTGGGATCTTTTTGTTTATATCTAACAGGTAATGCCTCAGCAAGAAGGTTTTCTCGTCTTGTATAATCAAGGAAACTTGTATAATCAAGAGGACGTGGCCAACTCTCTAACTGGACGAGTCTGATCGGTTCTGGGGTTAGTTAAGTCAGGGACAGTGTTGGAACTGGACGCTCTCTCCCTCCATCTGCCCTTCTGACCTTATGACCTGTAAGCCTTTGTGTCAGTCTTACTCTTGGTGCTAAGGGGTTTGCTTATTTGGATTGTTGCAAGTATTTGGAACAGGATCCTAAAGTCTGGATAGCCTGTCAGGTTTATATAGGATTAGTTATTCAGTTATTCTAGTTTTGGTTTCTTGCGTTTCATTCTGTAATTTGGTAAATAAATGCTATTTGTTTAAAACTCGGTAGTCTGACCAGCTAATTCACTCAAGGAAGATCCACTCTACATTAACTTTTAAGAAATAACAAAGTTACGGTCTGGGCTAGTTGCTTAAAATGTTCTGTGGGATCGGGCCTGTTTCATAACAGAATGGGGTCCATTTGCGGGATTTAGGCAGCGAGTGGCAAGTATTAGTGTCTCCTATTCCGTGTGTTGATTTGGTGGGGACACAGAGCTTCAGATAGCAATGGCTCTTGCAGGAACCAAGGATGTTTTGGAGGTGGAAGATGTGACCTTGGGGTTTTTAACAGAATGCACATAAGTCCAAGCTGCGGGAATTAGTAGACAAGCTTGGGTTGAAGCTACCTCCTAACGTGAGGAAAGATGAGATGATTGCAGCAATCGCTCAGCACTCCAATTTGCTGGAAGCTCCATCAGGATCTGTAGAGATGAGCAAACTTCAATTGCAAATGACGCAGTTAGAGTTAAAAGCGGAAATGAAGCAGCTTGAGTTATGGCTAAAATCAGAAGAGAAAGAAAGAGAATGAATAGGTTTAGCAGAGGAAAGAGAAAAAAAAGCAATGAATGTCCTTAGCAGGAGAGAAAGAACAATAGAGAGGGTTTGGGCTTCAGAGAGAGACAAACCATGTTTTATGGACCAATTCATAACCATCATCCACTTCAGCTGCCAGCCTTGCCGTTTAACTCTCTGCTCTTCCAAATGTGTTTGCACGATGTCAGGCAGTGAATCTTTGAACTCCTCCAAAGAAATTGTATCTCTCAGAGCATCGTAGGTTTACTGTATTTTTAAAGCTCTTTTTCCAGCTATCAAAATTACTTTGTTTAATCCTTTAAAACTCAATATAGGTTTGACCAGGATCCTTCCTTATATTCTTGAAACGTTTCAGGAATATAAGGACGGATACTGGTCAAAACGATATTGAGTTTGAAAGGATCAAACAAAGTAATTTTGACAGCTGGAAAAGAGCTTTAAAATACAGTAAGCCTACGATGCTCTGAGAGATACAATTACTTTGAAGGAGTTCAAAGATTCACTGCCTGACACAGTGCAAACACATTTGGAAGAGCAGAGAGTTAAGCAGCAAGGCTGGCAGCTGAAGTGGATGATGGCTATGAATTGGTCCATAAAACATGGTTTGGCTTCTAGAATCAATTTCAGTTCATGCAGGATCGAAACTGGGGCAAAGAGAAATCTTTACTTGTGAGGGAAATGTAGATCTCAGTGAAGATCATAAGGATAACTTTGCACAGGCTAAAAAGGAAACACTTGAAGGAAACAAAGAAGTTAAAAACGCTCCGGTGTTTTCATTGCAATAAATTATGTCACATGAAAGCACTGTGTTGGTGGGTTCAGGGAACAAAAATACAGATGCAGGAAAACAGGATAAGCTTGGAAGTTTTGTTGGAGTGGTAACAGAAAACACAGTGGAAGCTAGAAACCTGCATAAGAGTGTATAAGCTGATCAGAGGTTTCTTAAGGAAGAAGTGGCAGATCTGCGTGGAAAATATACCTGCAAAGGGAAAGTTTACTGACATGGGGCATGTAAAGAGGATGTAATATTAAGGGACACAGGATCGGCTTAGTCAGTGATGCTGAAAGATCATGAGATATGTACTCCAGAAGGACTATTTCCAGAAAGGGTACTACTAAAGGGAATTCACCTTGAGATAAAAAGCGCATAATGATGTAAAATGTAGACAGAGTGTCCAGAAACGTGTGGAGAAATTGTGGTATGGGTATTGGACAAATTCTCAGCTCCAGGAATACAATCTATCCTTGTAGAAAATACAGCTGATTCACCAGTAGGAGTGCTGCCTACTCTGGTTGAAACGCCAGTGGAGACGCAGGCAACTGAAGCAATGCAGAAGTCTTATCCTGGAAGTTTGCTTAGTGTGGGTAAGGAAAGCCAAATGTCACCAATTGAAACAGGAGATATCAAAAATGTAACGATAAGGAAGCGGAAGTGATATTTACAGAGACTTTGTACCATCAGATAGTTGTCAAAAAAACTATTGAGTACACAGGGCATCATGCAAATATTTTAGCTCATTTAAACTAATTGAGTTACAGCAGAAAGAAAAAAGGTTAAAGCAGTTTTATCAAAAAGCATATACGTTAGGAATTTTGAATGTATCCCTGAGTGTTATTACACTAAAAATGATATCCAAATGAGGAAACGGAGAATATCACATTCTCAAGGAGATGATAATTGGGCAGAAGTTCATCAAATCGTATTGCCAACGGGATACAGAAAAGAGGTGATCTGAATGGTGCATTGGGTACCACCGAGAAGTAATTTAGGAGTGAGGAAAACACAGGCTGAAACACAGACATTTTTACTAGCCGGGACTGCAACATGATATAGTCGAATTTTGCCAGTCGTGTCACACATGTCAGGGAATTGGAAAAAACACAAGTGATAATAAAACCTGCGCCTTTCTTAACTATTGTTGCATTTGAAGAACCTTTTACAAGAGTCTTAATTGATTGGCTATGTCCCTGACATCAAACAAAAAGTTGGGCACCAGTATTTGTTAACAATACTGGATGCATCGACTAGATTTCCACAGGCCGTCCCAAGATGCAGTATCGCAACTAAAGGAATTGCAAAGGAAATACTATTTTTTTTAAAAAAAATAGACACGGACTACCAATAGAGAAAGAGTGAGATCAAGGTTCAAACTTCATCTAATTTATTCACTATGATGCCTTAGGAATGAAGCAATTCAAATCGACTGCATATCATCCAAAATTGCAGAGAGCGCTAGGAAGGCGACGTTAAACATGAAAGACCATGTTGAGGGATTATGATCAAGATTATCCAGATGATTAGGGTAAGTGAATTCAATTTGCGCTTTTTGTGATCAGAGATGCACCAAATTAACAGAGCAAATTCAATCCATTTTAATTATTTTTGGAGCATTAAGTGAGAGGACTATTAATATTGATTAAAGAGTAAATAGTAAATCAAGATTCAAAGGTCTCACATTTGGACGAGGTCTCAAATTTTAGGGAACGATTAATGTGCTGAGGAACTGGCTAACAGTTAAAAATATTGCAGCATGCAATAAAACAGGAAGCGGACAAGAAATCAAAAAATTGCAATTGTGAGATCGGGGATAAGTTATTACTTTTACTTCCAGTTATAGGTGAACCTTGAAAAGCAAGGTTTGTGGACCTTATCAAACACAAGGATCTTGAGTGAGGATAAGTACTTGATAGGGTCTCCAGAAAGAAATAAATCTCATACTGCATGTTATATTAAAATGCTCAAAATGTACTTTGATAGGGAAGGAAAGCCAGAGGAGAAGTTGTGAATGATTACAGAACAGAAGGAAGAACCAAGTTCAGAGGATTCTGAATTGGAAATTCCTCAAATTAAAGGGGACAATAAGCTACTCGTCTAAAATTGGGATAATTTATTGATTAACCTTCATGAGAAAATTGAAATGATCAGAAAGAGTTATTATTATCACATGTGGAGATATGCAGATAATAACTTGTACACACTCATCTAATTGTGCATAGTGTCGATATAGGATATGTTGTTACAATTAAACAATTCGGGCATAATCCTCTCAAGTTGGCACAGGTTCAGAAGGAGATTGAACGCATTCCCTAAGACGACAAAATCAACGTGCATTACTGTGACTTGAAATCACCCATAGTCATAGTGCCAAAGCCAAATGGTCCCCAACTATTATGTGAGGACTATCGTAACGTCAATGCAGTTAAAAAGATTGATGTATACCCAGTTCCATGGTTGGAAGTCTGCACTGAAAATGTGGGACAAGCAACTTTCATTTGGTATGAAAAATGTTCCAGCCACATTTCATGGACTAATCAACAATTTGCCGGATTATCCAACCTGTGGGGTACATTGATGACCTTATGATTTTTAGTGACTCATGGAAGGAACAAGACAGCATCTATCGGACGTGTTTGATCGACTTCAGAAGGCAGGCTTGGTGGTAAACCTAGCGAAAAGTGAATTTGCCAAAGCAAAAGTCACCTTTCGTGGCTATGCTATTGGACATAGATAAACGATGCCATGAGTTTTAAAAGTGAAGGTAATTAGGGAATTTCCCATACTGTTGACAAAAAGAGCAGTTCTTGGGACTAAGTGGATGTTATCAAATGTTTGTGCCTCATTTTCTCAGTGTGACTGCTCCACTCACTGAATTGTTAAAGAAAGGCAAGAATTTTCAGTGGACAGAGAACTGTCAGAAGGCATTTGACGGAATTTGAAATATGTGTTAATCACTGCCTACGATCAGACACACCTGAATATGCAAAACCATTCAAGGTGGATATAAATGCGAATGATGTGGATTTCAGTGCTGGGCTCCTGCAGGAAGACGACAAGAAGACACAAACACCTATTGGGTATTTTTCCAAGAAGTTGAATTTTCATTAGTAGAAATATTCAACAGTTGAGAAAGATACTATGAGCTTTGTGTTACTATGACAACATTTCAGTGTTTACGTTACCAGCAACGTATCAGAGACCACCATTTACACTGATCAGAACCCAATGAAGTCTTTCTGGAGAAATATAAGGACAAAAATGCGAGAATGTTTGGCTAGGGCCTGTTGTTACAGCCATTCAATTTGAAAACTGTGCACGTGGAGGTCTTGAAAACGTAATTGCCAACGCATTGTTGAGACTTGAGTGACAAATGGATGCACGCAATGATGGAAGTACCACACACTGAATCTGGATGTAGTTGTGCATGTTTGCATGTTTATAGTAAACGAATGTGCATGCGCATTTTAGAGTACGAAACACTATTTTTGGTGGTTTGAAAACTGAAGCCATCTTTGGATATTGAAGATTCGGTTTTATATTGGGGGAGTTGTCAAACAGGTTGTCTCTTTTATAACGTTATGATGTCCTTGATTTTTTTCAGAGAGGTTCTAAACGTCCCAAGATTCCAACATGTCTCAATATTGAATGCTTCATTGGGGTCCTTTGTTTTTGCCTAACAGATAATGTCTCAGCCAGAGGGCTTTCAAGCCTTTAATAAAACTGGTGCAATCAAAGGAATGTGGCCAGCTCTCCAGCTGCACAGGTCAGTTAAGTTCGAGTGTTAGTTGAGTCAGGTTCAGTGTTGAAACTGGAAGCCCTCCCCCTCCTTCAGCCCTCTGACTTTGCAACCTATAAGCTTGTTTTGTGTTTTTTTTTTTATCTTTATGCTCAGGGGTTTGTTTATTGGGATTGTTGCAAGTAATCAGGATCATCATCATTAATTGGAGACAGCATGTACGTTTTGGACAGGATGAATTATTCAGGTACAGTATTTTCGGTTCGTTAAGTTTCATTCCTTATTTTTGCAAATACATTCTGTTTGTTTAAAAGTCGGCAGTCAGACTAACTAATTAACTCTGGGAATATCCACTATACAATTTCCTTCAACAAATGGCAACATTACGGACTGGGCAATGTGCTTTAGAATGTTGTGACGGGTCGGGACCTGGTCCATAACAATGTACAATAACCTTGTTTATTAAAAGTCATGAATTAATGAGTAAGGGATGGAATGAATATGATAGTGGCTATGAGACAGAAAGCGCTGCGGCCAGTGGCTGAGGAGACCCGAGGAGAGTGCAGCAATATCTCCCAGTCACTAGTATTCAGCCATCACTATTTCTGACAAATGGAATGAAATACAATGCAGAGCAAGATGAACCCTGATGTATGGAACAACAATGTGAATGGAATAGAGCAATTTTAAATGTGAAGTACATAGTTATATTTTATATGGACTGTTTAATCACAGGTTATATTGGTTGTTAAGATTGTTGATATCTGGACGGGATATTCAGAAATAAAAACAGACACAGATAACCAAATGTATTTCATTATAGTGAGTAACAGCAGAGTCAGAGTGAGAATACAGCTCATACCGAGCTGGTGCAGAGATGATGGTCTGCATGACAACCACCTTTATTGTACAAGTTCAGAGAAATATATTGAAAATGTTCAGAGACTGAGGAGACACGTTTAGTCATGAAACGCACAGACAATATCATAATTAATAAACTATTCCTATTTTTCATCAAGTGAAGCTGTCTCTGAAAGGTCTTTTCAATCAAAATCACTTTGTTGAGATCCACGCATTTATTTTCAGAATTTAAAGGAGAAACAGACGATTGTGTAATACATGTGTCACCGGCACAAGTGATGGGAACAGGAATGGAGCATATTGTCCAAATATAATCGGGTTCAACATCCAGAGCAATCAAGAAAAAAGCAAAATATTTGAGACAGTGGAAATCTGAAATACAAATGCAATATGAAGGAGGAATGCAACAGATCCTGCAGGATCTGGGCAGAGAAACAGAGTTACCGTATCGAGTCTTATAAAAACTTGTTCTGAACAAGTTATGTTCGACTCCAAAAGAGTAAATTCCATTTTTCCCTGCTCTGATACTATCTGAACTCTCCAGCACACTCAATTGGTACAAAGACAGGAGACAGAGAGTAATGATGGGTGGTTGCTTTTCGAACTGAAGGCTTGTGCCCAGCAGTGTCGCACAGAGGTTGGTTCAGGGTTTTCATTGTTTGTCATTTATGCAAATTATTTGCGTGAGAATATCGAAGGCATGGTTCGTAAGTTTGCAGATGACACCAAAACTTGTGGCACAGTGGACAGTGAAGAAGATTTTCTAAGAATACAATAGGATATTGAGCAAATGGGTCAAGAGACTGACAAATAGCACATAGAGTTCCCGCTGGATGAATGTGAGGTGCAGGCAAAAATGTGTGTTTGCTGCTGTCTAGTGAACCAGGAATGCGATGATTTTATTCTCCAACTTATAGGTTCAAAACATCGATACCCTTCATGATCTTTGAGAAGCCTTAACCTTTTCTGTGGTTACCCTCTTGCTGTTAATGTGGTTGCACAATATCTTTGCATTATCCTTAACCTTATCTGCCCATGCTATCTCATATCTCCATTTTGCTTACGTGATTTCTCTCGAAATAATGCCCCACACTCTTTATATTGACTAAGTGATAAAACTGAATAAAGTTGTCTTTATCTAAAGTAAGGTTTTCTTTGATTATTGAATAAAAGTTCAATAACTGTAGTTGTCCATTGTTCCTTCAGCTTACCAGCATTACCCTTCACTCTATCAGGGACATAATGACTCTCAACTCCTGTCATCACACTGTTGAATACTCCCATTTGTCAGACATCGTTTTTCCTGCTAGCAGTCTACTCCAATTAATCTTGGTAAGCCCTTGTCCCATGCCATTAAAACTTATGGTACTCCAAATAAGACAACATTAATGAAAGGCTTATTATCTTCCATAGCCATTACGAAACTAATAGAGTTATGATTGCAAAACCCAAAATATTCCCTCACGTTTACTTCAGTCACTTGCGCTGCCTATTGCACAAAAGAAGGCCAAGTTTTGTTCTTTCTCTGTTAGAATCATCCGCATATTGATGTAGAAAATTTTCGTGAACACATTTGACAAATTCTTCACCATCCAACCCTTTTACACTGTGGTAGGCCCAATCGATTTTTAGAAAATTAAAATCCCCCATTATTATAACGTTATTAAACTTAAATACATCCGAGATATCCCTACATGTCTGTTTCTCAATTTCTTTCTTACTGTTGGAGAACATATGGTGCAATACAATCAACGTGATCTTTCCTTTTTTATTTTTAATTTCAACCAATATATTTTCACTGGACGATTTGTCACAAATGAGCATTTAGTGCAATCTGTTCAAAGTGAACTTTATTTTGTTACTTATAATACTACTTGCATATTTTAACTGGATATTTTTTCAGAAATGTCTTCCCCAGTAACAGCAATAATTTATTCCTTAATCAAAAGTGGCAGACCTCCCCCTCCCTGCTCTCCGCATGTCTGTTTCCAACCTTTCTATGACACTTAACACCTGGAATATTGAATTGCCAGTCTTGAACATTTTTAAGGCGAAGGTGAGGACTGCAGATGCTGGAGATTAAACTCAAGAGTGTGATGGTGCAAAAGTACAGCAGGTCAGGCAGCATCCGAGGAGCAGGAAACTCGATGTTTCAAGCAAAAGCCCTCCATTAGCCCATTCCTCATGAGCGGCTTTTGCCCATAACATTAACTTTCCTGTTACTCACATGCTGCCTGACCTGCTGTGCTTTCCCAGAACTACACTCTCGACTTGGACATCTCACAACCAACTTTCTGTAATACATATGATGTCCCAATCCAATGTTCTTAAGCATGCCCTGAGTTCATTAGCCTTCCCTATAAGACCGATTACATTGAAATAAATGCAATTTCGTGCTTCAGAATTACCATATAATCTTGACTCTCCCGTTTTTCTTTTCTAATTGACGTGCTCTCCTCACAATCATTAACTTCTCTAACCATCCTGCCATTTCTAATTCTACTTGGAATATCCCCCTTGTCAACTCTATCAATATAAAGTTTCCCTACATAGAATGAGCAAATCTCCCTGCTAAGATATCCGTTGCTTTCCAGTTTAGATTAGACCAATCTTTTCTGAACAGGTAATTTCTATTCTAAAATAGATTCCAATATCCCAAAAATCTAAATCCCTCAACAATAGCTCTTCAGCCGTTGATTGTTCTCCTTTAACCGTTTGTTCCTTCCCAGTTGAGTTTGGTATTGGGAGTAAACAAGAAAGTATTGCTTTAATGGTTTTATTTTTAATACTCTACCTCACCTATTCAGTTCACTCTGTACTGTTTTATTCTTTCCCTATAACATGTCATTCCTGCCATTATCGATAATAATGTTTGGCTACTCAATCTCACCTTTAACAACGTGCTTGAAATGTTTCGACACGTTCTTAATCCTCGCACAGGGAAAGCAACAAACCCTTCTCAATTAATGGTCACTGGCCCAGAATCTCCTGTTGATGCCCCGATAGAAAGGTCCTCTGAAGCAATAATTCTACTAACTCTTCTCAAACGCTGCTGAACATAAGAATCATTCCAATTGTCCTATAATTGATTGATATTCCATTTTCTTCAGAAAAACAATCCCCTTCAGCTGTACTAAAAGCTGAAAAACATTTTGAGAGAGGAATAGCCACTGGAGACATTTGAACTACCTTCTTATCTTTTCTAACCCAACTATATAACTGATTTGCTGGATAATTTGTTTTCTAAATCTTCTAGCCATCTCTCTCTGTACCTTTTATATGGCCTTAGTAACATTATGCCTAAAAGTAGGATTGTTTTTGACAACTTATATATATATATATATATACACACACAGACAGGAACGCTTAAAAATATTAAAATATATACATATGCATATCAAACAAATAAAACTTCAACAAAATCAACCATTTAGCTAATTAAACCAATAAATATATTCCTCTTCAATAAATCCCGAGAAGAAAGTAGACTTCTCCAGAGTGGAAAATGTGTAGGACTCCCCGGAAGGAAGGTGCAACTCCTTATTTTAAAAAGAGCTGATTAATTTTTCAAAGCAAAAACACATTTGCAGAATAATAAAAGAAACCTTTTAAAACATAAATTTACTTTTCTTTTTTTTGTAAACCACCCTTAAAAAGCTCTTTTAAAACAAAAGTTCGTTTGAAAGAAAATTGTGAGTTTGTTTATTTGTTTGGTTTTTGTATGTTAATGAAACAAAATAGAAAAAATGATGTGAAATTAATAAACTATAATAGTCATATCAACTGCAAAAAAGACTACATGAAATATTTAACTGCCTGCAATCCCACGAGCAGCTGTAAGATCATGCTGCTCTAAGAACACTATGTGAAACTGTTTTTACAATATGAAGAAAAGTGGGTGTATGTATTAATAATTTCTTCCCAATTCAAAGTGACTTGACGATATGATTGAATCTCCTGCCACGATTCGTAATGTAAAATTTAATTGAAACTTTATCCTCATTACTCTAGGTCTTTTAAACAAAATTGTGAATCTGTGTTCATCGTACAGATGGAAAGTCACTTCAGCTCTGACTATTGCAGGAATGATACAGAAAACATTACCCAGGTCCACGTAAAACCCAAAAGCCACCTAAACCTAATCCAATATTAATTACGTACAAGCCTTCTGAATAAAACATAGAGGGGAGCATAGTATAAAAGATTAATTCAGCTCCATGTCCAAAATAAATTTTGTGGCTCTCTCATAAAAAAACCTCAACTGCATTATGCTGTAAATTCACCAAAATAGGAATAACAAGAGAAAGGGAAGAAAATCAATGCTAAGTAGTGAACTTCATAAATGATGATGATGAGAATGGGAGGGATGGAGTTTGGGGGGAATGCTAAATAATGTTGTGGATGACACAATGATAAGCTGGTGGTTCACAGTGAGCAGGAACGTGTGAGGGTACAGATGGATATAAACCAACTGTTCAGGTGGACAGATCAATCTCTGATGAAATTTAACACATATAAACGTGATACATTTCTGAAGTGTCAAGACAAGATTGTACTCAAACTGAACAGAGGCTAGATTTATTTGATTTTACTTTGAAGCAAATAAGGTTGAGAGGTGCTCCTGATGGAGATGTTTAACAGCATGAGGGGTATGCACAGAGTAATCAGAGAGCAGCTTTTCCACTTACACGGAGGCTCAATAAAAAGGAGACACACTTATAAAGTGAAAGTGGTCTCACCACTAATCTGTAAACTGTAGAAAAACGTTCTTATTTCTAAATGTATTTGGTTTTAAAATATTTCAACATTTATATTGTCTTCTGAAAAATGTGATATTGATGCAGAGGTTTGTTTTGTGATCCAGATTCCCCATTCCTCGTGCCTCCGTTTCGCAATCTGTTCATTGAAATAATACAAATTTTCCATTCAACTCTCCAACATGCTCAAATACAGACACAGTTTCTCAGCTATGATCCAAAGACCGTTCCCCCTGACCTCTTTAAAGACTTATATCCTGTTTGCATCTTCCTTTTCTAATCTTTTCAATGTTTGTATTCTTTTATAATAATTCAAAATATTTTTCATAAGATATACAGTATGACAATTTCTAACAGTATTGATAATGTAATATCTTTACTCAATATCTAAACTATCAACAATGCTAAAGTGTTTTGCAGTCCCGTCACCCACTTCCCAGTCTGAAGTTGCAGCAAATAGTCTTTAAAATCTCAAAAGAATTGCCAAGTATTTACTTCTGATCGGAATGATAATTTGTCTCTTTACTATGATATGGGCATGTTAATTACGGGCTGTCTGTTTGATTGCAACATTTTGAATTGGTTCACTCCAGGCAATTAAACATCAGGAATAAAGAACAGGGTAGGTCAGCTGGGTGCCAGGCCTGCTGTGGGAATCAACAAAGCCTGACTGCGGTATTTTCTCCACATTAATGTCTTGTTCCAGACACTCAGAGCAACCTGCACCTCCGTCAACCAAACGCCTCGACTCCTGTCACCCCAGCCACCAATAATGAATAAAATTCAAAGAACTGCAGATGGAGCAACACAAGAACATAAAAATTAGGAGTGGCGGAAGGATTATCCACATTAAACACCATCCGCCAGATATAAGAATCTGCCCCAATTTCCAATATTAATCTGTAAACTCTTTTTTTTCCGTATTACAGCCTGTTTGCCACCTAGTTTAGTACCATCTGTGAATTTAGTTGCTACCCTCTGTCTCTCCTTCCAAGTCATTGGGATTGATTGTAAACAGTTGAGGTCTGAGAACTGAAACCTGCAGCACCTCACTAGTTTTAATTCGTCAGAGAAAGACCAGTTATCCCAATGCTCTGGTTTCTGTCAGTAAGCCAATCTTTTTTCCAATTCAATATTCTACCCTTAACTTCCGGGAGCTAACCTGCTAGATCAGTCCTTTATGCAGCACCTTGTCAAATGCCTTCTGACGTTTAGATGTACAGCAGTTGCTGTATCCTATTTATCCACATTGTTCTCAAAGAACTCCAGCAGGTATGTCAAGCACAACCGGCCCATCCTGAAACTGAGCTGACAGTGGTGAACTCATCTTTGTTTTTCGAAATGTTCAGTTATTTCCTACGTTATGGTTGACTGAAGAAACTTCAACACTACAAAGTTAAAACTCACTGGTCTAAAGTTTGTCATTTTTTCCTATCTCTTATTTTGAATACGAGTGTCACATTATTAATTTTCTAATAGTTCGGCACAGTTCCAGAATCAAAGGATTTTTTGAATATCGTAACTAACACATTAGGTACCTCTGCTGCTCCCTCCTTTAATATAATAGAGTGCAGGCCGAGAGCCTGACCTCCCTCTAATCCCATCAATGTATTTAATACCTTTTTCCCTCAGCATCGTACTTCCAGCAAGATCCTTTGCAGTTGTCGTAACTTTTGGGAAGAAATTATCTTCCACTGTGAAAGCAAGAAGTGATGGCATTACCTCTGTCCCTTATGAGTTTCCGATTAACACCCCGCCGTTTTTATTCTCTAATAGACCAACGTTTTCGTTCAGCATTCTTTTACTTTTTGCCTACTCGGAGAAGTGTTCTTTCTCAATTCTTATGTTTTCGACACATTTTCCTTCGTAGCCATTTTGATTTTGTTTTTAGCAAAGTTTGCGAACAATTAAAGCGTTTTTCTTTATTCCATTCATAGGAAGATGGCGTCGCTGGTTAGACAGCACACATTGTCCTTCCCTAATTGCCCTGAGGGCAGTTAAGAGTCAAGCAAATTTGTGTGGGATTGAAGTCACATGTAGATCAGATCAGGTAAGGATGGCGGTTTCCAGTCCTCAAGGACATTCATGAAACATATGGATGTTTCAAACAATAAGCAATAGATTCACTATTATCAATAGACTCTTAATTCCAGGTTCATATTGAATTTAAATTCCACCATCTGCAATGGCGCCATTAGAACCTGAGTCCCCAGAACATTATTTGAATCGGCAGTCGGTGATAATGCCACCAGGCCATCACCTTCATGTTAGCATTGACTTCCTTGTCAAGACATGGATCACTTTTCACCTTTTTAAAATTCCTCTTCCACTCAGGATTACACTTTAATTAATGAGTTTGGACTATTTTACGAAGTAGTTGCCACTGTTCTTCAACTGTGCCGACCTTTAGTGTTTATTTGCCAAGTCCATTCAGGCCAAGCCTTTCCTCATGCCAGTAAAATTATCATTGTGAAACACTAAACCTCACATCTGTGACTCTTTCTTCACTGTTTCAGTCTGAATGTAAAACTGCATCATTTTGTAGTCACTCTTTCTAAGGTGATCTTGTACTACAGTATGGTTTATCACTCCTTCTTCATTATATTATAGCAAAGCCAGTTCACTGTTTGGTTCCTCGAGATGTTACTCGAAGAAATAATCCCTCATACGTTCGATGAATCATTCTTTGAGGCTCCCCTGGCCAATTGATTAATCTAGTCAAACCTAGGAGACTCTAACCCCAACCACATCCAGAGGACTCTAACCCCAATTCCTGTACAGCTGGTAGAAAGTTTAACCCTTTGTGATTTGGTTTGAATGCACATTTGTTTGTTGGTGACTGAGTGTTTGTGCTTTGTTCCCTGGAGCTTGAGTTCCGGGACTGTTTTGAATCTGATTTCTATTATGGAAATTTAACATGATTTATTTTAAAGTTAAGGATATTGCAGTGATTATGAAATAAAATGTTAACTCCTGTTCTTTTACAGGTCATGACTGCCTCACTATCAGTATCAAACTAATCTCTTTTATCCTTACATATCAGTGATTTATGGAGGACAATTGAAGTTTCAGTTCAATATTAGATTGTAATTTTAAAATTCCAATGGTTAATATCTGTATCCTTGGATTCGGCCATTATTCATGCATTAGAAGTTTTTTTAAACTTGATTAGACAAATCCTTTTAAGACACCTCCGATTATTTGACGACCTCTGGCATTGTAATTGAGCAATGACTGGTTAAGACTACTTAAGAAGACTAATTTTACGATTAAATTAAGGGAATAAAACCGGGTAATTATAGTGGATTTCAAAGTTGGGAACTATATGCATTTTACATTATAAGTATTAAATACTGAATAAATGAATTTATAATATATAAATATATATTTATGAGTAAGATTCCAAAATGTATAGTTAGGAACAGGCTTTAAAGTTAGACAAGCATAAATTGATGAATTGGTATTTGAAGTTATAGGGAGCAAACAAACATCTGGCAACGTAACATAAGAAGCAGAAACAATAGGCAAAAATAATGGTAGCCCACGGTTGATGAGTTAATAAAAAAAGACCAAAACTAAAAAGAGAAGGAAACCGGAATGGTGGTGGGCAGCATGTTGAAAATAAAGGGAGGAGATGTTAAGGTGTTTGGTGGACATGGACGGGATCGAGGTGGAATTCCCGACTGGCGGGATGTTATTACTGTGGAAAAGCAGGTCACTTTAAGCGGGAGTGTCCGGATCGGAAAAGGGAAGAAAGGGCGATATTGCTTATGAATTTCGATGCAGGATAGGGGTGTCAGGGGTTCCTGCCTCCTGGGGCCCACCAGGATCACTTGATAAATTTAAAGGTGCGAATTTATAATAAGGATGTCGTTTTCCTAGTCGATACGGGGGCAGCAAGGTCATCCTTAAATTTTAAGCCCAAGGGAGGAGGAACGAAAGAGTTAATTGGATTATGGCGACAGTTTTGTGATGAGAGGCACAAAGAATCAGTTTTGCGCTCATGACAAAATATTGCCACAAAATTGGGGATTGAATTAAATGCAAATGGTGCTATGAAATCTGTTGAGGTTCTTAAAAATTAATGTGCTTGACCCAAAAAAAAATAGAGAAACAGAATGAGAAGTCACAAGTGACTGGTAATAAAACAGAACTGCGCAATTATAGTTTTTAAAAAATGGTTTGGTCACTTGTTGCATTTCCAACTTGAATTACAGATAATGATTATTTTATTTATATAATATACATATTATTAATTAATATTTATAATAAATCGATTGTGCTAGCCTGAATCAATATTAATTGGCAGGCACCCTTCACACATTCTCAGTGACCTGTCATATTGATTCACGTTTAATTTAAAACATGACTGCATCAATTGATTGTTAATTAAAGAATGGAAAGCTACATTACTGGCCAATGAGGTAACTAACGAAGCTGACCTTAATCCACAAGAAGCAGTGATTTATTCCCTAATACCGACTGTCCCAGGTCCTTGGGAAGCTCCAATATTCACTGAAAGAGAAGGAAAAGAATTGAAAGATTTAGGGGGTGTAAAAACAGCAGAGGGACATTGGATGTTACCTGATGGAAGGGAAATGTCAAACAAAATGATGATGAGAGAAATGATGGCTGTCTTACATCAGGAGAGCCACTGGTGAGTGCAAGCAATGTGTGATTTAGTCTGAACGAAATATGTATGCAACGGGATACATACGATAGCAAAACTGATATGTGAGGGATGCATAACACGTAAAAGAAATAAACAAGAAAGTGTTACGGTAACAAGTCCCAGAAGGGAGAGAATTACCCCGAGTGGGAAGACTGAGATATATGTTGGTAATAGTTGATCATTTATCCGGATGGGTGGAGGCATATCCTCTGGCCACTGCCAAACCCAGAAAGTAAAGATTTGTTCTTAAATAAGTATATACTGGTTTTGTCCTCCTCTTTGTCTTTCATCAGGAAACAGGGTTTATTGGCCCAGACTCCGCCCTTTGAATTCGCTGTTCTTCCGATTCGACCGGGAGATTGGGTCTTAGTAAAATCATGGACAGAGATTAAATAGCAGCCGGACTCGAAAGGGTCGTACCAGGCTATTTTGGCTGAAACGGCAAAAAGGAAGGCGGAGAAAGGCTGGACTCACTACATTCGGATCAAAGGGCCAGTGGAATCTCCAATTGAGGAAGAAGTCTGGACAGCCGAATTAACGCAAGAACCGCTAAACTCAAGCTAAAGAGACTTTTAGTAACTAATTATACAATGGCGACGCGAGCGCAGGATTATTTCCGTAGGATTGCATATTAAGTCTTTTAGTGCTTCAGCATGATTTTTTAGAATGCTGGGGAAGCTTCGAGTTATGATACTCGCTCTCTTAGTATTGGGATTTTGTCAAACGTCATTTTCATATGTGTTATTAATGGTTCCTGAGTCTGATAAACACAAGTAATAGACGCTGATGCATGCAGTTTAGTAAATTGTGGGGACATAGATAATCAAAGACAGTACCGCAGCTCAGAGAGACATCATAAGTCCTGTGCGGCTGGCCTTGGGGATGGTACTTGGTATAATGGTCTTGTCACAGTACAGTTAGCCCCCTTCCTACCTCCTTTCGATTGTCCCGATAAAGAGTGTAACCCAGTAAAAGAAAACCACATGGCACGAAGGAAATCACGGCGGGGTGGGGGGGGGGGGGGGTGGAGGAGGGGTGGCGGGGTGGCACCTATCGGGTACAATAAAATGAATCATTTGGGATAGAAATGACATCAAATGGGAATGACTTCTTGGGCTGTTGTTTTCGAATTACCGTAGAAAAGGGAAAACGGGCAGAACTACTGGATAATAAGATACAACCTTTCATCCCTCCCGATGACCATAAAGTAGTAAAAATTATAGATGTAGAGGACTTGAAACAGACCATCGAAATAGAAACTGGATACCGGGATGCAAATGCCTGGGTTGAATCGGTATAGTATACTGTAAAAAGTCTGAACAAGAGCAATTGCTATGCATGTGCCTCCGGTAGGCCAGTGGCCAAGGTGGTTCTCTTTCCGCTCGGGTGGAAGCAAGACAGGAAGGGCATGAAATGTATGATAGCCCTGTATCAGGATAAGACTGCATGGAATGATAGGAATTGTACCTCCCTATCTCTGATGTTCGCTCCATTGGAGATTAAAGACTTAAAAGCCTCCCCCCGCCCCCTGCCAAATCTTCAGTCGCAATCAAAAATCACACATCATATGTGCATCGCTGAGGTACAAATTGGTCTAGAGATTTGGAGACTCTGAAATTATGTACAGAGATTATTAATTTCAAAGATACAGACAAGGAAGGGAACTACTCAGCACGAAAGGACCCCCGAGCGGATCTGTGATGGTACTGTGGAGGCAAGATATTGAGACCCACCCTACCTCCGGATTGGAGAGGGATAAGTGCAATTGTACAATTGGCAATTCCAATTACCCTGGCATTTGAGAATGAAAAGATAGTAGGGGAAAAGAGAAGGAGTAAGAGATCACTCTTAGATTATTCTTTCGATGACAGGATTTATCTCAATTCTATAGGAGTCCCGGGGATACCTGATTTTCAAGGCTCGCAACTACATTGCTGCAGGCTTTGAGTCAATTCTCTTTTGGTGGGTAACAGTTAATAAAAATGTAGATTGGATAATTTACATTTTCTATTATCAACAGCGATTTATACATTATAGAGGAGATGCAGTTAAAGGAATATCAGAACAGCTTGATGCGACAAGTAGGATGGCATGGGAAAACAGAATGGCCCTTGATATGATTCTAGTGGCAAAAGGGTGTGTGTGTGATAGGAGGAAGCTGTTGAACCTTCTTTCCTAATAACCCTGCACCAGATGGTTCAATTACTCCGGCCTTAAGAAGATTGACTACCTGAGCAGAGGAACTGGCTGATATTTCAGGAGAAGACACATCTCTCACGGGATGGCTTGTATCATAGTTTGGAAAATGGAAAGGGATGGTGGTTTCCATTCTTACGTCCCTGATAGTAGTAGCTGGGGTATTGGTGGCCATTGGCTGTTGCACTGTCTACGAGGACTAGCCCAAAGACTGATTGAGACAGCCTTCATGAAACAGATGCCCCTAAAAGGGAATCAAGCAGAAAGACGTTTTTCTATTAAATAATGAGGGGATGAGTGAGACCAAGATGGATGAAGTCTCATGAATGATGCTTGTGATTTTTGGGGGCGATGCTTAAAGGAAAAATTGTAGAAACAAGAATTGCATGTAAAAATAAAAAGGGGGAATTGTGAGGAGTAATTATAAATGTTGTTATCTGCAACGATCACAAGGCTGAATCATGAAAGAGGAAGAGGGGTGTAGGTTAAGCGAGATATGCTTGTATAAACAGTTATAAGCATCTGTTTCCAGCTTCTGCAAAAACAAAAAAAGACATAATAAAGAGGTCATAAGGCAGAGTATTGGCAAAGAATGGAAGGAGATGTTGCTTTATCGAGCAAGGAAGCAGATGGCAGTCAAGGAGGATATATAATAATAGACCACAGAGGGATGTGGTGAAACAGCCAAGCAGGACACGCATTTTTGTCACGAACAAGACCAGATGAGGCAAGAGATAAACAGCCATGTTTAGAGAAGTAATCAGGGGAGAAGGAATGGAATAAGCGGGGGAGGAGTAAAAGAGGAATGAATTGTATAAAAAGTTGTGAACTTGTTAAACTCGGTGTGCCTCCTTATAGGCACCACTCTTGAAAGAGTATAATGAACGATACTGCTGCTTCAGATCTTGTCTCGGACGGAAATTATTGAAGTCAGAAGGTTCTATTTCCACACAACCATGGAAATCCTGCTTTTAAACTCAGGCCTCGCTTCCTCCACATTCCTTTTTTGGATCTTTCACTCCTCTCATGGATGTCATTCGTATCTATGTGTATCACGACAGCTGGCTGTTCACCCTCCCCCTTCAGTATGCCCTGAACATGCTCGGAGACATCCCTGATCCCCGCACCAATTGCCCTTTGTATGAAGAATTCATAGAATCATAGAAACGCTGGGGTGGGAAAACAGGCCATTTCACACAGCACGTCCAAGCTGACACTCCGAAGTGTAACGCACTCTGACCCATTCCCCTACTCGATTACTCTGCATTTGTCCCTGACTAATGCACCTAACCGGCACATCACTGAACACTATTGGCAAGAAGTAAACAACTTCGACCCATTCTGTTACTCTCTGTTGAATCTGCTTTCTCACAACAGATACTTCCAGAAATACTGAGCATTTCCACCAACTTCTGGTTTTGTCACCGATGATATTTGCATATTGACAAAAACATACGCAACACGGACTTGAAACAAAGCTGAATTTAAACGTTCAGGAGAAAAGTAAATATTTAGTCATTCAATGATCCCAGTAAACTTTAATTGAATTACTCATATTCTTTTCGTGAAGTCATTTGCTCACTTTCCCAATCCTGAACAAACGAGATGTTTGCATATTTTTTAATATCAGAAAGCTCGGAAAAGTTGCATATTTACTTCTTCATATGTGAATCTGATTGCATCTCATTCTTTCATCTCAGATCAATTACAGAGGATTATTCACAAAATACACATAATGTATTACTTTGTCGAAGAATACCAGTAACATTATAAGTAATTGGAATCATAAATAGAAAGAAGGACTTAGACAAAGGAAGGATGAGAGAAAACGAGTCTTTTTTGAACAGAAAAGACAATTATGTGAAATTAGGTGATCAAATTTATGGAAAACTATGTAGGGCGGACAAACGATATTGTTATGAAGGTGTAGAGGTGTACATTGTTCCGAAAAAAGTAAAAATGTAACATTTGACTGTGAAACAAATAGTGAGTCTGAGGTGCCATGGTACAAAAACAAATTCACATTCGGCCAGTCAGTTTAACTATGCCCCACCACTCTGAAATCCAATGGAGTTTGAAATATAATGTATTTGATGACAACAAAGTCAATGAGATAATCCAATGTTTTGAGGTGTAAAACCGGACAGTTTGAACATTTAGAGAGAGAACTGCCAAGGGCATCCACAAAGATAGACTGCTAGCTGAAGAGCTTTCTGAAAGCTACCTGTCTGTAAGACGTTTGCACAGCAGAACATCGAATCCAACCGAGATAAAAATCTACAGAGAAAAATCTACAAAGGATAATTGACAAATCTGACTGGTTTTGAAATGTGATTATATTCTTTTAAAATTTTAATCATGGTGTTTTGTTTTATCAGACCAGTATTGTAGAATGGAAAGTAAAAGATAAGTTTAACGAAATGAGTTCTAAATAGTTGTTCATTTTAATATTCTCTGTTGGACTTAAATAACAAAATTGCTCATTTTAAATAGTGACCTCTATAAGCGGCTCTTTGCCTCTCGAAATTTAACAGATTCCAGCATGAGGTGAACTTTTTTCTCTGTGGCTGTTTCAGATTAGGAGAGGGGTATACCCTGTGTCATAACAGTTTGGGGCGTTTTGTCTGCGATTTGAGCAAGTTTAGACAGATCCAGTCTGAGATTTGTGGAGAGTTAAATAGGTTTGGCGTACGAAAATGCACAGTAGATTTAATCCTTTACACGTTATTCTCCGAGAGCTTTAAATAAAAAGTTGGTGAGACACGTTGTTTAATTTCAGTGATTTGTGGTTGGTTAAATTTAAAGTGAGAGAAATGGCGCTTTAAAAATGTTAAAGAGGTTCGGGGGTTTGAAGATGATTCTCACATTTGCCGAGGGCGTTTAGAAGGAAAGATAAAGGCCAAACGTTTAGAATTCACAAAGAATTTAGATTTGGGTTTAACCAAGAACAAGAGTAAAGCTGAAATTGTCAGGAAATTAGTCAAACACTAAGGTGTGTCAGAGAAAAAGACAAGTGCAGGAGATTTAGAAAAAAACTTAAATTACAATTGAAGAAAATGCAGTTTAAAGATAAACAAAGGGAGCGAGAAAGAGAGAGAAGAAAGAGAAAGCAAGAGGGAAGAGAGGGAGAGGAATAAAAAGAGAGGAGAAAGTTCTTAGCTGAGTAAAGAGTGAGCGAATTTGAACTTGAGAAGTTGCGATTTAGTCAGCAAA
>NC_057717.1:28806176-28809112 GCF_004010195.1 Chiloscyllium plagiosum | reverse complement strand
CAGGAAAGTGCACAGCCTCGGCAGGGGCTGGGTATGGAGTTAGTACCTGGTCTCAATAAAGTATTCGCCTCTGTGAGTAAAGTTTATTCAGAAATAACAGTGGTAGAAAGGCAAGAAGTTATAATTTTGAGAGGTACATGAACTAACCAGTCACTAATAGTAAGAGATGAATGAATTTGTAGTCTTTCTGATCAGTTACCCCAGAGTGTATTAATTTATGGGAAAGCTGGACAGAAATTTAGCATTTCCCTATGTAAGATCAGGTTGGAATGCCTACTCAAGACTGGGGAAGTTATAGTGGGAATGATTGACAGACTGTCAGATCCAGGAATCCAGTTTGTTCTTGGGAAGGATTTAGCAGGGTCCAAGTTGGGAGTGACATTGCTTGTTGTGGAGAAGTCCAAGGAAGACAAATAAACTGAAGTGTTAAATCGGAAATATCCTGGTATTTTCCCAGGCTGCGCAGTAACCATATCCCACTATTATAAGTCACAGAACGAAGGACAAACTACAGACATAGATGAAGGAATTGGGGTTCAGTTAATGGACACCCTGTTTGCCACAATGGTGCAGAGAAAACCTGAACAAACAGAGGGTCAGGCAGAGGTGTTGTGTCCTGAAAGGCTAAGGGACTTGCAACAGCCAGACAAGACGATAAAGGGTATATATGTGGATGTGTACTCTGAAAAGGAGGCAGAGGATATTCATGAGGGTTATTATCTGAAAGATAGATCTTAAGACAGAAATAGAGACCACATCAGGTTAGTGCAGAGGAGAAATGTGCTGAGGTGCTGTTATGTTGCTGGTAGCATAGAGACAGGAGGTTTTACAGGTAGCATATGAACTACCTGTAGGAGGTCACCTAGGGGTACGAAAGACTCGGGCTAAGGGATAAAAACATTTTTATTGACCTGGAATGCACAAAGATGTGGTTTACGTTTGGCATACATGTCATTTATGCCAAATTGTTAGGTAGGCCACGGACAGTAATGAAAGTAGCACCTCTATTGCCAATTCCCACATTTGAAGACCGCTTTATGTGGGTTATAAATGAGTGGTTAGGCCCCCTCCTGAAAAGTAGAGGAGAGAAGGAATTGGCAAAACAGGTGTTGATTACTGCCCTACAGAGTGAGGAATCAAATCTAAATGTCATGGATTTTGATGTGCCTCAAATTATGTCAAAAATATAGGAGTCATTGAGCAGTGGGATAGATTAGTAAACTATCTGTCTCAGGAGCATAGAACACAGCTGAAAGTCTTGTTATTGCAATATGTGGACATATCTTAGAATCATATGTGGTCGGGGGGAGAACTAATGCTATTGTACATGAAGTAGATGTAGAGAATACTGTTTCGATAAGACAATCCATGTCGGCTTAATCCTCTCAAAGCCAGACAGGCCCAGAAGGAGGTGGAGGCTATGCTCAATGAGGACATCATCGAACCAAGCCCGAGCGAGTGGAGCTCGCCGATCATCTTAGTTCCCAAACCGGATGGGACTCAATGATTTTGCTTGGATTATTGGAAGGTCTCCACTTTTACAAAATCAGACTTATATCCAATACCGACATTGAAGGACTGTATCGAGAAAGTTGGACAAGTCAGTTTCATCACGAAGTTGGAGTTAATGCGTGGATTCTGGCAGGTACCTTTATCAGAGACAGTGAAAGAAATTTCTGAATTGTAACGCCAAATGGTCTGTATCACTTCAAAGTGACGCCCTTTGGAATGACGAACACACCTAACACATTCCAAAGACCCATGAACAGAGCTGTGGCCTGATTAATAAACTGTGCAGTCGTTCAGCCGATGTAGTGATCTTTACTCAGTCCTGGAAAGATCACTTGGTACAGTTGGCAGAGCTTTTTGAACGAATATGAGAAAGAAAACTGGTGATAAATTTAAACAAAACAGAATTCGTGAAAGCAGACATGATGTTCTAGGGACAAAATATCGGTCATGGAAGGTTGATCCCATGGAATGCAAAGATAAAAGCAACTGAGGAATTTCCACGACCAACCTCGAAGAAAAAGGTGCTTCGCTCCTTCGGAGTCAGCGGATTATATCAAATGTTTGTTCCAAACTTCAGCGGTGTAGTGACACCATTATCCGACTTGCTGAAGAAGAACACAAAGTTTTGGTTGACAGAACAATGCTAGGAGGCATTCGACCATTAAAAAGAAATATTGACCACCAAACCAGTTTCAGCTACACCAAACGCTTGAAAAACTTTCAAAGTTGCCGTCGACGCGAGTGACACAGGAGTTGAAGCTGTACTGCTACAGGACAATGAGATGGGATCGTACTTTTCAAAGAAACTCAACATCCACCAGACAAAATATTCCACGATTGAGAATGAACTATTGAGTTTTGTACTAGCCTTATAACATTTTAATGTGTATTTACAAACAGCGTGTTGGAGACGGTTGTGTACACAGAGCCCAATCTGCTTTCATTCTTGAACGCTTTAATACTATTTCCATTGGAGTCTCATGTTCCAGACTTCTAATTTAAAGATCGTACTTGTAGCGTGTAGTAAGAATGTAATCCCAGATGCGTTCTCACCGATTTAACTGATAAAGTTTAGACGAGATTTGTATTTATCCAATGTTAAATATAGGTAAATGGGAAGGAGTTAAGGTGAACTTAGATTTCAGTTATCTGTATGTTATGGTAATGTGTTTGAAGAATAGAAAGTCAAATGAGACCGTGTATTCATTATGTTGATTCTTTTTTGAGAGAGAAGGTGTTATGAACGTATAAAGGATATTGTACCTTTAAGAGAGTTGAAGGATTTACAACCACAGTGAGTTCTGGAAAACTTACAATATACCATTTGGTCCAGCAGCTGGCATTACATGGGTTGCTATGAGACAAAAAATAAAATCAAATTTGTTCAATCCTTTTAAATTATGTCCCAAGAAGCTAAACTACAA
>NC_057717.1:28803176-28804626 GCF_004010195.1 Chiloscyllium plagiosum | reverse complement strand
ATGAGAATATTGGAACCATGGATATTAATTTGGAGAAGAAATCCCCAAAATTGGAGTTACGGTGGACAGTGAAGAAGGCTATCTTAGAGAACAAAGATATCTTGATCTACGTGGCAAGTGGACTGAGGATTGGCTGATGGAGCTTCATGCAGATAAATGTGAGATATTGCACTTTGTTAGGCAACGAGTGTAGGATTTATTTTAGTAAATGGTAGCATGCTAGGGAGTGTTGCCAAATAGAGATCCAGGGACCAGGTATATAGTTCCGTGAAAGTGGAGTCACAGGTTGACAGGGCAGTGAATAAGGCATAAGGCAAGCTGACCTCCATCGGTCAGAGCATTGATTACAGGAATTGGAGCATCATGTCGTGGTTCTACAAGAGAATAGTAAGGCCACATTTGGTGTACTGAGTACAATTCTTGTCTCCCTGCTATAGGAAGGATATAAATTGGGATGGGGGCAAAAGTATTTAAAATTATGAGACGGAGACCGGAGGTTTTGAGATATAGGCTGGGATTTTGTTCCTTTTGCGTTGGAGGCTGAGAGGTGACCTTTATTTCCTCATGAGAGGCATGCATAGGATGAATAGACAAGATCTTTTCTCACTGGTGGGTGTGTCCAGAACCAGAGAGGATAGTTTTAAGGTGAGAGGGAAGACATTTAAACGATATCAAAAGGACAGTTGTTTCTCACAGAGGGTGGTGTGTATAGGTAGCGCGCTATCAGAGGAAGTCGCATTGGGAAGTACAAATACAACATACAAAATGTTTGGAGGGGGTATGTGCTAAAAGAAGAAAATAGTAATAATTCAATTTAGGAAACCAGGTGAGCATGGACGAGTTAAGCCGAAAGGTCTGTTTGCATATTGTATGATTCTAAGAGTCTATGACGCTTTCACTCCTCCTTCATCACTAGTCCTTCATTGCACTCAATTCATTTCCAAGTCAAAACTCATCTGTAAATACTTTAAATGATCTAACTCTCCAAACTTTCTTAAATAGAGAATTGCTGGCATAGATGTTGTTCTGTCGACCACAGCAGCAGCAGAAGCAGAATTATATTCAAGCACAATGTGTAATGTTTTTCCTGGGATGATCCCTCGGTCTACCATTCCAACCATGTTGATCTATTGTTCAGTGATATATTGGTGAACGTGCCAGTGTCCGAATCATGTGTACCTAAACCTGATGACAACTCGTTAAAGCGACCAAAATTGACTGCTTGCATTCCAAACAGCAGAACTAACATCTGATAGAGAGGGTGCAATGATCCCAACACCAACAAAGCAACCATCCTGTCACATCCAGCCATAAAAGGTGATGGACAGATAAACAACTTCATGGAGAAGAGGACTCCACTATTATCCCCATCCTAAATAATGGAACAGCCCTGTACATCAGTGTAATAGTTAAGAATGTAGTTTTGGTACGATACTATACCAGAAGTGTT
>NC_057717.1:28795372-28803001 GCF_004010195.1 Chiloscyllium plagiosum | reverse complement strand
TTGTGGAAATGTCACTGGATTACCAGTCCAGACCAGGCTAATGCTCTGGCAGCTGATGGAAGTTAATAACAGTTAATAAAATATCAAGATCTAAAATCTGGTGTCAGTAACCATGACGCTGAAATCAATGTCAATTGCAAACTCCAATTTGCTTCACCAATGTACTTTCAGGAAGTGAATTCTGGTTTGGTGAATTCCATGCATTCCTAGTCTGGCCTAAACGTGACTCGAGACACACACACACGTGATAAACGTTTTAATAGTCTCTAAAACGGTAAAGCAAGACACTAAATTGTATCAAACTGCTCCTATGTTTGGAATGATAAAACTGACAGAACACACAGCACCAGCCTCGGTATCAGAAAAGGGAATGGAAAACACAGTCTTGTTGACCCTGCAGAGGCCTCCTCCCTAACATCTGAGAACTTGTGACAGCTGTACTCCAGATGCCTCCCGATCGGTTTAGTGTCGAGAAATCCTTATTTATATTTAGTGCCTTGTGTTCCACAGCTTATGTGGGAGAGAAATCCGCAGAGTCACCATTCATTGAGTGCAGACATTTATTCTCATCTCAATGCAGAGTTGCCTGCCTAACCTAATACTGTGGCATCTTGTTTTAGATGTCCAAGCCAGGGGAATTATCAACCCTGCTTCCTATCAGTTTCACCCTGTCAGAGTTTTATATGTTTCACTGAGATCTCCATTCATTTTCCTAAATCCCATGGAATACAGTCCCAGTCGCCCCAAACGCTGCTATCAGAAGAAGCCTGTCATCCCAGAGATCAGTCGGGGCATCCTTCACTGCTCTTCCTCAATGTCAGGTTTGTCCTTTATTAGGTTAGGAGAGTAAAACTACACACAATAGTGCACAATGTTCAAGATGGGCTCTCACCAAGACCCTGTACAGCTGCAGTAGGACACCCTTGCTCTTGTAAGTCAAGCCCCTAGAAATGAAGGTCAACACACCATTTATCTTCCTGCCTGCTTTCTGCTCCTGCAATATTGCTTTCAGTGACTCGTGAGCAAGGAGATCCAGATCCTTTTCAATGTTACAGTTCCCCAGTTGGGTCTGTATACACTGGTCAGCGTGCCAATGCCATTCCCAGTATTGACTTCTGCCTTCAGAACTCACTGCCCTTCACTGACCTCGGAGGTCACAGCAGGAAAATAAAAAAGATCATAAATCTCTTTAAAGACCAACATGTTTCATCCAATCCCTTTTCAAATAATAGGTTGCTGTTATATTGTTCCCAATCAAAGTACACACCGTCACATCTTCATCTGCCACGTATTTGCCCATTCACTCCACTTGTCTCAGTCACCTTGGAGCTTTTCTATATCCTCCTCATCCACTAACAGTCCAACATCGTTTCATGCTGTTAGCAGACTGAGAAATATTGCATTTGATTCCCTCAACTAAATGCTTGACATGACCCTTCCACTTCAAAACTGTTCAGTGCTTCGTGTCAATTCTCCTCATCTAAAACCGTGTTCATATTTTAGTCCCAATCCTGTAACATTTGAGTTTGCTCACTAGGCCATAGATTTTTTTTATCAAAATCTTTCAGGAATCTAAATGCATTGCATCCATTTTTTCTCTGTATGTATTGACCAATCAATTTCTCAAATATGATTCCCATTTCTTGTTTACCCATTACATAAGATCGTACAAACTAGGAGCAGGAGTAGGCCATCTGGCCCTTCAAGCCTCCGCCACCATTCAATAAGATAATGGCTGATCATTTCATGGCCTCAGCTCCACTTACCCGCTCAACCATAATCCTTAATTCCTTTACTGT
Organism: Chiloscyllium plagiosum; assembly: GCF_004010195.1. Lineage (NCBI taxonomy): Eukaryota > Metazoa > Chordata > Chondrichthyes > Orectolobiformes > Hemiscylliidae > Chiloscyllium > Chiloscyllium plagiosum. The sequence goes on along the minus strand of NC_057717.1, from coordinate 28,801,202 downwards.
TCAAAAATTATCTGAGTTCAAACATATTCATTGACAAATCCTCAACTATTTCACTGGGCGAAGAATTCCACAGATTCACAATCTTCTTGGTCCTTCTCAATTCAGTCCTAAATCTGTTCCATCTAATGTTGAGGCATTGCCCTGTTGTCCTGGTTACACGTGCTTCTGGAAACACCCTTTATATTTCTATCTTATCTACTCCCTTCGCAAATATATATGTTTCTATTCTTTCCTCCCTCATTCTTTCAAATTCCAATCAATGTATAATTCCAATCTATTCAATCTCTCCTCATAACCTCCCCCCTCACCTCTGGAACCAACCTAGCGAGCCTACTCTGCATCCATTGTAGTGCCAGTTTTTCCTTTCTCAAGTAGGGAGACCAAAACTACACATACTACAGGTGTGGTCGCCCACCACGCTGTACAGCTGCAACATAATCTCCTTGCTTTTACACTCAATCCCTTTCGCAATGAAGGACAAAATTCAATTTGCCTTTTTAATTTCCTGTTGCCCCAGCAGACCAACTTCTGTGATTCATGCACAAGGACACCCAGGTCCCTCTGCACAAGAGCATACTGCTTTTTTGTTAAACAATTCAAGTAAGAGTCCTCTTTACTATTTTTTCCTACCAAAATGGACGATTTCACGTTTATAATAATTGAACTCCATCTGCCAGACCTTGGTCAACCAACTTCAACTATTTATGTCCCTTTGTAAAGTTTAACAGTCCTCAGCACACTTTACTCTGCCACTCATTTTAGTATCATCTGTCATCGTTGACACACTACACGTGGCCCCCTATTCCAAATCACTTATGCAAGCTGTGAATAATTGCGGTCCCAGCACCGATCCCTGAGGCACTCCACTAGTCACTGATCAGCAACCAGAAAAACAATCATGTATTCCCACTCTTTGCTTCATGTTAGTTAACCAAGCCTCTATCCATGCTAATACATTACTCGTAATGCCACACCATACGCAGCAGCCTTTTTGGCGTCACTGTATCGAATGTCTTTTGGAAATCTCAGTACACCACACCTACTGGATCCTTGCAGTTGTAATATCTTCATAGAATTCCAGTAGGTTAGTTACACGTGGCCTGCCTTTCATGAACCATCACTGTGTCTGCCCAACGGTTCAATTTCTATCAAGATGCATTGCCATTTATTCCTTGATTACAGATTGAAATATTTTCCCCTACAGCTGTTATGCTAACCGGTCTATAATTCCCCACTTTTTGTCTACCTCCTTTTTTAAACAGTGGTGTGTGACTCCTGTTTTCCAATTTGTTGGAATTGCATCAGAGTCCAGTGAATTCAGAAAAATGTCCACAAGTGCAATTGCTATTTCTCTCATCACCTCTGTTATTACCTTGGGATACATTCTATCAGGGCCAGGAGACTTATCTACCTTTTGCTCCATTAGCTTGCCCAACACTATCTCTGTCTTGGGAATGGTTGTTTCCAGGTACTCACTTACCTTTCTCTCTGACAATTGCTGATATGTTATTACTGTCCTTCATTGTGTAGATGGACTAAATAACTCTTCACCTCCTCATCCATTTCCTCATATCCCTTTACTGGACACCCCTTCTCTAAAGGACCATTGCTTAGCCATTCATTTCGTTTTGTATATTTATAGAATACTTTGCTATCTGTCTTTATATTCTGAGGTAGTTTACTCTCATAACCTATCTGATGGGTCTTGATACCTTTTTCTGTTGCTTATTTTGACATTTAAAGTTTTCCCAATCTTCTACTTTCCCACTGGTCTTTGCCATTATTTATGCCATTTATTTTAATTTGACAGCCTCCCTTATTTCCTGAGACATTCCCGGCAGATTACCTTTTTCCTACAGTCCTTCCATTTCACTATTATATGAGAACGTTGAAAGATTGCTTTGAAAGCCTTCCACTGTTCATTAACGGTTCCACCATAAAGTCTTCACTTCCAGCCATCTTTACCCAACTCCTCTCTCATCCTATTGCCATCTGCTTTGGTTAAACACAGGACCTTGATATAGGATTTTACCTTCTCACCTTCTGTCTGTATTCTAAATTCAACCATACTTTCAATCCAATAATTTCTCCCAAAACATTTTTTTTACTAATTTCATTTTTTTTTTCTGACGAGAGTTAGTCTTTCCAGTCTTGCTGGGAAGATTTAATTTGTTTCGTTTGTTTCCTTCTTTGAAGACAGAACTGAAGTAGTTGCTTAATAGCTCTGCCATTTCCCTGCTCTCATTTTCTATTTTCCGGATTGAGAGTGTAACGAAGCTGCACTTGTTTTCTCTTACCTTTTCCATGGACAGTTCATCTTATAACTCTTATTAATGTTGTCTTCAGAAACCCAGCAATTCATGTCCACACCATATAACCACAGGAGCATAGACTCTGCACAGTCAGAAATACAGCACAATCTACATTAGTCCCACTCTCTTACACCAGGCCCATAGCCTGGAATGTTATGACACTTTAAGAGCTCGCCTAAGTAGGTTTTTAGCAGTTATGAAGTTACCACGATAACTCCCCTCTCAGGAAGTACATTCCAGACCCCAACACGTTCTGGGTGAAAAGCAATCAGCAAATCATCTCAACATCTCAAATCCTTCGCTTTAAAAGTGTGCTCCCTTGTACTTGGCCCACTGACGAAAAGGAACAGCTGCTGTCTATCCACCCGGTCCATGCTCCTCATAATCTTACCCTTCTGAATCACATTCCGCTCAGAATTCTCTGCTCGAATGTAAATAACCCGAGCTTACCCAGCCTCTCTCCATAGCTGATAAGCCCGATCCCAGGGAACATCCTGGTGAATCACCTCTGCATCCCCTCCAGTACAATCACATCCTTCCTGTAATGTGGCTCCCAGAACACCACACAGTATTAAATCTTGGCCTAACGAAATTCCTGTATTAGTATTGCAATCTGTGTCTCGATGTGTAAAGGTTATATTTACTATTCCAAACGCCTTGTTAACTCCACTATTACCCTGTCCAGTCCCAATCAGGGATGTGTGGAGAAGCACGCTCTGAGCTTACTAGTGTGCTGCCATTCATTGAGTACTCCCCTGTCTGGTTCATTCTTCCAAATTGCACCACCTCATATTTATCTGAGTTACATTCCATCTGCCATTGATCTGCTTATCTGGCTATTCCATCTGTATCTTTCTGTAACATAAGACCTACCCCCTCACTGCCAACCACCGGTGCAATCTTTGTGATAAATGCAAACTCACGTACCACACGTCCCCACGCCCTCTACTTTTATATCTACATTATTTATGAGTATCACAAATAATAAGGGTCACACCGTTGACCCGTATACTATACCTCTGGACACTGATGTCGATCCACACAGTTTCCAGAATCACCCTCTTTGTCCTGCCATAAAGACATTGTGAATGTCACTTACCAAGTTACCCTTGATACCATGAGATTTTACTCTCTTTATCAGTCTCCCATGTAGGGCTTTGTCAAAGGCCTTGCTGAAAAGAAAACATATGATCAACCTTCTCGAATAAAGATCAATAAATTTCGTTCGGCATGACTCCCCTCTGATGACTATCCCTCTCTAAATGAAGATCCATTTTCTCCCACCCTATTTTCCCCAATAGTTTCACTGACACTGATCTGATACTCACTGATCTATAATTTCCTTGTCTACCTGCACCAACCGTTCCTGTAAAAGGTGTTCTGCGTTCCTCTGGACCCTGCTCTGTGATCAGAATTTACTTAACCATTCGGGTCAGGGCCTTGCTCCGACAACAGTTTTTGATACAACACAGCCAGACCTGTGGACTTGTCCAATTTTATACCGGCCAAAACTATCCATCCTTGCTCATATTTCATATCAATCTGCCCACGAGTTTCCCAGTCGATCTTCTTGAACTATGCCTCCTCCTTCTCCTGCGTAAAACAGATGTGAATCTCTTGTCACAATCTATCAATGTTCTCCAGCTTCGCACACTGATTATCCTCTTGGTTTCTAATGGGCTCTAATTATTCCCTGGTTATTCTGTCCTACTTGAAGTCCTTGTGGAATACCGTAGGGTGCTCACTAATCCCACTCGCACTTTTCAATACCCCTATGTTCTTCATTCCGTTCTGTGTGAATTTTGTAAAGCTTAATTTCGATCACCTCTCAGTCTCTGAAAATCTATAGAATACAGGCGGAGTTCCCTCCTTGGACAATCTTGCCATCCGAGGGGTTAATCTAGAGAAAGTACATTCAGTATATGTGATCAGTATGTTTTACTTATATCAGAAAATCAAAACTGTACACAATACTCCAGGTACAGTCTCACCAACACGATGTGTCACTGGTCCAGATCTTCACTTCTACTCAGAGCGAATTACTACAGAAGCTGGGATCTGTACTGAACCAATGCTAGAAATCACAGCGAGTTAGACATCATCCGTGGAGAGAGAGAGCACAGAGCTCTTCATTGCCTATAATCTGATTCCCTTCAAACAAAGGGAAACTTAACTTTACCTTCCTCCATTTGCATATGTTCTTACCAATACAATTTGCTTTATTGTTTTAGGTCTAACTTACCGTATGAATTCTTTAAAAATCCTCCTGATATCCAACGATACCATATCCACTGGTTCTCCATTGTTTATATCGACAGGAGACATCTTCAAGCAAAACTTTTGTAAATGTTGCCTTCCCTTGCAGAAATCTAGCATCATTCTCTAGACGTTTGCTGTAACTTTCCAAGTGTCCAATATCACATTCTTTATAATAAATTCAAACAGATTCCCCACTGTGAACAATAAATTAACTGGTCTGTAGTTCACCATTCTCCCTCTTCTTCCCTTTGTAAATCCTTGGAATGCATTTATAACCTTCCACCTGAATACGGAAAAATACAGTGATTCCCAATGCAATTATTATGTCCAATTCAGCTATCTCTGAAATTCTGATATGAAGTACTTTTGGTCTGTCAGACTTATCAATACAGTTACGTTTTCAAATGCTACCTGGTCACTGATATGAATGATTTTAGTCTTCAGTTACACAAGTCCCATTGTCACTTAGTATTTCTGGGAGATTTTCTGGCCCTTCCTCCGTGAAGACAGGCATAAAGTAACTGGTTAGTTTCCCCCTGTCATTGTTTCTGTTCTCCACAATAAATTATCCTGTCCACACATTCACTCTTTCACATTTGACCTTGCTTTTATTTTATTTTCAAATATTCATGGCAGTTTTTCATCAGTCTTTTTGCTTCTGGTTAGTTTGTATTCCTGTTCTCTTTATATTTTACATATCAGTTAATCATTCCTCTTTTGTTGCGTCCAAAATTTCAATGAATCCACAATATATGACCCTTTTCTAAAGAACTTTCTTCTATCTAATGTAATTTTTAACTTCTTTTGTTCACCATCGTTGAGTCACCTTTGACTTTTGCGATTTATGCCTTGGAGGGACATATGTATATTACAGACCTTACAGTAAATAACATATATTACCTGTCTTTCATTCAGTCAGTTTAATGTATTTTCCAAATTCTCTAAAGCCAACTTTATTCTCGTAACTTAATGTCTTGCACAACTCAGGTATATACCCATAATATAAAAAAAACTGCTTGTATTCAGACGTCATGTAAAATTCAATATATTAAAATCACTATTCCCCAAAGATCCTCAAGAGCAAAGTATTCGATTTGCTCTTCTGATCACACAACACCAATTCCAAAATTGCCTGATCAACAGCTCGGTGCTCAACAGACTACTAAAGCCACCCGTCTCATACACACTCATGACATCCATTTTCCCAACATTAACATTCACTTGGGTAAACACTGGTTAGATTTAACTTGAAGCTGCCC
>NC_057717.1:28783949-28794872 GCF_004010195.1 Chiloscyllium plagiosum | reverse complement strand
ACAGTCAATGGGGAGGAGAGGCTGGACAGTAATCACCGGCCAGGAAGAAGGGAGTCGCACGTTAGAGTTGGGTAAGAGTGATCGGTGTTTTGTGACCAGAAATTAAGCTCTTTCTTCATCTCTGCTGTTCAGTAATAAATGTCCATTTGAGACCGTTCATTGGGCAGAGTATGGCTGCAGGATTTCTTTCCCTAATATTGCAGACTACAGATAATAGCGATTAAAGATGTTCATAGTTAATTTCGATAGCACAGCGCATACACTCTACATCCTACAGTTGAGACAAATATCTTGCATTTGTTTAACAATACAAAGTGTTTTGTGTAGTTCAGTAATGGTAACCTGATTATAATAAATCCTCACTGAGCTGAAAGTGGGCACTAAAATATGACCCAAATTCTGGGTATGGTAGTGTTGTGGGTAGTGTCCCTGCCTCTGAGTCAGTGCTTTGGACTTGATTCCAATTCCTGAACTTGTGTGGTAGTGTTCCTAGCTCTGGACTAGATAGCCTGGATTCAAGTCTTTCCTGTTGCAGAGATATGTCACAGCATGTCAGAACAGGCTGATGAGCAAACACACAGGAGCATACTGTGACAGCTTTATGGGTATTGCTGAGTGATGCGAGTGTCCCTACCTCCGGGCACAACGGTCGAGGTGTAATGCCCACAGAAGTGTCTCAGGATACATCTGAACAAACTGATTAAAATAGATTTAGAATTGTGACCTGATGGAGAAGGAAGAGGAGTCAGTATTGCATTTCAGAATTTAGGCCCAGGATGACTGAAAGTGCAGTTATTCGTGTTGATTGAAGTCACATTTCGCAGCAGTAAAGGTTTATAAAATCAGAACGGTCCCGGATAGGGTGAGTAGTCAGGGTTTTTCCCCAGTTTTGGGGCGTCCAAAACTAGAGGGCATTGTTTGAAAGTGAGAGGGGAAAAGTTTTGATGAGGCCTAAAGGGCACCTTTTCACACAGAGTGTTGTGTGCGTATGGAATGAGCTGCCAGAGGAAGTGGTGGAGGCTGGTACAAGTACGGCATGCAAAAGGCATCTGGATACTGACATAGCTGCCGAGCTTTTCCAGCAATTTCTGTATTTGTTTAAAAATGCATGCATTTTAACACAGGTATTCTGAATACATTAAATATTTTATTTTATAATGACGAAGGACCATGTAAATATATTTCAAATCGGCCGAGACCATTTTCTGCTAAGGGTATGGCTCTGTGTATGACAGCAGCAATGATGCACCTACATGGAACAGGGAATGTGATGGAGACATAGTTTGACAATGTACAAGGTCCAGTTTGGGAAAGGATGATATTATTGTGTGATTCAACTCAGAGAGGGAGAAAATGTAATCTGCCTGAGAAGGAACGGCCTATTGCACTCTCTCTCCTTCAATGTTCCTCATCACAGCAATGTGTGCGAGCGAAAACAAACTCTACAGTCATCGTGACCATTCTTAATTTCATAAAATCCCTGCATTGTTGAAACAGGCCCTTCGGCCCAATAACTCCATACCAACCTTCCCAACTCATTCCCCAATATTTACCCCTGACTAATGCACCTAACTTAGAATTCCCTGAACACTACAGACAATTTAGCATGACCAATCCACATAACCTACACAGTTTGAGCTGTGGTAGGAAACTGGATCACCCATTAGAAGCTCACACAGGAGAGTGGAGAATGTGCAAACTCCACACAGACAGTCACCCATGGCTGGAATCTACTCACTGCCGAAAGCAAAGGGAATTCAGCCAAATCCAATTCTCCCAGGATGAAATCCCATTGCTAGCAGCTGTATGAGTACAATATCTTCCGAAGCAGAATAATGTTTTGGACAATCTCAATTTTTACTTTTGTCATGAGTTCCAATAATATCTGGACAAAGTTCTTTCAAATTAATTTTGCAGAAATTTTGTTAATCTCTATGTGGTGTGTGTGTGTGTGTGTGTGTGTGTGCGCGCGTATGTGTGTGTGTGCGTTTGTTTGTGTGTTTGTATGTGTATGCGTGTGTGTTTGTGTGCGTGTATGTGTGTGTGTGCATTTGTTTGTGTGTTTGTATCTGTATGTGTGCGTGTATGTGTGTGTGTGTGCGTTTAGAAAGGGAAGTATTAGACCATAAGACCATAAAACATGGGAGTGGAAGTAAGGCCATTCGGCCCATCGAGTCCACTCTGCCATTTAATCATGGCTGATGGGCATTTCAACTCCACTTTCCTGCATTCTCCCCGTAGCCCTTAATTCCTTGTGACATCAAGAATTTCTCAATCTCTGCCTTGAGCCATTTTGCGTCCTGGCCTCCACTGCACTCTGCAGCAATGAATTCCATAGGCCCACCACTCTCTGGCTGAAGACATGTTTCCGCATTTCTGTTCTGAATTGACCCCCTCCAATTCTAAGGCTGTGCCCACGGGTCCTAGTCTCCTCGCCTAACGGAAACAATTTCCTAGCGTCCATCCTTTCCAAGCCATTGATTATATATTTGCAATACCCAAACAGTTTGCCATTCATCTTTCCACCATAGTTTGAGTAACATTGCTGTGGATCATAAAGGTGTTGTTTTAGCAGATTAAAGAAACTAGCCTGACTTGTTGCTAAAACTGACCCTGACCAAGTCTGAGACCGATACCGTTGGCCATATCACCAACCTGGTTATATTTAACATTTGTTGTGAGCAGTGGAGGAGTGGGACTAGAAAATGAAACAGTGACCCCAAAAAGCCATGGAACTATAGACCGTTCAGCCTGATGTCAGTGGTGGGTAAGTTGTTGGAGGGGATTCTGAGGGATCGCATTTACATACATTTGGGAAGGCAAGGGCTGATCGGGTAGACAACGTTGCTTTCTGCATGGGAAATCATGTCTCATTAATTTGGCTGAGTTTTTTGAAGAGGTGACAGAGAAGATTGATGAAGACAGTTTGGTAGACATTGTCTATATGGACTTCAGCAAGGTGTTCATTTAAAGAACAAAGAGCAAAATAAAAATTACAGCCCAGGAACAGGCGCTTCGCCCTCCAAGCCTGAGCCAATCCAAATGTACTGTCTAAATCTGTCGGTCAATTCCTAAGCATCTGTATCCCTCTGCTCCCCACCTACTCATGCACCTGTCCAGACGCATCTTAAATGAATCTGCCGTGCCTGCCTCTACCACCTCTGCTGGCAACGCATTCCAAATATCCACCACCCTCTGTGTGAAGTACTTACTGTGTATATCCCCCTTAAACATTCCACCTCTCACCTTGAAAGCACGACCTCTCGTTACTGAATCCTTCAACCTGGGAAAAACCTCGTCTCTATCCACCCTGTCTATACCCTTCATGATTTTGTAAACCTCAATCAAGTCCCCCTCAATCTCCTTTTTTCTAGTGAAAATAAACCTAACCTGCTCAGCCCCTCTTCATAGCTAGTATTTCATTCTGATTGGTAGGCAGATTAGTAAGTTTCAGTCACATGGGATACAGAGGAAGCTCGTCACAATTGCCTTGAAGGAAGATGGATATTTTTCAGACTGGAGGCTTGTAAGCAGCAGTGTGCTGTAAGAATCAGTGCTGAGTTCACTGCATTTCATCATTTATGTAAAGGATTTAGATGTGAATATTGAGGCCATTGTTACTAAGTTTACAGATGACATCAGAAAGGCGGTGTAGTAGATTATCTCAGAGTACAACAAGACCACATTTAGATGGGACAAAGGGGCAAGGAGTGAGAGATGAAGTTTAATTTAGATAAATACGAGATTTTGCATTTTGTGAACGCAAACCAGGCAATGATACACTTAATAGTAAGGTCCTGGGGCGGGTTGTGAAACAAAGGGACCTAGGGCTGCAGTAACATTGTTCCTTGAAAGTGGAGTCGCAGGTTGACAGAGTGGTGCTGAACACATTTGGCACATTTGCCTTAATAAGTCAGAGCATTGAGTATAGGAGTTGTGGTGGCATGTTGCATTTTTACTTGATGTTGGTGAGACCTCTTTAAGAATACTGCGTACAACTCGGTTGTCTGCAGAAATGACTTACACACCGATGTTCCATGACTGGAAGTTTGAGCTTTAGGGAGAGGTTGGTTAGGTTGAGGCTTTTCCCCCTGGAGTGTCAGAGGCTGAAGGGTGACATTATAGAGGTTTATAAAACCATCAGGGGCATGGATATTCTGAACAGCCACGTTCTGCTCTCCAGAGTAGGGGAGTCCAGAACAAGAGAGCATAGGTTGAAGGGGAGAGGGCGAATGATTTAGAAGGGATCTGAAGGTAAATGTTACACACAGAGAATGGTGTGTGTACGGTAAGTGTTGTCAGAGGAGGTGCTGAAGGCGGTTACAATCGCACATTTAAAAAGTATCTGAAAGAGGAGGGATATTGGCCAAATGCTGGCAAATGGGACTGGATCAGATTTGATATCTGATCTGAGTGAACTGATTGGACTAACGGGTCTGTTTCCGTTCTGCATGACTCTCTGGTTCTATAAAAAGAATGACTAATAATTCTGAAAGGACCTTTCAAGTGGGAATTCTCTTCACTGGAAGTTTATCGTGCCTCTATATTCACATTGATTGAATGCTGCATTAGGTAAATATTTGACAGTCATGCATAATGGGATATAGACAGGAACGTGGGGCTGAGACCACAACCTGATCAGCCACAATCTTAGTGCCTGGTGAGAAGGCTCAAAGTGTCTAATGACCCACTCCTGCTCCACCGCCCCATATTTCTGTGTTCCATTCAGCCGCTCAAATGTGCTAGACAGGAACAGTTGGAGGCCAATTACTCCTATAACCTGGTGTACAGAGGATACCATTCAGCTTCTCAAGTCTGTCATACACGCTTTGAAGTGATTTGGGAAATGTAATTGGAAACTCCAGGCACAGATATGAAAGAGGCCCCTCGACTCTCTACACAGAGCTTCAACTCTCTGGAACTTTTGCTTCATTTGTTGGTCATGTTGTAGACCCAAATTCACTGTGAATACAGCCCCCATACCTCACCCAGAGTTGGCTCACAAAATCATCTGTTCTTCCTGACTGCAATATTCAGTAGTTGCACATTCATGAAAATACCACCCACGAACTTTCCAATAACAGACTGGGAGAACATCAGACAGAGGGGCAGGTCATTCACTTCCCAAGCCTGCCTTGTCCTTTACTAAGATCATGACTGATCTGCTCTTCATCTCAAATCCTCTTTCATACCCAATTCTTCATAGCCCTCACCTCTCTGACAGGTCAATATCCATTTACCTCCTCTTCATATACTTTCAGTCATCTAGCTCCCCAACACTCTTGAGAAGAGAAATCCTGACATTCAATCCCACCTGTTTGAAGAAACCACTTGCTGCTCCCATATCATGGCTTATTGATATGAACTAAAGAGGTTGACATAAGAGTTCAGGTAAAAATGACCGGCCCTGATATCAAGGCAGTGGTTGCCTTCTGTTGACATCAAGGAACTTGACAAAACTGGACTTAATGGGAATCAGACTAAACTGTCTAGTGTTTGGAGTCAAACATGGCACAAAGGAAGATGTTCATCATCTCAGTCCTGGGTCACCTCTGTGGGAGATCCTCAGGGTAGCTTCCTCTTCACAAACAACTTCAGCTGCTTCATCAATGTCTCCCCGCCGCCACACTCCCCACCATAAGATCAGAAGTGGGGATGGACACCGAAGATTCCACTATGTTCAGAACATTTTGTTCCCCCCTCAGCTCATAAACTGGTCTGTGTCCATGAGCAGCAAGACCCAGACTTCATTGAGACTAGCACTGTTAAAGTGTCGATAACATTCATGTAACAGCACTGCCTGACACTGCACATTGCCACAGTAAAACAAGAGTTCATTCAGCACTTCACGCTGGTTTCACATGAATATGAGGACGTCATTCAGCTCATTGACACTATTGGAGAAGAACAGGGACAGCCCGTTCAGTGCCTCGAGCCTATTACTCAGGAAGAGAAGGAGTCTAGTGTGATGGACCACACGAGAGCCCCTCGAAAATATTTGAAGGCGGTTGCGTAGATTCTAATGTTTTCTTATTTTAAAGGGAATAAAAAAGGTCTGTTCCAGATGCAATGTGACAGGTCAGACTACTGTGTGAAGCAAAACACTATCTACTTAAACACGAAAGAGAAAATGAAACCAAAGAAAGAGGAATTTAGAATAACGTAATTCTATTGGACAAGTTAACAGAATAATAGATCGTGGAGCTATTACTAATGAAATGTTCAGTTATATGAAAATCCCATAAACACAGCCCTTGGCAAAACTGAATATTCAGTCACAGATTGCCACAAACTCAAAGATCCTAATCTGTGAGAGCTGGCCACATCCATTCAAGCTGCATTAAAATAAACCCAAGACCTCCCTCGCTGTTTACTCTGTGATCTTAACTAACCAGTTTGGTAATGATCATTCAATCTCTCGCTTAAAAGAAACCAGGACAAAACAACCTCTTAAAGCTGCAGCATCATCACACTTGTCAGTACATCGACCTATCAAACAGGAACCAGAGGTAACCAGTCAGGCCCTTGGTCCTGTCCAATTGGACAAGGAAGAAGTCATTCAGTCCCTTGAGTCAATTACACAGAAACAGAACGAGGCCATTCAGCCCATTGAGTTACTTACACATGAACAAGAGGAGGCCATTCAGCCCGTTGAACTACTTATACAGGAACAGTAGGAGGCTATTCAGCCAGTTGAGCCACTTATTCAGGAACAGTAGGAGGCCATTCCCACCTCAATGCACTTACACAGGGGCAGAATGAGGTAATTGATGCTGATCCTGATGAATGGCTTATGCCCAAAACTTCGATTGTCCTGTTGTGCTTTTCCAGCAATCGACGCTCTACTCTGATCTCCAGCATCGGCAGTCCTCACTGTCTCCTAATTGATGCTCCAACATGATGAACAACTGGGGCAGAGGCTGCACAGACAGGCTGCTCCACGTTGTTCCTCCTGGCTCCATTGCTCATCATACACACGTGGGACTTTAACGTGGTTTTCTCGCGGTGAGGAGGGAAGCCATATGTCTTGTGTGAAGTCTGAAGAAGGCATCTTTCATTTCCGAGAAGACAGCCTGCTGTTCTTTATGCAGGACGGAAGCTGGTGGGAATGGCTACCTGTTTCAAACGGAAGGTATTGTGGTTGCTGTAGGGGATTGTGAGCAACCTGACGTTCAGTACGGGTTCACACACCGACTGCACAATAACATGGGGAGAGTTAGTAAAGGCATATAAACTATTAGGAAAGTCACATTAGACTGATGAATGGACTCACTAAGTTCAAATAATGCTGACATTATTCATGTTGGTCATGTCTAGTGCACGTCCTGTTCAGTGTAACCTGTATGCCTTACTCTGTCCAAGTCTACTTCTCCCCTATGATCTGTCTGACCATGCTTACTATGATCTGTCTCCACTGCTCATAAATAAAGTGTTTCCCTGTACTGAGGTACACGTGGCAATAAATCAAACCAATCAATCCTGGGTAAAGTATGGAATTTCTCACCCTATCAATGTCGCTTTTGCAAATAAGCGATTGTTGCCACTCCTCATGTTTCAGCATCACCATTTCTTCATCTCTCACAGCTCTACAGGTTAAACACTTAGCTTCTTTACTCTATCCTCATATCACCATCACCCGTGTCTGTAGTAAGGAGATAATTCCTTACAAAGGAGGTCAAATCTGTAGAGAGTACCCCAAATGCTCTCTCAGCAAGGCTCTACAACAGCAGGAAGATGGCTTTACTTATGTACTCGAATCATCATAAAATGAAGGACAGCATACCATTGACTGCACCCATTACTTACACAGGGTTTGATTCGGAGCATAGATTTGTGAGTGGGAGAACATGTTTCTCAAATTTGTTAGAGTTCTTTGATGAAGTGACCAGGAAGGTTGATGAGGACAGAGCAGTAGACATAGTCTCTATGGATTTCAGTAAGGCCTTTGATAAGGTCCTACACGGCAGGCTGCTCTGGAAGGTTCCATCACGGGGAATGCTGGGGGAACTGCAAATTGGATACACAGTTGCTTTGATGATAGGAAGCAGAGGGTTTAGTGGACGAATGCTTGTCAGACTGGACGCTGGGTCCATTGTTGTTTGTTATCTATGAATTGGTTGAGAATGTACAAGTTATGATTAGTAAGTTTGCAGATGACACTAAAGTAAGTGGGAGCATGGTCAGCGAGGACGTTTATCAGAAATTGCGGCAGGACCTGAATCAGGTGGGGAAGTGGGCCGAGAAATGGCAAATGGAATTTAATATATATGCGTGATATCTTACATTTTGGGAACTCAAATCAATGTAGGAGTTTCATGGTGCATAGGAGGATCTTCAAGTGTGTAGTGGGCAGATAGACCTTGGCGTTCAGGTGCACGGTTCTCTGAGAGTGGAGCCACAGGTAGACAGGGCAGTGAAGAAGGCTTTTGGCACACTGGCCTTCATCAGGTAGGACATTGAGTATAGAAGTTGGGAATTTATGTTGCAGTTACACAGGACTTTGGTAAGGCCGCACTTGGAGTATTGTGTTCAGTTTTGTCACCTTGTTATAGGGAGGATGCTATTAAATAAGAAAGAGTGCAGAAGAAATTTTCAAGGACGTTGCCAGGACCCAATGGTCTGAGTTATAGGGAGAGTTTGGACAAGCTCGGACCTTTTCTTTAGCATGTAGGAGACTGAGGGAGTCCTTATAGAGCTGAATAAGATCACGGTGGTAGGGTTAATGCTCTCAGTCTTTTTCCAAAGTTTAGAGAATCGAGGACGAGACAGGATCAGTTTAAGGTTAAAGGGGAAGGAGTAAAAGGGAACCTGAGGGGCCACTTCTTTACACAGAGGATGTTACGTGGAGGAGCTGCTCGCAGATGTGGTTGAGGGGGTTACATTAACAGCATTTCAAAAGCATTTGGATAAATATGTGGATAGGAAAGGACTGGAAGGATATGGGCCAACTTCAGGGAATTGGGGTTAGCATGGATGGACATTTACAAGGTGGAGTCGAACCTTTCTGTTAATTAAAACCAAACATCCAGACACGATCGCCTCACCTTGTAATCTGTTAAAATGAGTGACACAGATCTCCTACATTCCACTATTTAAACAAAAATTAACAAGTTAGTTTTTTTTAACTTTAATAGTGAACACCAAACAACAACTATTCACAAATACAAGGCCATCTTTTCTTAGCTACTTACTATCTGACTCCGACACTGTAAAACTATCCTGTTCCAACAACCTACATATTAAACATTACAATCTCAAGACCACATGGTCTCTATCTTCCCCGCTGTGTTCACTCTTCCAGCTGCTGATCACCCTGGGTCATGTTTTTTTTACTGCAAGTAGGTTTGACATGAACATGTATCTTTGATAGAGAGTGTTTGAGATGGCCAGTTAGCGCTCCTGCTCTACAGCAGTTACTCTCCTTCTCGTGTCCAAAATGATGAGTTGATATACTCCCCATGATATAATAATTCTCATAATTTGATTGCTTCCCAGGTGTCCAAACAATAATATTCAAATCCCGTTGGCTTCTGGTATCCTGAGCGTTATGTAAACTCTTTGATTCTATTTGAATTGTTGTCAAAACAGCAACCAAAACTCAGGTATCCATTTCCCAGCTAATTATGACATATGGAACAATCTGACATTTAACTGGCGTCGGTGCTGTACATTCTATTCAACAAAACCCGTTCTGTCTTAAAGTGACCTGACATTCTTTCGTCTTCATAAGACCTCCCTCCTTCAGAAAAAAAAAAGAACCATCAGAATGAAAAGATGGTTTCATTTCTTTTCCTCTAATGCTTAATCCCATTATTATGAAATACAAAAGTATTCATGTCAGTTATATCATTCATATTAATTTTGCATACCTATATAAACTGGAATAAGTCAAATCTTATCTAAACGTTTTCCTTTAAATCCACGATAACACATCTGCTATCATATTTTAGGACCCACAGCATGTACATTGTGTAAGTTTAAAGTCAGTGTGATAAGTGTCCAATGAAATACTCTCATATTCTGGTCTTTAAATATTCCAAAAAACGCGAGAGGGTTGTCGTTGTCCAGAACCATTTCCGACAATTTATTTGTCACATAAACATTAAAATATTGTCAGGCCAGTGCGAAACTTAATCATTCTTTTTCAGTATTGGGGATGTTGTTTTTTTTCTCTGGTGGATATTGA
This sequence comes from Chiloscyllium plagiosum, assembly GCF_004010195.1. NCBI lineage: Eukaryota > Metazoa > Chordata > Chondrichthyes > Orectolobiformes > Hemiscylliidae > Chiloscyllium > Chiloscyllium plagiosum. The sequence continues at coordinate 28,784,686 of NC_057717.1, read as the reverse complement.
GTTTTTTCGACAAGTAGCCAATTGGCCATTCAATCCCATCATCATCTTTCTGTATCAATACATCTCCGACCCCTATATCCCGAGCATCAAACACAAGTTTCAAAGGGTTTCAAAACATTTGGTATACTAAAACTGCTGCGGTGATTAAACCTGCTTTAAAATTCTGAAATGCCTCCTGGCATTGTTCTGTCCACCACAATTCTGTGTTCTTCTTTAATAAATCCATCAGTGGTGCCAATACGCTGCTGAAGTTTGGAACAAACCTCCGATAGAATCCACTCAGTTCCAAATATCGAAGCACCTCTTTCTTCGAGCATGGTCGTGGAAATTCCTCAAAGCCCTTCGTCTTTGTGTTCCATGGGGTCAACCTCCCATGTCCAATGTAATGTTCCAAGAACGTCACCTCTGCCTTCGCGAATTCTGTTTTCTTTAAGTTTATTACCAGGTTTGCTTCTTGTAATCGTTCAACATGGTCTGCCAGCTGTAACATGTGAATTTTCAATCACTTGCTAAAGAACACTCCATCATACAAATAACCTGCACAATTTGTACATCTGGCCACAACTCTGTTCCTGAGTCTGAAATGTGTCTGGAGCATTATTCATTCACATGACGTACTCGAACTTTTTTTGTCACCTCCGGTATCTTTACCAGATATGGAAATGTGTTGCTGGAAAAGCGCAGCAGGTCAGGCAGCATCTAGGGAACAGGAGAATCGACGTTTCGGGCATTAGCCC
>NC_057717.1:28782070-28783625 GCF_004010195.1 Chiloscyllium plagiosum | reverse complement strand
CTATCACTGGTGGCAATACTAATACGTCATCCCCACAGGAAATCGTCAAAATTTCAGAGTTTTTATCTGCCATGTGCTTCATTATATGCTGTGCCCTTCAGGTGCTGTTTAGCTAACTCACTTACTACATCTAATCTCTCCCTCACCTCACATACATAATCCGAGTGTGAGATCTCTGACTTCGGTCCTGTCAATTTATATTCAATTAATTCCAAAGGACCTCTCACTTCATGTACAAATATTAACTCAAAGGAAGTCAACTGAGTAGATTTATTTGGGGCAAATATTTTTTGTCTAATGGCAAACAATTTAATGAGACACCTTCATTCCAATCATTCAGGAATCCTGACAGTACGCTGTGAACATGGTCTTCAGAATCCGATGTTAACTTTCCAAGGCTCCCTGGGATTCAGGATGAGACGCCCTTAATTTGAAGTGCTGTATGCCTAAGCTATCCATGACTTCCTTAAACAGCTGAGTGATAAAATGAGACCTTGGTCTGACTGAATCTCTCTGCGGAGCCCACAGTGAGTAAAGAAAGCTGCCAACTCCTCCACCTCCCTTTATACCTTAACACTCCATAATAGAATTGCCTCTGGAAAACTGGTAGACACATCCATTATGGCTAGCAAATATTGGTTTCCACTTTTATTTTAGATAGGGGAGCTACACAACTAATCATAACCCACGTGGAATGTTCTTCGAATGCAGGAATTGGTAACAAAAGTGCTGGCTTTAGAACTGCCTGTGACTTACCTCCCATTTCGAATGTTTAACATGTACATCAAAAAATAACCACGTCCGTGTGCAAAGCAGGCCACTAGAAATGGCTCTGTACCTTAGCCTGGGTCTTCTGTACACCGAGGTGACTCCCTGCAGTTAGTTTCTGTGCTACCTGTAATACTGTACGCTACCTCTAAAACAATCTGGTGCACTTCGGCCCATTTCCCTTCTGCACTAACTTATCGGGGTCTCCATTTTAATTTTAGCATTCTATCTTTAAGTTAATAACGTTCGACAATATATTTTGATTCATTTTCTGTGTGTGTGCATGTGTATGTGTGTGTGTGTGTGTGTATATATATCTGTTGTAAGTCCATTAGCCTTTCAGGACTTAACAATCCTGCCTGATCCTCTGCGTGTTCAGGTTTTTCCTGCACCGTTACATCAAACAGGGTGTCCGTTAACTGCACATCAACTCCTTTGGCTTTTTATTTCAGTTTTCCTTCCTGCTCTAACTTATGACAGTGGAATCTTGTTACTACACAGTTTGGAAAAAATCTTGGGTATTTTTCTTTTAACTCCCCAGTTCCCTAGTTTTCCTTTTGCCTTCAACACAAGGGGTGCCACTACCACCTTGGATCCTGTTAAATCATTCACAAGAACAAACTGTATTCCTGGAAATGACAATCTGTTACTCACTGTCATTGTTACTTCCCGAAACTTGATTTGGCATTCCAACCTGATGTTACACAAGGGAATGCTTAATTTCTAACCCCATTCCACAAATTGTCACGATCTTGATTAATATGTCAGAAAGAGTGAAAATACTTTC
>NC_057717.1:28740953-28781641 GCF_004010195.1 Chiloscyllium plagiosum | reverse complement strand
CCAGCTACTACCCTCGTATTTATCTTTCAGCCCCATTGTCCCCCCCACCATGTTCCTGACGATGGGTTTATGCCTGATATTCGATTGTCCTGCTGTTTGGATGCTGCCAGATCTTTTGTGCTTTTCTGGCGTCTAACTTCTCAACTATTAAAGACGGAGCAGATCCCTTATTTCACAAAATTATAACTTTTTGTCCTTCTCCCTCCGTTCTTTCTGAGTAAACTTTATCTACAGAGGCGAATTCTTTCAGTGATCAGGTACTAACTCGATACCCAGACCCTGCCTCGGCTGTGCACTCTCCTGCAGCTCCTCGGCTCTACTTGGGGTCTCCTTTACCAGTTTCACTCATGCCACTGGGCTTAGCCTCTTTTACCACATCTTTCCCCAAAGTGCGTTCCTTCAACGCCCATCACGGTGGGCCCCAGCTTACTGCAGTTAAACCACCTTTTCCCAGTGCCCTTCTTAAACCATCGGCACTGTAATTTTATGTGTTCCACACCCTTATAGTGAGAACACCTGAGGCCTTTCAACACCTTTCAACTCATTTGGGCTTCTTTTTTCAGCTGTGGTAAAGTATTGTGCGCTACTGTTCGCTTTGTAATGTGTGATCTTCCCTTCTCCCAATTTCTAACCCTCATAGCGTGAAAATTCTCTCGGAAGCTAAATTTCATCTCATGCACCAATGCATATTTACCTGCCATTTCTGCCGCGCTTCTCGCTTCTTGAACTTTCTGTTCATGTACATGAATACTTACCGTCTCTGGAAGTGAGTCTTTAAACGTCTCCAGCAGAATAATCCCCCTTTGAGCCTCACAGGTCTTATCAATTTTTAAGGCCAGCACACATCTATCAAAATGACTGGGGTTAATTCTTTCAAACTCAATATAAGTCTGACCTGGTTCCATCTATATTTTTATGAATTTTTGTCTCTATGCTTCTGGTACCAATTCATAACCAATCAAAATAGCCAATTTCACATCTGCATAATCTCTTGACCCCCCATCTGATAGCGCTGCACATGCCTCACCAGCTGTGCCCATCAGTTTATTCTGGACTAGCATTACCCACAAGTTCACTGGACGCACCATCCGCCGAGCCATTTTTTCAAATGAAATAAAAAAGATTTTGACATTTTTCTCACCGAAATATGGCAAGGTACTAACAAAGTTGTATACATCCCGACGTTCTCCCTTCATCTGCATCCTGTTAACTTAACTTTCTTGTCTAATTCCCAACTTCTGAATTTCAAATTCTCTCTCTTTTTTTTTCCTCTCCTTCTCTTTATTCTCTCTCTGTTTCCGTCTCTTTCTTTATCTTCTAACTTCAGTTGCCATATTTGCAATTTAAGATTTTTCTAACTCGACAGCACTTGTCTGTTTCTTTGATACATCAAAGTGCTTGACCAACTCCATTATAATGTCAGGTTTCCTTTTGTCCCAGGTTAAACCAATTCCAACCTATTTTCTAATTCTAAAAAATGTCCTGCTTCTGTCTATCTAAACTTCCTTGGCAAATTTGGGAACCTCTTTAGTAATGTTAAAAGCCATTTCCCTCACTTTTAATTGAAACAACCACCAGTAAACAAAATTGAACAGATTTTCGGACCGGTTTTATTTGAAGATCTCGGTCACTAATTGCAACGTGTTGGAATTTGCTGGGACATTTTGTACCCGAAATCTGTTCAAATCTGTCCAAGTCCCATACGGCAGGGCCCCAAACTGTGAAGACATCTATGTCGAGCACTTCTGTTAATTAAAACCACAAACCCAGAAAAGCCCACCTCACCTCGTAATCTGTTAATACGAGTGACAAATAATTCCCAAATTCCACTAATAAAAGAAAAAAATAACAATTTGTATTTATGCAAGTTAGCTCGCTGTGCTTGAAGGTTTGTTTTCTGACGATTTGACACTATGACTAGGTATCATCATCAGTGAGAGTCTCTGCTGAAGCGCTGGTGGTATATCGTGCCTCTCTATTTATAGGTCTTGGTTTCTTAAGATGGGTGATGTCATTTCCAGTTCTTTTGTTTTATAAGAGAAGGTAGATGGATCTAAATTGATGCGTTTATTGATGGACTTCTGGTCAGAATGCCATTCCTCTAAGATCGTCCTTGCGTGTCTTAGTGTGTGTGTGCGTTGTCCTAATCAAAGTGGTGCCCTTCTTTGTCTGTATGTATGGAACATAGTGATAATGGGTCATGTCTTTTGGTGGCCAGTTTGTGTTCATGTATCCTGGTAACATGACAACAGGACAGTTTCAATGGCGGAAAAATGATTTTATATACACTGTTTAATTAATGTGTGTGTGCAGATATGTAACATTTTTCATATGTGCACAACACATTCTAAATGAACAACGGAGACACAGTTAACGAAAAGTGATGCATATGCTGTACAAAATTTATAAAACATTAAAACATCATTTGATCCTCATCTAAAGTAATATGTTTCCCCTTCTCTCAACGTTCCCTCCTTTTCTGGAATTCTCTACTCTAATCTCTCATTCTTATCAGGATGTGTGTTATAAATTCTTGCTTCTGGTGTCCCAAATTATTTCAGTTAATCCCCTTTCTACCAGAATTAAATATATTGGCCTGTTGGGTTCTTTTCAAAGCTAGTGTCTGTCATATTATTGGAGATAAAAATTCTGGCATCAGAGCCAGCATTTGAACACATTACTCTGTTGTCCATGCACTGTACAAAGGACCACAGCACACAGGAATTGCCAAAACATTGAGGGATGTACATCTACTTCTTTCGATGATCTAGTTTTCTCATTTTTCACTTTACCTCATCTACGCTGTCACGCTCTTTTACTCTTTGTATCTAGTTAAGAAATTTACCAATTATTCTTTGCGACCCTTCTCTCAAAGATCCTTCTTTCAGTTTATATCTATTGCTCTCTTCTTGATGTAATGTGATAATAATTGAACAATGTAACTACAAAGACATTCGGGAGGAGTTGGCCAGAGTTAATTGGAAGGGGAGCCGAGCAGGGCAGACCATGGAGCAGCAAAAGCAGGAATTTCTGGGGATATTTCGGAGGATATCAGAAATTCTCCCAAAGGAGATGAAACATACTCATGGCAGGACAAGGCAACCATGAGTAATAAGGCATCAAACCAAAAGAGGAAACATACAATGTGGTGAAGATGATTGGGAATCCTGAGAATTCATTGGCTCTGAAACTACATAAGGTTGACATCGCTGATATTACAGAGCTCTTAATCACAGTCAGGGAGAGAAACAGAGGAAACGCATTCACTTTAAACACAGAAGATGACATTACTCAAGGAAAAAGATTCAGGTGAATTAAACAATTGAATTAAAATCAGTTAATTGGTTTTGCAGAATGTGTCAGATTGAAAGCATGACACGGGGAGAAACCCTCAGCAGAATAAAAGTATGAAAATGGAAGTGTTACCACATCAGAAACCACAGTAGGTCACTGAGTACATGACTGATGGGTGAATGGGTCTCGATGTGAACTAAGGGACAGACAGCAGAATTGCACTGCAGATATTGCAGCTCAAAACTGCGTATTTATGTAGTGCTGTAGACTACACCAGCAGGAAAAGCAGAATATAATTCAACCACAACCTGTAACTTTTAGCTTCGAATAATCTCCTCAGTCTGCCAATACCATCAATACGATCTATGTTTTAGTAATGACTGTGGGTGAACATGACTGGGTCAGAACCACATGAACCTAAACCTGACGCGAACCCATTAAAGCTAACACACTTGACAAACAGATCTGATCGAAGCTCCGCAATCGTGTCACATTCTGTCATTAATGGTGATGGATGATTAAACAAATGCTGGAGGAAAGGGCTCCACAAATATCCCCATCCTAAATAATGGAACAGCTCTGCACATCAGTGTAAAAGACCAGGATGTGGTATCTGCACCACCTTCAGCCAGAAGTGTTGAGTTGATGATCCACCTCACCCTCGGCATGATACCCACAGAATCATAAATGCCAGTCTTCAACCAATTCAATTTGCTGTACGTGACATGAAGAAACAGCTGAACACAGTACGTACGAAAAAGGCAATGGCCCCTGACACCATTCCTGTAATAGGACTGAAGACTTGTGCTGCAGAACAAGCCGTGTCCCTGGGGATGCTCTTTCATTCCAACTCCAACTCTGACATCTCCCTCGTAATGTGGAAAATTACTCAACTATGTCCAGTTCCTAAGAGGATTATAATTACAATCTGACCAGTTCCCTCCCCCTCAATCCCACCACGACAGTCTAATTGGTGGGAGTTCTTTTTGACAGAGTTATCAAGCAGCACAGAAATAACCTGCTCAGTATGATTTCAGATAGGTCTCCATATAGAGATGGTGCTGCTGTGGAAAGGTCACTGGATTACTAATCCAGACCAGTCTAATGCGCTGGCAGCTGGTGTAAGTTAAACATAATTGACAAAATATTAAGATGCAAAATCTGGTGGCCGTAAATAGTGACCTTCGAGCCAATGTCGATTGCAAACACCAATTTGCTTCACAAATGTACTTTCAGAAAGTGAATCTCCCTTGCTTTCCTGGTCTGGCCTAACCGTGACTGCAGACACACAGACATGTGATAAACGTTTCAATGGTCTCTGAATCTGCCAAACAAGACGTTCTATTGTATCAAACTGTTCCGATGTCTAAAGGATAAAATCAGACAGGACACCCGGCCCCAGCCTCAGTATCGGAAAAGGGAATAAGAAACACAGTCCTGTTGACCCTGCAGAGACCACCTTCCTAACATCTGAGAACTTGTGACAACATTTACAGACTACACAGAAACATCGGGAATGGAGTAGGCCATACAACACATTGAGCCTTCCCCATTCCAGTTCATGTTCAAACATCTCCTCAATGCACTTTTCCCACACACTGCACACATCCCTTAATGTGATTAACCGTGGGAAGCTATAAAGTAGGAAGTGCAGTAGTCCATTTGGTCTGTCGAGTTTGCTACCCAGTTCAATATAATGATACCTGGCCCTTTATTTCCATATCGTTCTCCTTCTCTCCCACCATTCCTTTACTGTCTCTAAAGCCTTATTTATATTCAGTGTCTTGGCTTCCAGGTTCAAGCGCATTTCCCAGGTTCACCAGTCGCTGAGTGCAGACATTTATTGTCATCTCATTGCAGAATGGTCTGTCTGTACCTAATACTGCGACCCCTTGTTTTCGACACCAGAGCCTGAGGAATTATTATCCCTGCTTCCAATCCGTCTCACCCTGTCAGAGCTTTATATATCTCATAGAGATCTCCACCCATTTTCCAAAACCCCATGGAATACAGGCCCAGTCGCCCCAAACTCTGCTCCCACAACAAGCCTGTCATCACAAAGATCGGTCTGGTCATCCTTCACTGCTCTCCCTCAATGTCAGTTTTGTCCTTTATTAGGTATGGAGACCAAACCTGTACAGAATACTGCATAGTGTTTGAGATAGGGTCTCACCAAAGCCCTGTACAGCTGCAGTAAGACACGCTTACTCCTGGACTCAAATCTCCCTGAAATGAAGGTCAGCACATCATTGATCTTCCTAACTGCTTTCTGCTCCTGCAATATTGCTTTCAGTGACTGGTGTCCAGGGAGATCCAGATCCTTTGCAATGTTACAGCTCCCCACTTGGTGGGTCTGTGTACACTGGGCAGCGTGTGAATGCCATTCCCAGTATTCAGTTCTGGCTTCAGAACTCACTGCGCTGCAGGGACCTCGGAGGGCTGCGCAGAAGGAAACAACAAAAAGGCGCATACGTCGCTTTTTAGATCAACATGTTTCAAACAACCCCTTTTCAAACGAAAAGCTGCCAATCTCTTGTTCCCACCAAAGGGCACACCGTCACCTCTACCCACATTGCTCGCCATCTGCCACGTATTTGCCCATTCACTCCACTTGTCTTAGTCACCTTGAAGCTTTTTTACAACCTCCTCACCCACTCGCAATTCAACATCCTTTAGTTCTATCAACAGGTTGGGATATATTGCATTCGATTCCCGTAACCAAATGTTTAATGGATATTGTGAACCGCTGGGACCCGAGCACCGATCCCTGTGATACCTCAGCAACCTTCCTCTGTTAAAAAATGTTGTTTTTCAATTTATTTATTTCGTGAATCTGGGTGTGACTGGCTGGGCCAGCATTTATTGCCTGTCCCTGGTTGCCCCTTGAGAAGGTGGTGGTGAGCTGCCTTGTTGAACTGCTGCAGTCCATTGTGGATTCAGTGACAGTATCAACATTAAATGACAAGGGGCAGTGTTTAGATTGTATTTTAGTGGTGATGGTCACGTTGTGGCATTTGTGTGGCGTGAATATTACTTGCCACTTGTCAGCCTGGATACTGTCCAGATCTTGTCGCATTTGGACATGGCCTGCTTCAGTATATGAGGAGCCACAAATGTTGCTGAACATTGTGCAATAATTGGCAAACGTCCCCACTTCTGACCTTATAATAGAGGCAAGGTCATTTATGAAGCAGCCCTGAAGCTGTTTGGGTCTAGGCCATTGCCCGAGCGACTCCTACAAACGTGTGCTGGAGCTGAGTTGACTGGCCTTTGTCAACCATGAGGATCTTGCAACGTGTCAGGTATGATTCTAACCAGCAGGGAGTTTGCCCCTGATACCCATTGATTCCAGTTTTGTGAAGGCCCCTTGGTGCCACACTTGGGCAAAGGCTGCCTTGTTTTAAAGGGCTGTCACTCTCACCCCACCTCTGGAATTCAGCTCTTTTGTCCATGTTAAACCAAGGTAATGAGTTCAGGAGCTGAGTGACTCTGGTGGAGCCCAAACTGGGGGTCATTGACCAGGTTATTGCTGAGCAGGTGCTGCTTGAAAGCACTGAGACCTTCCATCACTTTGCTGCTGATCGAGAGTAGGCTGGTGGGTGGTAATTGGCCGGATTGGATTTGTTCTGCTTTTTATGTATAGGAGATAATTGGGTAAATTTCCACAAATCGGGGCAATGTCATTGTTGTAACGATATTGGAACTGCTTGGCGAGGCCAGTAATAAGTTGTGGAGCACAAGTTTTCAGTACTATTGCCAGAATGTTGTCAAGGTATGTACCCTCTGGGGTATCCAGTGTCTCCAACTGAATCTGGATATCACGTGGAGTGAATCAAATTGGTTGATGACTGGAAACTGAATTGCTGAGGACCACTGGAGGAGGCTGAGGTGGATCATCCACTCAGCACTTCTGACTGAAGATTATTGCGAATGGATCAGCCTTATCTTATACACTGAAGTGCTGGGCATTTCCATCATTAATGATGGGGTTACTTGTGGAATCTCCTCCTCCAATGACTTGTTTAATTGTCCATAACTATTCTCAATTAGAAGTAGGAGTACTGCAGAACTTAGATCTGATCACTTAGCTCTGTCTATCACTTACTGCTTATGCTGTCTGGCGCACAAGCAGTCCTGTTTGGTGACTTCATCAGGCTGACGTCTCATTTTCAGGTATGCCCGGTTCTGCTCCTGCCATCCTGCATACTAGATCCCATGTGTAAATTAACACCATGAGACTTCATGGGATACAGAGTCACTGTTGAGGACTCCCAGAGCAATTCCTTTCTAACTGTATCCCACTGTGCCACCACTTCAGCTTTGTCTGTCCTGTGGTGAGACAGGAGATATCCGGGGAAGGTGATGGGGAGTCTGGGACATAGTCATTGTCACAGAATCAAACCTTAAATACATTGTCAGGCTGTTCCTTCATGTGTCTGTTTATTTCTATTCACTGTTTCCTGCCAGCTGTCCCATTCTAGAAGCATGTCCATATATTCGCCCCAATCCACTAAGATTTGATTTTGCAAATTAGGCTTGGAGGTGTATCAACATTTTTCTGAAAATTCACGTGTTTTACATCCATTGCTTATCTTTCATTTGTCTCCCAGTTTGTTTCTCAAACATAATTCCCATTTCATAAATCTATGTTAGCGTTGTCTATGACCATTACTTTCAGTCCCAATAATTTCTGCCAAACTATTTACTTACTATCTTCTGTGTTCCATGTGCTATTTCGTTTTCCATACCGGACTTGGTTTTCCTGGCATTGTCAGAAAGTTCTGTGAAGACAGAACTGAAGTAGTGGATTAATATTTTTGCCATTTCCCTGTTTCCCATTCTCCATTCTCTGGTTTCAAGCTAGAAGGAACCCGCACTGTTTTACTCATACTTCTCACATTGACATAATTTGACAAGCTATAACAGTTCACTCTTATAACCTTTGTGAACATTATCTTCAGAAACCTATCAATTCTTGTCTTAAGCTGCTCGGCTCCACATCATACACTCGCAGGAGCATAGTCTCTGTACCAACAGAAATACAGCACGATCTATATTACTCCCACTTTCCAACACCAGGCATATAGCCTGGAATGTTATGACACTTCCAAGTGCTTGTCGAAGTACTTTTAACAGTTGAGAGGTTAGCCGTGATAACTCCCCTCTCAGGAAGTACATTCCAGACCTCAATACCCTCTGGGTTAAAAAAACGTAATCTTTAAATCCTCTCTGAACGTCAAACCCTTCACTTTCAGGTGTGCTCCCTTGTTCTTGACCCTCTGTCTAAAAGGAACAGCTGCTGTCTATCCAACCTGTCCAAGCCACTTGTTAACTTACCCTTCTGAATCTCATCCCCCTCAGCCTCCTCTGCTTCAAAGTAAACAACCCGAGCTTATCCAGCCTCTCTCCATAGCTGATATGCTCCATCCCAGGGAACATCCTGGTGAATCTTCTCTGCAACCCCTCCAGTACAATCACATTCTTCCCGTAATGTGGCTCCCAGAACTACATACAGTACTCCATCATAACTAAACAAAGCCCTGTATAGCACTTATAATCTACTCCCTGGTTAATAAACGCTACACCCAAGGCTCAATTCTTAACTAGTCCATTACCCTGTTCTGTCACGTTCAGGGATGTGTGGAGAAACACCCTGTGAGCTCCCCAGTGTGCTGCCAATCATTGTGTATACCCTATGTCTGGTTCTTCCGTCCAAAGTACATCACCTCATATTTATCAGGATCACATTCCATCTGCCATTGATCTGCCCAACTGATCATTCCACTTGTATCTTCCTGTAAAATCAGAACTTCCTCCTCATTGCCAACCACCCGGCCAATCTTTGTGTCAAACACAAACTTACTTATCACAACTCCCACCCCTCCATCCACTCCCCCTCCAGATTCACATCTATACCATTTATGAATGCTACAAACAATAAGGGACACAGCACTGATTCCTATGGTACATCAGGGGACACTGGTCTCTAGCCACACAAACAGACTTCTCCCACCACCCTCTGCCTCCTAAATCTAAGACAAGTTTTGTTGTAACTTGTCAAGTTATCCTTGATACTCTGAGATTTTACTTTATTTTTTCAATTTCCCATGTGGAATTTTGTCAAAGGCATTGCATCAAAACGAAATAAGCGACCTCCTCAAACTAATCCAATCAAATTCATTAGGTGTGACTTCAGTCTGATAAAGTAATGATGATTATCCCTGATCCAACCTTGAGACTCTGATTGGAGTTCGATTTTCTCCTTCTCTATTTTCTCCAGTAGTTTCCCGAACAGTGATCTAATACTCGCTCGTCCATTGTTACCTTAGCAAATCTCTACCACCTTTACTGTGAAGTGGAATCATATTAGCTACTCTCCAGTCCTCTGGCACCTCCCCAATGGTCAGATTCCAATTAAAATTTCCTCCCTTGACTCCAACAGTATCCAGACCTGCGGATTGGTCCAATTTTATACCAGACAAAGCCTCAAACCCCTGCTCGTATTTTACATCAATCTCTTCAAGAGCTTTCCAGTCCATCTTCTCGAATTCTGTACCTGCATCCTCCTTCTCCCAAGTAAAACAGCTGTGATGTTTACATGTAACAATCTATCAATGTTCTCCGGGTTGACGCACTGATTGCCCCCCTTTGGTTTCTAATGGACACTAACTGTTTGCTGATTATTCTGTTCTACTTGTACATGTGGAATATCGTGGGATTATGCCTAATCTCGCCTGCTTGCACTTCTCCATGTCCCTCTGTTATTCAGTCCCCTCTATGTTTCTCAGTTTCACTACAATCACCTCTCATCTTTTGAAACGCGAAATAACAGGCTGAGTTTCCCCATCAGACAATCTTGCCATTTTATGAATTAGTCTGGAAAATACCTTTTGCAGTTCCTCTATATTCAGTGTATTCTATCTTAGATTGGGACTCCAAACGGTACACAATACTCTATGTTTAGTCTCAGCAACACTATATGCAGCTGGTGCACGACATCTTCTATATTGCAATTACATACACATGAATGTAAAGCTATTTTTTCGTTTCCTATTTGCATGCGTTCTTCCCAATTCCTTTCACTTTAACTTTTCTTATGATGTTAGTGGGAGAGTTCTTAAAAAAAGATCCTCCTGATTATCCAACGATACGTTATCCATTAGCTCCCCGTTGCCTACGTCCACAAGAATCATCTTCAACCATTCCAAAAAGTGTTTGCCACTTATGTTTTTCGTTTCATCGATGCATTATCATCCTCCCCAGTTTTCCCATTACCTTCTATATATCTAGTAACACGTTCTTTGTAATTCAGCCCAAGAGACACCCGATCGCGGATTACAAGTTAATTGATCTGTAGTTCACCACTCTCCATCTTCATCCTTTCATAAACTGTTGGATAATATTTATAACTTTTGCCATATCCAGATTGGCTAAATATCTTTCGGGAATTATTGGAAAATAACATGAAAATCTGAGATGCAATCAATACGTCTATTGCTGCTTCCTCTGAAATTCTTGTATGAAATACATCTGATCTGTCAGATTTACAAATACTCAATCCCGCTTCCTTTTAAAAGATGGCCTCAACACTGATAAGAATGATCTTAGACTTTACTTCCACAAGTCCCATGGTCACTTGGTATTTCTGGGAGAATTTCTGGATATTCTGCCTTGAAGACAGACACAAAGAAACTGTTTCTTTCCCCTGTGATTTCTCCGTTCTCTTCAATAAATTACCCTGTCCTAACACCTACTGTTCCACATTTGACCTTGTTTTTACTTTTGTTTCATATACTGATGTACTTTTTTTTAGCAGTCTTTATGTTTTTCTTTAGCAGTCTTTATGGTTTTCTTTTGTTTGCATGCTGTTTCGGAGTTAGGGGAAATGGGGAAACTGGTGAAATCTACAATAATCCCCTGTGTATAGAGGGTCCCAAGGCAGAAGAGGAACCTTTCTTCATCCATGCTTCGGGTGGTTCAGGTTTGGCGATGGAGGAGGCCCAGGACTCTCATGTCCTTGGCAGAGTGGAAAGGGGAGTTAAAGTGTTTAGCCACAAGGTGGTGGAGTTGATCAATGTGGCTGTTCCAGCGATGTTCTCTGAAATGATCCACGTATGTCTCGCCAATGTAGAGAAGACCACACTGAGTTTAAAGGATGCAGTAGATGCGGCGTTCTGTCTCCCTTCATCACGTATCACTTTCAAAACCACCTTCATCTACCTATCTCATTCCTAGCTACCTGCCTCCTGCCACACCACCTTCTCATTTATCTCTCAGCCCCATTGACCCAGAAGCCTCATTCCTGATAAAGAGTTGTGCCCGAAACGACAATGTTCCTGCTCCTAGTACGCTGACTGACTGTGCTTTTCCAGCGCCACTGATCTCCAGCAGCTGCAGTGCCCACTTTCTCCTCACACCTTCAGGGCTTGCATGATTCAGATTTATAACAGTTACTTCAAATAAAACAAAAACTACCGTGTACTCAAACAGCACAAAAGAAAAACAATGCATTGTGATCACTGTTCCCAAAACGTCCTTTGCAGCAAAGTTTTCAATTAGCTTTTCTGATCATCCAACATCAATTTCTAAATAACCTGATCTCGAGCTCCGTGCTCAACAAAATGTTAATGCCAGCTATCTCACACATGCCCATGAAATCCATTTTTCCCAGCGTTAGCATTCAGTTGGGTTAACACAGTTTAGATATAATGTAAACAGTACATTATTACTGCAGTAGCCACAAATTTCTATATCTCATTTTCCTGTTTTATAACCTGCCCAACATTTGTATTGCAGCTTTCACTTTGATATATAACTCCCATCAATGTTTCCTTCTCCTTGCTGTTGTTATGCTCCACATTACAAAATTCTGTAGAATCTGAGCGACGTGGACTTTGGGGAGATTAATGGTAGAGATCATCTTGCCACATCATTTATGATCTTCTTAAGCATCATTATGATATTTTCTCCAGATCTCCCGTTATGCTAGTGGAGCAGCGAAGGACAATGATCGTTCAACAATGCTCTGTATTTCCCCCAGAGAGCTGAGACTGCTCTAACGTGGGTGGGAACCTTACAAGAAGGGTGGTAAAGTAATGCTGCTGCTGTACAGGATCTTAGTGAGATCACATCTAGAGTAGTGTGTACAGATTTGGTCTCATCAATGAAGAAAGGATGTTGTTATATTGGAAGCAGCTCAGAAATGGTTCCCTCAACTGATTCCTGCAATGAAGGTGCTAGCTTATAACGAAAGGATGATCAGGTTGATCCAATAGCCATTGGAGTTTACAAAAATGAAAGAAGATCTTATTTCAACATAGATGACAGGAAGGAGTCAACAACTGAAGAGAATTACACAGATGATGGAGGAATCCATTCCGTTCTCCAACCTGTTACACATGAACAACAGAAGGAAATTCAGGCCTTTGACCCTGTTACTTAAGAATAGGACGAGGCTGTTCAGCCCCTGGAGCCTGATGTATATTTACAGGAGGAGGCCAATCAGCCCCTTGAATCTATAACACTGACCCCAGAGTAGGCCATGCGGCACCAGTATCCTATGACACAGCAACAGGATCAGCCCATTCAGCCACCTCAATTCTGTGACATAGGAACTGGAAGCGGTCACATAGTGACTGGAGATTTGTTACACTGGGATAACAGTAGGCCATTCAGACCCACCGAGTCTATTGCAAGAGAATTGGATCAGGATAAAAACTATCTGAAACTTATTTCATGAGAAAGGAGGAGGTAATTCAGACACGTGTCTGTTGTATGGGAACAACAGAAGACCAATCACTCCCTTGGTCCCATCTCTGCGATACATGAGGAGACCGTTCAGTATCTCCACCTATTATGGAGAAATATGAGAAGACCCATCGGCCCCTCAAATTGTTACACAGCAACGGGAACATTCCATAACCCCCCACCCCTCTAATGCATCAACAGGAGGTGGTCATTCTGGCCTTGGAGATGACAACATGGAGACGCCAGAAAGACTTCATCCCATCGATTTGTGCACCAGCAGGATGATGAGTCCAGTCAGCCACACATACCACTCATGCAGCAATCGGAGCACATCTCTTCAAACCTTTTGCCCATCAAACCAGAATTCAAAGAAAACGTAAAGGTTTTAGAAAGGGAAGAACTTATAATAACTGAATACATTAGGGAGTAAAATGTAACAATAAAGTAATGTAATTTAAGGCAAATTATTAGAATCCATTGTTGTGGACATTTGCAAACGTAAACCACAATTCATCGGAGTCAACGTGGTTTTACAAAGGATAAATCATGATTGAAGTGTTTTCTTGAGTTATTTAAAGATGTGACAAACAAGGTGGATAGTGGGAATCCTGGAAATGGAATATCTCTGGTCTTCGTGAAGGATTCAGATATGTCGCTTCTCCAAAGAGTGAGTGGTAAGATCAGACAGCATCGGTTTTGGAGTAATTTATTGGCTTGGATGCAGGATTGGTTGACCAACAAAATGCAGTCAGATGAATTAACTGTGTCATTTTCTATTGGAAAATGCAATTTGTTGGGTGCCACAAATTTCACTTCTCATGCTTCAACCATTTGTGATCGACATTATTACTCGGTTGACGGGATAGAAAATGCTATAGCTACATTTTCAGATGACACTAACATTGGTGGGAAATTACTTAGGAATGATGATGCAAGAGATTTAAAAACTATATGTATAGATTGGGTGAATGGGCAAACATTTGGCAATGAAAATTAAAGTGGATAAATATGGGGTTATTCAAGTTGGCCAGCCTAATAAATAGGCAAATTATTATCTAAATGGAGAGAAACTTCAAAGTGCTTAAGTGCAGAGGGACCTGGGTGCCTGCTTGCATATCACAGATAACTTGCTTGCGGGTACTTGACGTAATGAGGAATGCAAGCATAACTTCAGGGTTTATTTGTAAAAGGATAGAGTAGAAAGGTAGGGAGTGTTGCTGTAGCTTTGCAAGGCATGAGTGAGGCTGCAACTAGAGTACAGTTTGGATGTCCTACAGACTGAGGTATTTCCATTGGAGGCAATGCAGAAGAGCTTCATTAGATTGATTCCATATTTGAAGTGTTTGCCTTATGAAGAGAAATTGAGCAGTTTAAGCCTATACTCTCGAGTTTATAAGAATGAAAGGAGAGCTCATTGAGGTCTGTAAAATGCTAAACGTAATTGAAAGTGTAGATCTGGGGTGGATATTTTTTCATGTGGCGCAATCTACAACAAGAGACTACAGTTTGAGGATTGAGAGATAGCAGGAAAGTGGAACAGAGGCCGCGATGACATCAGCCATGATTGTTTTCAATGCCGGAGCAGGTTTGAGGGGTTGGATTCCTGACTGATTCTCCTCGTTCATATTCAGCTTTTCGACTGTGTTACACAGTAATGGGGGAAGATTGTGTATCAAACAGGAAGCAGGCACTCCGGATAAATCAGTCTTAATCAGTTTGACAGAACGTCACCAGTGGAGTCACACAGTGACCAGCGCTGGGTCCTCAACTATTTACAATCTATGTCAATGATCAGGAGGATGGAACAGATATAGAGATACTGAGTTTGGTCATGTTGCTGTGATAAGCAAGAGATTAAATTATCAAGAGAAGGCGGAGGGTCTACAGATAGATACAGATTGGTAAAGGCAATGGATAATAATTTGGCAGGTGCAATATAACATGGTATAACCTGTCATTTCATTTATAGGAATAACGGAAGACAGTATATTACTGAAATGGAGAGGGATTACAGGACTTAATGATACTGTGTACTGGGGGGTTCACTCAGACGCATTCAGACATGGGAGGTTTTGCTCCATCCCTGATCGTCTGCTCCCAGACACTCCAAGTGACCCCATTGCTCTCCGTACACATGGAATGCTTTGAAGTAATTCGTTGGTGATGGGGATAGTGTTTTCAAACATGTATCAGGGGGACGGCCTTTATCCAAGATACATTCATTCCTTTCTACATGGAGACCCGAAGACGATGGGGATGGCAGCCAGCTTCTGAATGAAGGAACTGTGGCTGTTGTCAGGACAGGGGTATTCACCAAAATGATGTCCAGTGATGGGCACGCTGCAAGATTAATAGAGAGAGAGCTCCTTCAGTTCCTCTACCTCTCCCCATTGACATGGATACTCCGCAGATGCCATGTACACCATCGGGAATCCCACTATATTGGATACACCCGGCAGCTCCCTGTTGTGGGAGAAACAATGTATTTACCTCACCCACCAAATATATCCTCCGTCACTGAATGGTTACATTGATGGTAACATACTGGGAGATGATGGATATATCACCCGGTCCTGTTTGGAAAGTTCCGGAACATAGAAGCTGAAGGAAACTGTAACCCGAACAGCCACTGGCAGCACCGTCCTTCCCCTGGTGTGAATTTGCAGGCCGTGTTGAAGGAGGTGACACCGTTCTGTGAACAGCTCTTTGTTCAGTCAGGGCCCCCTCACACTCTGCTCCAGGGTTAAGTGGAGCTTGGGAAGCTGTTCCTGGAAAACCCGGGGTGGGTCCAGCAGATCCCTTTCCCCACACACACTAACTCCTTGTTTTCAGACCTTCCCCTCTCTGCAGCCTCTGCTCCATTTGTTGTTCATGTTACACACCCAGATGCTGTAACTACAGTCCCCATACTCCATCCAAAGTTGGGTCACCAAATCCTTAGGTCTCCCTGAATGTCTGAGGCAGCTCCCAGCACAACTTCTATCAAACCATCCCCAGCCCCTCCACTAATTTTGCGATAACAGAAATCAGTCAGAAACCCCTTGGCGATAAGTGTTGTGGACCAGACCAGATTCCCGCAAAATATTTTAAGAAGGCCGCTTAGACCCAAACCTTTCCTTATTTTGAATATAGATGGGAAGTGTGCTTTCCAGATATGTTTTGATTGATCAAACAACTCGACATTAAGCAAAATACAATCTAATTAAATGCGTTAGTTAAAATACAATCAAATAAAAGAACATTTCGTGATGGCTTATATGTTGGAACACTTACACAAACAATAGATACCGTACCTTATTGGCATACACTGCTTGGCACAAAGATAAATTCAAATACAGATTCTTACATGCAGTTTTCTGATCCAGGAGAAATCAATATCAACAGAGATCTCAGAGAGAAAGGCAGCTATGGATCATATATTGCCACATCCAACCATTCTGGGACCCCAAGCAGCTTCTGAATGCTGCAGCTAAAAACAAAACGAGAAAATCTGTTCTGGGAGAGCTGGCCACTGGCTTTCCATTGTTATCACCGTTTTAATAAAACCTAAAGGCTTTCTCAATTATTTTTTAAACTGTTTTCAGACAGCAGTTCTGCACCTCTGCCTTTAAAACCTCTCTTCACAAAAAAAAAACCAAGAGAAAATAACCTTTTTACAGTGATAGTATTCTCACAACTCCACCTTTAATAAAATGATCCATCAATATACAAAGATGGATTCATTTTAGACCTCCTAATTTTCCTCTATTAGTAGACTGCAATGCATATATATATTACATTGACTCTGAGCATACAAATGCTCACAACGAGTTTCGATGTCAGTCATTTTACTCCTGCCACAGAATGCCTTTGTCTTTCTTCATCCAAGTCTCCACAACGTGTCAAAACTTAGGTTTTCTCGCCTTGTCACCTGTATAATTTCAAATTGAATAGCAGAAATAATAAGCTCAATCGAAACAGACTGGTATTTTTCTCCCTAAACGTCTCCAAAAGCTTTTAGGGGTCACGATCAGTGATAAAGATTTGTCTCATGTATGTTATTCGCAACTTAAATGCTGAAATGTTGTAACGCCAACACCAAGCTCACGGCCTCCTTCCCCATTGTGGAATAAATCTATTGATGTTTCCACTGGACACTCCAAACACACGTTACATAATGGAGCACTTCTCATCTTTCCAATAGTCCCTCTGAATGACATAGCTCCTCATGTCTCAGCATAAAAGAATTACATACTTCTGTACCTCTTAATACTGTAACCTCTTTACCTGCTACTCCTGGCCTATGCCAGTAAACTTTACTTTTACAGGTTTGTGTTTTAAGAAGATCTCGCACATTCTTCTCAATTCCTCACAGAAACCAAGCTTTGATTTCTGAACTCAATCATCATAATCAGCCATTACAGTTTCTAATCTTGCCATTGTTACTCTCTGCTCTTCCACACGAGTTCTCACGACTGCAGAAAGTGAATTGTTGAGCTTCTCCAAAATAAGAATCTCTCTAACAGTGTCATAGCTTTGCTCTGTTTTTAATACCCTTACCCATCTTTCAAAATTACTTTGTTTGATTCTTTCAAACACAATGTGCGTTTAACCATGGACGCTATTTTAGATTCCTGAAACACTGCCTGTCGGCTTCTGGCACAAGCTCAAATGCATTAAGATGGCTTTCTTCACCTCCTCCGATAGGGATGCAAATACCTATCAGCTTTGTTTGGATCAACTAAATCCACATGTTCTCTGGCAACTGCACTTGGTTCGCCACTTTCTGAAATGAAATTAAAAGTCTCCCCCATCATTCTCATCAAATTTAGATAATGCCTGGATGTATGTAAACAGATCCCCATCAGGCCTTTGGCAACTACAGGGTTGCTCATGCTCACAATCCTCCTTATCCAGCCTACCGTCTGCCTTCATCTCCGCTTTCTATGGCAACTTTCCTCTCTTATTACTAACTTTTGAACTTGAAACTCTCTGCTTTTGTTCTCTCTTTCTCTCTCTTTCTTCTTCATTTCCTTTTCTTTTATTTCTATTTTTCATCATAATTCAAACTATTTCAATTCCTTTTCATGTTCAAGATGCCTCATTTGAAATTGAATTCTAGCCACTTCCAAAGAGTCTGATGGCGGTTCCGTCAAATGTAATTCCCGAACTATAGCTGTAATTATCTCTCATTTTCTCACAGACAATCGCAACCCCAACTCATGCTTGTCTGCCAATTCCTACAGCTTTGCTTTCATTACCTTTTGTAAAACCCCCAACTTTACTTCTTCCACACCCAGAGAACTCTTAGTGACTGAAAGAATCTTTATACACAAAACACTGTTTAAACCAACCGAATTCAACATCCGGAACAAAAGACGCTAACAACTACCATACGCGACCTTTGAACCCAATAGCCTCCCGATTCATACTTTCCAATGTCTGCATGGGCTTATTCTGGATTCTCTGGTTTCCTCCTACAATCCAAAGATGCGCATGTCAGGTGAATTGGCCATGCTAAATTGTACATAGTTTTCAGGGATATGTGGGTTTGTTGCCTTAGTCTGGGTAAATATGTAATAATAGGGTAGAGGAATGGGTCTGGGTAGGTTACTCCTCGGAGGGTCGGTGTGGACTTGTTGGGTCAAATTGCCTGTTTGAAAATTCTAAACCCAATTTGGTATTATCGATTTAGAACCAGACAAGAGTTCCCAGTTTGCTATAGACCAACCAGACTGCCTTAAACTATTTTAAGAGGGTAGCTTGGATGCCAACCTTTTCTTATCTTAAATGTAGATGTGAATTGGGTGTTCCAGATGCGATGCTACTAGTCAAACCACTCACCATTAAGCAAAACACAATATATTTAAACACTCTAATGAAAATCCATACAAAATGAAGAGGAATTTAGAATAACTTAACTATTGGAAACCTTAACCGAATAATGTATACAGTACTTTCTATAAATGAACTGTTCCAATATACTAAAATCACCTAAACACACCTCTTGGCAAAAAGGAACATTCAGACAAGCATTCTTGCATATAGTTCTCCAATCCAGGAGGAAAAAGCATTAAGTGAAGTTACAGAGGTAATAGCAGCTAGGGATAATTTACTAAAACTTCCAACCCTTCTGGGACCCGAAGCCCCTGGTAACTGAAACAGCTGCAAGGAAAACACTAGAAATCCTGGTCTGTGCCAGCTGGCCGTTGTTAATACGATTTATTAAAAACCTTAAAGCGTCGTATGTTATTTACTTGTGCCGTTTTCAGTAGGCAGTTTGGTCTTTAAGATCTCTTACGAAAACAAGAGTAGAAAATAACCTTTTATTAAAAAATTGACAGCATTGTCACACAATTTAGATGCCTGGTCCTTTACTCAGTGGGCTTCCTCAAACTAGTGCAAGGGCACCTGAGAGGGGCAACGACATGTACAGGCAAAGTTACAAGGGTGTGCTTCGTAACTTCTGAAACACGCCTGTCCATGGACCATCATATGGGACATACCGGGAAGTGAGCAATAGCCTGACACACACCATTTCATTATTTCTGAGCTACACAATGCCAGCACTCGATACACTAGGGAGCCAGAACCCAAGGCCAGGGAAAGATACAGAGGGACAGAGAGATTCACATTACAGACAAAAGCAGGCAGTTAATTAACTGAAAATATGTTGTGGAAATATGGGGAAAAAGACAGGGCAGTGGGGCTAACTGTAGAAGTGAGATCTTCGAGAGTAAAATGACAAGAATGAGAACATTGAATAAAGGCATTGTCAGATCAGCTGAAATGGTTTGTTACATCACATTCTGAATCTGCTTGACAGAATACCACAAATAACATAAACCGGGACAAGATGACGGCCCAGCATGGAGAGCTGTGCAGACCATGCTAGTGTGTTGCTCAGTAAATGGCACTATCTGGAGAGTATTGTAAACTTTACTATCATATGCTAACTATGCTCGCATCAGATTTAGTGCGTGTGCGTGTGTGTGTCCTCATCAGAGGCTGAGAGAGAGTGCGTGCGCGATTGGCGTGGTTGAATGCGAAACTCATTGTTTGAGAAGGAACGCACATGGAGGAAACTATTTTAAATACGAACAACTGGCAGGCTTTTTGTTAATCAACAGAGAGAACGAGAGAAGTTTCATGGACAGATGTGGTAATGTGTTTGAGAATGTTAAAATAAAGGCATTGCCAGACACAATAGCAATATACATCGGCGTCTACATGAATGACAGATGGATGGGAGTTTGGAGTGAGTTCGAATCAGATTTGCTTCGGCAGGTTGAAGCCGGGAGCGTCAGCAGCAGATTATTGGCTTCATTAAGACTGTACATCATAGCTCAAGGTTCAAACAGCAGATGGAATAAACCAGTGAGATATGTCCTGGAGTGGTGAGTATTTCAAGTTAGAAATGATCAGGGAATGGTGTCAAGAATGAGCTCATAGTCAAAGGGATCTCCCACAGTTGTGACCTGTCTGCATCAGCTGCAGATATTGGCCAGGGATGGGATGGAAACAGTGGAAGGAAGTGGAGTTTGTAACCAGAACAGTAGACAGTGACCTCCATGCTCTTAATATTTAAATAACAAATAACAGTGCATTGAGGTTCTCCGCTGAAACTGAGTAGGACATCATAGAGACCCGTGTGTAACACTGCCAGATCAGAGAGAGGAGACAGTAATTGAACACGTTCATTGATGGTCTGGAGAGTGACTATCTAGATTCAGAGTTTCAATAGGAACAATGAAGTGTAGACTATATAAAATAACAATAATACAGTCATAAAAGGTTTATAGAAAACAAAATCTGAACAGTGACACTTACCAAAAACACCAACGATAGCCAGGAAGGGATAATAAAAGTATTGAATAATGAGAAGGGCGTAATAGATCAGTGATGATAATGACAACTAGTCAAATGCAGAAAGATGCCAAAAATAATCGGATAGGTTCCTGTCTATAGTTGGAATATTCCTGTCTAATGTTCTCAGATTCTGATCTTTCCTCCCCCTGTCTCTGGATCTGCTTATCCCTGTAAGTGCTGTCAGTGATGCAACCCTCATGTTATGGGCTAACACATTGAACGGAGACCATTTATTATTAAAAGATGGAAACCCTCCACTGGGATAATTAGAATCCATCGAGATTGGTATTAATTGCATCCACTGAACAAATAGGCTGTTAACCTGTTCAAAACATCACTTTTCATTTACTGGTTTTGGATGGAATGGATGATGGTTGCTGAGGGATGGACCATAAATCTTTCAATCTTTAATTTTTTTTTTCCTTGTATATGAGAGTATTACCGGAACACTGCAGGGGTCTATATATGTACCATTCTGTTTATGAAAGGAGGCAGTTGTAAAATAACAGATAGGCTGCATAAAAAAAGTCGGGTGGGCACGTTTCTAGATACCTGAACACAAAGTACAGTACTTATTGACCAGTGTGAGGCTACGGCTGGTGTTCATGCCCTGTTGTCAAGTACTTTCACAACCTTGAAACAGAGCATTGAGACTGCTGCTCAGGAACTAGCCGAAGCAATTTTGTCCCTGTGGACCTCTTACAGAGGAATAAGAGAATGCCATTCAGCCCATATTAGCCTGTTGCTACTTGAAAAGGTGGAAAGCTGGAATATTAGCACATTTTGCCAAAAGAATCATTCAAAACAAAGAGATGTGTCGCTGCAGCTGCAAGAAGTGTTACTGAGAGGGCACCTGGAGTACACTTGTGTTGTTTGTGTTTCTCTAACTGAGAAGGGAGGATCCTTCATTAGGTACAGTTTAACCGCTGCTCGTAATCCACAGGCTGCTGTGTCATTTGATGTCTCGGGTCTGTTACGCAGGGACAGGAGGAGGCTATGAAGCCTCTCGAGTGTGTTACAGAGGAAAAGGAGGGAGCCATTAAACCTCTTGAATCTATTTCAGAGTGACGGGAGGAGGCCATTCAGCCCCTCGACCCTATTACAGAGGGATAGGAGGAAGTCATTCAGCCTCTTCACTCTATTACAGAGGGACAGGAGGAGCCTATTCAGCCTCTCGAGCCTGGTACAGAGGGGCTGGATGTGTTTATTTACCTTTTAAGTCTTTATGCACAAATATCAGTTTTAAACTAGTTGTGGAATAGGAAAGTCCTGATGCAAATATTAAAGTTCTAACTTTGACTAAGGCCAATTTTGAAAGTGTTGCCGAGCCCTGTGAAAGGCTGATTGAGATACCCTATTCACAGGTAAAGGGATGGTTGGAAAATGCAAGGCCATGAAAACTTGGTTTCAGAGAGTCCAGAGCCAACGTGTTCCTATCAGTGAGATGGGCAAGGCTGGTGGGTGCAGGGAGTGCTGAATGGCTAGATATAGTTATGCTCTGGTCAAGGTAAGGAAGGAAGCATATGTCAGGTAAACAGAGTTGAGATCAAGTAAATCCCGAGAGGTGTATAAGGGTAGTTAGTGTATAGTCAATTGGGGAAATCGGGCCAGAAAAATGTGGACATGAGATTGCTTTAAAAATAGGATTACTGAATTACTGAGGCATTGAAGAAAATTTACACATATTTTAATGGCAAAAGATTAACTAGGGTGAGAAAAAGGCCCCTTAAAGATCAGTAAGGCTACCGATATATGGAACCACAGGAGATTGGAGGGATGCAAAACAAGCCTTTCTCCTCAGTATTTAATGTGGAGGAGGTTACATGAGCGAGAGAATGAAGAAATATGCAGTGATACCTTGAAAGTGTCAATATTACAAGGAGGTGTTGGACATTTTAAAACACATAAAGGTGAACTAATCCCTTGGACCTGATCCCAATAGCTTGTGGGAAGCTAGGAAAGAGATTGCTCAGCCTTTTGCTGAAATATTTGTATAATTGATTTCCACAGGTGAGGTGTTAAAATATTGGCGGGCTGCTAACGTGGTGTCATTATTTAAGAAAATAAGGAAAAAACGTAACTATAGATCAGTGAGCCTGACGTCAATGTTGACTAAATTGTTGAAGAGAGTTTTGAGGGAAAGGATGTAAATGCATTTGGAAAGACAAGGACGGAAGAGGGCTTTGTACATTGGAGATCACGTTTCACTGACTCGGTGGATTTTTTTGAGGAAGTGATGAAGATGATTGATAAAGGCAGGACAGTGACTGTTGTCTTTATAGAATTCAGAAAAAAAAACGTTCTACATGGTAGACTGGTTAACAAGGTTAGACTGCCTGGAATCCAGGGAGAGCTCGCCATCTAGATCCAAAATTTTCTTGAATATTGGAGACAGGGCGTGACAGTGGATATTTGTTTATTAAACGTGGAGACCTGTGACCAGTGGCGTGCCACAACGATCAATAGTGGGTCCACTGCATTTTGTCACTTATACAAATCATTTGCACTTGGGTATATGAAGTATGGTCAGTAAGTTTGTAGATAATACCAAATTTGTTGGTGTAGTCGACAGTGAAGAATGATCTCTCAGACTATAATGGGACCTTGTTTTGGTGAACCGAGGAGTGGCAGACGGAGTTTATTTTAGTTAAATGTGAGGTGTTGTATTTTGGCAAGACACATCAAGGCATGACATGTAGGTAGGGTCCAGTTGAAAGCTGCCAATCAATGAGAAATTCATTGAAATGATCGAATCCCTGCAGTGAGGAAACAGCCCATCCGGCCCATCGAGGCCACACCGAACCTCTAAACAGTCTCCCACTGGACAAACCCCTACCCAATCCCTCTGAGCCTGCATTTTCCATGGCTAATCCACCTCGTCTACACATCACTGGGTAGTATATGCAATTTAACATGGCCAATTGACCCTTATCTGTATGTCTTTATCCTGTTGGAAGAAAACATAACATCCTGAAGAAAATCATACAGACAGGGGAAAATGTGCAAACACCACACAGTCATTCAAGGATGGAATTAAACCCAGATCCCTGCGCTCTGAAGCAGCAATGCTAGTCACTGTGCTACTGTGTCACCTTGTGGTACAGGTTCTCCGTTTCTTGTAAGTGCCGTCACAGGGAGATAGTGTAGTGAAGAAGGCACTTGGTGATCATCCCTTTATTGGTGTGTGCTTTGAGTCTAAATATTTGCATGACATATTGCATCTGTACAGAACATTGTTTTGGCCACTTTTGTAATATTGCCTTTGATTCTGGCCTCCCTGCTGTCGGAAAGGTGTTGTCAAACTTGAAAGGGTACAGAAGAGATTTAAAAGAATGTTGCAGGTGATGGAGGTTAGAGTTACAGGGAGAGTTTGAATAGGCTGGGACTATTTTCAAATGTTGAGGCCGAGAGGTGACCTTAAAGACGTTTATGAAAGCATGAGGGGCATGAATAAGGTAAACAGTCAATGTCTTTTCCCCAGGATAGGCAAGTCCAAAATTAGAAGACAAAGGGTTAAGGTGAGAGGGGAAAGATTTAAATAGGAAAACTTTCACACAGAAACTGCTGTGTGTATGGATTGAACAGCTAAAAGAGGTGATGGAGGCAGGTACAGTTACACCATTTAAAAGGCATTTGGATGAATACATGCATGGAGAGTGTTTCGAGGGATATGGGCCAACTGTTGGCAAGGGGGGGGGAGACTTATTTAGGGTATTTGGTCGGTATGGACGATCAGACCGAAAGGTCTTTTTCCGTGCTGCATATCTCTGAGACTCTATTGCCTCTTGAGTGTATAACACAGGAACAGGAGGAGGCTCTTCAGCTTCTGAATTCTGTCAGTCAGCTTGTTTGCTCAATTACTGAGAGTAAAATACAAAAATACATCATTCAGATTTTGATGGTGTTTTACAGAAACAGGAGAAAGGCTTTCAGTCTAGAGAAGCTGTAAGGAATGTGAAGAGGCCATTCAGTCCCTCAATACCATTCCACAGGAGCAGCAGGTGAACACAGAGCTATTGGAGCCTGTTCGTCAGTATCTGGGGGAGGACAGCTACTTTTGCAAACCTTGGATCAGGAGGCAGTCATTCGGCTACCCACGATTGGGACACAGGAACAGGACTGAAAAATGTGTTGCTGGAAAAGCGCAGCAGGTCAGGCAGCATCCAAGGAATAGGAAAATTGACGTTTCGGGCATAAGCCCTTCTTCAGGAAGGGCCCAAAACATCGATTCTTCTGCTTCTTGGATTCTGCCTGCCCTGCTGCGCTGTTCCAGCAACACAATTTTCAATACTTCACTCCAGTATCTGCAGTCCTCACATTCTCCTACACAGGAACAGGAGGCAGTTATTCAACTGCTTGATATTGGGACACAGGGACAGGAAGGAGTCACTCAGTGCTCAAAAATGGGGCACAGGGAAATCTGGAGGTTAGTGAGGTCCCAGGATCCTGTTACACAAGGACAGCAGGAGGTGACTCACTCCCCACCAGTATGGGAAACTAGGAGAGAGGGGGAGTTTGCTTGGAACAAGCAGGAATATATGAAAAAATTGCATTAGTGGTCCATTCAATCCTGCCCCAACATTGACTAAGACCACGGCTGATCAGATGGTGATTCCATCATTCTATTTTACGGAGACTGTCCTCTCTGCAGCCTCTGTTCCTTTGTTGGTCATGTTGCAGGCCCAGATGCTGTAACAACAGTCACCATGACTCATCCAGAAGGATGGGTATAACCAGATGTGTCAAGATTTGAAGAGTCCAATCACAAGAATTAAAACACAAAACAAAGGCATTGCCAGATGTTTAGTTCTCTCACATTCGCAATCCAACTCACCTAACCAGCCCATCCATTACATATTCAGGATGGAGCACTGTGTAGATCCGGCTAGTGTACAGCTGTATGCAACCCAGCAATGTCCAGAGTGAAACTCTGTGCAGCCCACACCAATGCTTGATCTATAATCCTGGGCTAAATGTCCAGCAGGGGGAGCTGTGCAGTCAGCACTAGTTCATTCATATATAAACCCAGGCTGTTGCATTGTTCGGTAACACTGTGTTAGATAATTGCCCAGTGTGGAGAAACATGTAACCAATGCTGGAAGTGACCGGATGTGCAGCTCCCATCCATTTACAGCTCAATATCTCCACTGTGCCTTGACAAGGGATGCTGCAAATGTGAAAGTCACTGCGAAGAAGAGATGTAAATGGAAACAATTTAAATGCCAATAGTTCTGATTAAGGCGAGTATCACTCTAGTATTTAAATATGAAATAACTGAGATAATATCCAATGAGGTTTTGTGAATGGTGCAAACAAGTAAGGGGGATGGTGGTAATGTTATAGTGGTTGCACTATGAGCCTTCAAATAATGGGAATTAGAGGAACAAATATGCAGGGAGACTGGCGAGAATTGCAGGAGCAATAGGGTTGTCATAATAGGTGATTTTAATTATCCGAACACAGACTGGGACTTCCAGGGTATTAAGAACTTAGATGCAACGGAATTTGTTAAGTGTGTTCAGGAAAGCTTCCACAAGCAGCATGTCGAGGGTCCTACTCGGGAAGGGACAAACTCGACCTACTGTTGGGAAATAGGGTAGGATAGGTGACGGAGGTAAAGTGGGGGAGCATTTTGGGAGAAGTGACTAGAGCTGTATTAATTTTAAAATAGTTATGGTAGGGACAAAATTGGTCCACAGATTCAAGTTCTAAATTGTGACAAGGCATATTTTGCTGGAATTAGTCAAGGGATTGCAGGGCTTGCTTGGAGTAGTGTGTTTCCAGGTAAAAGGATCCCGGGCAAGTGGGAGGGCTTCAAAAGTGAGATAGCTCGAGGTAAAGGTCTATATGTTCCTGTGAGGGTGAAGGGAAGTGAAGCTGGAAGAGAGAACCCTGGATGACAAGAGATATTTAGGCTCTGACCAGCAAAGAAAGGAAACGTCGCTCCGGTACAGGCAGCTGGGAACAAGGGAATTCCTGGAGGTACACAGGAGATACAGGACTTAACTGAAGAAGGAAATCAGCAAGGCGAAAGTGTGGTATGAGATAGCCTTGGCGGAGCAGATGAGGGTGAATCCAAGTTCAGTATAGTAATGAAAAAGAACAACTAGAGAGAGAATAGGATGTCTTAAAATCCAAAATAGGCATGCATGTATAAAACCTCAGGAGATGGGTGAGGTCCTCAATTTCCCCTCTGTGGTTATCATGAAGAAAGACATGAAGACCTGTGGCCTTTGGGAGGTTAATTGTCATATCTTGGTATAGTCCATATCACGGTAGAGGTGCTGTTGGACATATTAGAATGCATAAAGTTAGATAAATCTCTTGGTCCTGACCAGATATATCTAAGAGCACTGCAAGAACCGAGAGATGACATATCAGCGGCCAAGGTCCCAGAAGACTGGCAGTAGCAAATGTTGTGCCCTTATTCAGAAGGGCTGCAAAGAAAAGCCTGGGAAATGTAGACCAGTCAGCTTCACACCTGTTTCCGGAAACCACTTGAGAAGGTTCGGAGATATAAGATATGCATGCATTTGGAAAGACAGAGTTTGACTCGGAACAGTCAGCATAGCTTTGTGCATGGAAGATCATGCCTTACAAATTTTGATGAGTTTTTTGAGGAAGTGACCAGGACGTTTGTCGAGGGCAGGGTGGTGGACAAACTCTATATGGATTTCAGTAAGGCCTTTGATACGTTTCCACATGGTAGGCCGCTCTAAGACGTTAGATCGCATGGACTCCAAGGTAAACTAGCAAATTGGCGACACAATTGGCTTCACGTTAAGAAGCAAATGGCTATGGTGGAGGTATGCTTATCGGACTGGAGGCCTGTGACTAGTGGAATGCCTCAGGGGTCGGTGCTGTTTGTTATCTCTATATCAATGATTTAGACCAGAGTGCACAACTCAAGGTTATTAAGTTTGCAGATGACATTAAATTAGGAGATATCGTTTACAGTGAGAAACGTTATCAGAAATTGCAGCAGTACCTTGATCAGCTGGGGAAGTGGGCTGAGAAATAACAAATGGAGTTTAATATAGATAAGTGTGACGTCATGCATTTTGGAAAGTCAAATCCAGGTAGGAGTTTAATGATGAATGAGAGGGCCTTAAGGAATGTAGTGGAACAAAAGGACGTTGGAGATCAGGTGCACGGTTATCTGAAATTTGAGTCACAGATACACACGACAGTGCAGAAGGCTGTTGGCACACTGGCCTTCATCAGGGCATTGAGGATAGAAGTTGGGACGTTATGTTGCAGTTGTACAGGATGTTGGTAAGGCTGCAGTTGGAGTATTGTGTTCAGTTTGTTCACCTTGCTCTAGAAAGGATATTATTGAACTAGAAAGAGAGTAGAAGAAATTTACAAAGATATTTCCTGGGTTAAAGGCTCTAGGTTCTCGGCAGAGGTTGGATAGTTTTGAACTTATTTCTTTACAGCGTAGGAAACTGAAGGAGTTCTTATAGAAGTGCAACTCTTATCAAATCATGAGAGCCGTGCATGGGTTAAATTCTTCAAATTTTTCCCCAAATTTGGGGAAACGAGGACAAGAGGACATCCGTTAATATTTGGAGAGGAAAAAATATATAAAGAAAGGAACCTGAGGGGCAACCTTTTCACACAGAGGGTGGTAAGCATATGAACTGAGGTGCCAGTGGAAGTGATGAAGTGGGTACAATAACAACATTGAAAAGTCATTTGCACAAATACACAGATAGGAAAGAATTAGAGAGATACAGAATAAGGGCAGGGAAATGGGGAGAGTGTGGATTGACATTTTGGTTGGCATGGACAGCTGTTCAAAATGGTCATTCATACTGGCAGTCTCGTGTAATATGACTGTAAATGAATGTTTTGGAGTGGAGACAGAGGGGGGAGACGTCATGGAAGGATATGTTCACAGGTTGCAGAATGCTGAAATGAAGACATCTCGATAGTATCATGCAACACGGGTCAGTATTATGAAGAAATATGAGTGAAAGGGATATTGCTGTGAGTTCAGACGATGGAGAGTTTTGGATGAGC
Source organism: Chiloscyllium plagiosum (assembly GCF_004010195.1). Lineage (NCBI taxonomy): Eukaryota > Metazoa > Chordata > Chondrichthyes > Orectolobiformes > Hemiscylliidae > Chiloscyllium > Chiloscyllium plagiosum. The sequence continues at coordinate 28,752,727 of NC_057717.1, read as the reverse complement.
ATTTGTTCTGAGGCTTTGTAACTGGGAGTGAGGACAGCAGAGTCTTCGCCTCACTGGGCTGAACCTGACAAAAAAACTGTCTCAGTGACATTTTCATTGAGTGTGACAGAGGGATTGTCTGCACAAGGCCGAGCTAGTTTCATGTTGCAATCTTACCAAACTCACCTCATTAACTAACCACCCCACCCCATGGTGTCCCTCTCATTCAATGCCAGCCCGATTCTGCCACCCATCATGACTGGAGGCACTCACCATCGCCGGAATGCCCCTAGATATTCTGTGATCCCTGGCACTGGTGTCATCTTTAAAAGGCCAATGGGTACAGGGTTGCACTTTGTCAGTTCAGATCTGCCCTGCACAGTTTACTCCGAGTATGGCAGCTAAGGGGAAATTACATCACGGTTTGTCGATACGGGCACGAAAGTCCTGGTGGATGGGCTAGTACAGAGGGGACCATTCTCCTCCCAGCGGGATAACACCACCAGATGCACGGATCATGGTCTGAGCTCCTCACCCAGCTCAGTGCAGAACCTGTGGTCTGAGGAAATGTCCAGCAAAACAGGACAAGCCTCAGTAACCTTCCCTGCTCTGTCAAGGTAAGGGTCATCATATTCTCTCTGCTCCCTCACACTCACTGTATGTCTGATATAGCACCGGCCCCTGAACAAGGCTCATGCTCCACCACTCTCACTACTGCATACATCACCTTCCCTCTCTTTCTCTCTTGCCTTTCTAATGCCCCCCACACAGTTATAAAATATTCTGGAGCATGCCAATTATGGAATGTTCCAGATAATGTTCCAACTTATTCCCACTTACAGAAAGACGGCTGTGCCACAGTGTGTAACACATGAAAGGATGGAGTAGAGATGTACGTTTTTTAAATCACAAAAATTAAAATCTATCATGACGCCATTCAGTACATCAAATATGCTCCAACATTCAATACGTTCTGGAGTGATCTGATGGTTTTCTCAGCTCCATGTTACAGTGACTTTCAGTCATTCAACCCCAGGTTCTTGTTATCGAGCAGACGATTCTCAGGCACTTTTTACCCCGGGTTTCTTCTAGCATGCCTTCAGAAGGCATTTCCCATGGGGATGTACTCTCCTAAACATATATTTCATCTGCTTTATAAATTTATGCAACAGTCAGCATGCTTTCCGCAGACTAATCAAAAACATGCACTTACTTCATGGTTATCGATATCCAATCACAATTAGTCGTCCTGGTTATTTCACCTGTCTCACCTTATTGCATTCAGCCAAAGATATTTTCCAAAAACTTGACTCATCATAAAATAAAATTTCTAGCAGAGAACATTTTTATCCTCAGCCGTTATCATGACGATTATCTCAAATATACCTTTTACCTTGTCATGAAAATGTCTCTTGTCCTTTGTCTGTGACTGATTCTGTGTGAAACAGTTACACAGTCTCCCACTCATTTGGCTGGTTGGTTGGTTTGTGATGCAGAGGGAGGACACCAGCTCAGGTTCAATTCCCCACACTGACAGGGACTATCATGAAGGGGACGCTCTCTCAACCTCACCCCATCACCCGAGGTGCGGTGACCCTCAGGATAAACCTCACCCTCAGGAGACCATGAGTGGTCTCTCTAATGAGAGTTCTTTGGGACTCTATTCTATCAAAGTTAGCATTTTAAAGTTCTTTGGGACTCTATTCTATCAAAGTTAGCATTTTAATTTTTTAACAAAATGTTTTATTGAAAAAGAGATTTTTATTATTGTATTAAACAAATAACAAAACAACTCAAATAACTGAACAAAATTACACCCAATTGCATGTACATACAAAACAAGTTAAAGTGTCTAAACAGGCAGAAGAAAAATGAAAAAATAAACAATTAACAATAAATAAATAATACGGTTCAGCATAACAAAACGATAGTTATCATTCTTCGAGAGCATTACACAAACATATGTTCATAATTATTCATATTAGATTCATTAGACAATATCGTCATAGCGAGGTTAGATCTCATGGAATACAAGGAGAACTAGCCATTTGGATACAGAACTGGCTCAAAGGTAAAAGACAGAGGGACGTAGTGGAGGGTTGTTTTTCAGATTGGAGGCCTGTGACAAGTGCAATGCCACAAGGAGCGGTGCTGGATTCACTACTTTTTGTCATTGACATAAATTATTTAGATGCGAGCATAAGAGGTACAGTTAGTAAGTTTTCAGATGACACCAAAATTGGAGGTGTCGTGGACAGCGAAGAGGGTCACCTCAGATTACAACGGGATCCTGACCAAATGGCCAATGGGCTGAGAAGTGGCAGATGGATGTTAATTCAGATAAATGCGAGGTGCTGCATTTTGGGAAAGCAAATCTGAGCAGGACTTCTACATTTAATGGTAAGGTTGCAGGGAGTATTGCTGAACAAAGAGACCTTGGAGTGTCGGTTCATAGCTCTTTGAAAGTGGAGTCGCAGGTAGCTAGGATAGTGAAGAAGGCGCTGGTATGCTTTCATTTATTAGTCCGAGAAGAGATTACAGGAGTTGGAAGATCATGTTGCGGCTGTACAGGATATTGGTTAGGCCACTGTTGTAATATTGCGTGCAATTCTGGTCTCCTTCCTATCGGAAATATATGTTGTGAAACTTGAAGGAGTTCAGAAAATATTTACAAGGATTTTGCCAGGGTGAGAGGATTTGAGCTATAGAGAGAAGCTGAACAGGCTGGGACTATTTTCCCTGGAGCGTCAGAGGCTGAGGGGTGACATTATAGAGGTTTACAAACTTATGATGGGCATGGATAGGGTAATAAGGTAAAGTCTTTTCCCTGGTGTTGGGGAGTCCAGAACTAGAGGGCATAGGTTTAGGGTGAGAGGGGAAAGATATAAAAGACACCTACGGGGCAACTATTTCACACAGAAGGTGGTACGTGTATGGAATGAGCTGCCAGGTGAAGTGGGGGAGGCTGATACAAGTGCAACATTTAAGAGGCATTTGCGTGGGTAAATGAATAGGAAGGATTTGGAGGGTTATGGGCCGGCTGCTGGCAGGTGGGACTAGATTGGTTTGGGATATGTGGTCGTTATGGATGGGTTGCACGGAAGGGTCTGTTTCCATGCTTTACATTTCTATGACTCTATTACTTATGCTAATCTCTGTTTTTTGGTGCACCATGCTGGTGAAAAAGTCCAAAGGGATATTTTCCATGCGGAGCTTACAAAGACCCAACAGCCCCGAAGAGTTTTCAGACATCCAACACAACAGAATATTTTTCCTAGCACAGAAAGTAAGGATTTTTTCCCCATGTGCATCTGCGTAAGATAGTCTAGGCAGGCTCAGGAAAATAGAAACCGGGTCCATCTCCAATTCGATCCCCAAAACTCACTCTACCACACCTAACACAGAGCTCCAATATATACGAAGCCTGCAGCAGGACCACATGCAATGAGTAAGAATGCCTGTAGTCATTCTGCATTTAGGACATGCTGAAGATAAACCCAAATTGAATTTTGAGAGAAAATCTGGTGTCAGATATACCCTATGAAGAATTTTCAACTGCATGGAATGGGTCCTATTACAGATCAAAATCCTTCGAGCATTTTCACAAATATCCTCCCATGTCTCCGAAGAGATCTAAACCCCCAACTCTCTCGCACAGACGTCACGAAGCTGCACAGTCTTGTCTGAGGGGACACTATCCAACTATTGATAAAGGGTGCTGACGGAGAGGGTATTCGTAGCAAAAAGAACCCACTCCTCTGAATCGGATCTATAAGTGTCTGTTAAAAGTTTTTTTTAATCAAATCTCTAAACTGGAAAAAAAAAGAGAAGAAGTCTCTAGGAGGGAGTCCATACATATGAGTTATTTGACCAAATCATATCATTGTTTCTCCCTCAAGTAACACGTGGTGGCTCAGTGGTTTGCATTGTTGGCTCACAGCACCAGAGTCTCAGGTTCGGTTCCAGCCTTGGGTGACTGGCTGTGTCGAGATAGTATATTCTCAACTGTGTCTGCGTAGGTTTCCTCCCACAGTCACAAAGATGTGCAGGTTAGATGAAATGGCCATTGCTAAATCGCTCACAGTGTTCCAGGATCTGGACGTTGGGGCATTAGTCAGGGTAAATATAGGATGCTAGGGGAATGGGTCTGGAAGGGTTTCTCTTCAGAGGGTCGAAGTGGACTTGCTGGCCCTAAGGGCTTGTATCCACACTGTAGGGATTCTACTAATTCTAAATCACCCAAGCAAGGTACCCCACTCGCTGCCAACAGTTTAAAACTGGAACCCATCATCCTCGGTTGATAACCCGGTATACCAATTATAGGTGTAAGATACATGGTTTTGGCTGTATTGCCCTTGATCTGACGCATTGTCCTTCAAGTTTTAACAGTATTGTTCATCATCAGTTTATAACAATACTCCATAAACGTTATCATTTTACCTAAGAACAACAGACTAATAAGGGTTCACTTTGTCTGAGAGGGCTCAATTGATGCCGAGACCTCAGCGGCCCAGGCACTCACATACGATGAAAAAAAAACTTAATTGATTGCTTTTAATCGGGGAGATCTACTCCCCACAATCTGTGGGGCAGTTGCAATTTTGTTAGCTTGATAAAGAATCGTTTATGGTGCCAAATAAAAGAGCTAAACCAACCTTTTTTTTCTAAAAGATCTCTTAGATTACTTACAGCGTGGAAACAGGCCCTTCGGCCAAACAAGTCCATTCTGACCCGCAACCCACTCCCCTACATTTATCATTTCACCTAAAACGACGGCGAATTTAGCATGGCGCATTCACTTAACCTGCACATTTTTGGATTGTTGGACGAAACCGGAGCACCTGGAGAATGTGCAAACTCTACGCAGTCAGACGCCTGAGGTGGGAACTGAACCGGGGTCACTGGTGCTGTGAGGCAGCAGTACTAACCACTGTGCCACCGTGCCAGCACACGCCTTATCTGTCTGCGAAACATCAGAGAAAGCATTCACACGGGTGTAGGAAATGAGGAAGGACATTCATTTTAATAACAGCTATCCGACCTAGCCAGGATATTGGAAATGCCTCCCATCTTTGAAGGTCTTGTTTAATTTTGTCAAACAAATGGACACAGTTCACGTTAAATAAATGATCAAAGACAGATACAGTGAATATACTGAAATAGGGAAACCATCTCAGTGACCATTTAAAAGGAAACCAGATTTGCCCTCAGTATTAGGTATTTCCCTAAGACCTCCCATAGGCATGGCCTCCAACTTTGCAAAATTAATCTTATCGCCCGAAAAAGCAACAAGTGAATTAATGCATTGCATTACATGAACTACCGAAATTGCGGGATTTGACAAAAAACTAACACCCACATCTGCATACAATGTAATCTTACGTGACTTCTATCCAACTTCTGGGGCAGATATATTGGCATCCCTACGGATGGCCTCCGCCAGTGTCTAAATCACCAACATAAACACCAATGGCGAAAGGTGTCAACCTGGTCGGCTGCCTGGAGAAATGTTAATATTACTGGTGGCAACACCATTAGTGAGAACCGCAGCCAGAGGATCACGGTAAAGGATCCTCACCCACTTGATAAAAACTTTGCATAGAACAAACCGTTCTAATGTATAGAAGAGATCCGACCACTCAACCCAAACAAATGCATTCTCTCATCGAAAGAGATCAGTAATCCCTGGACAGATTGATGTTGACATTCTTGGATCATATTGAGTAACCACTTGACATTGTAGGAAGATCTGCAGCTCTTTATAAAGACTGTTTCGTCCTCTTTGGCAACGGAAGGCAGCAAAGTTTCTAACCTTAATGTACGGGTCTCAGGCGGGATTTTGAAACCAACATTTAAAAGTGAGATTGGCGTGTACGAAGCCCAATCCTCCAGGGTGTTTCATTCTTAAGCATCAGGGAGATATGAGCCTCTCTTAAGGATGGAGGGAGGGGTTCCTGACTGTATGAGTGACAGAACATGTTAAACATCAGCCCTGACAATACGTTTATAAATTATTTATAAAGTTCACTAGGAAATCCATCAGGAACGTGCGCCTTTACATTCTGAAGCTGCTTCCCACCCTCCTGCGCTGACAATAGTGCATTAAGGCACAACACGTATTCAGGGGTTACTCCTGGAAAACCCAGGTTCTTGGAAAATGACTCCACCTTAATCCATCTATCCTCAAAATGTTCAGTTTGAAATAATTCGGACAAAAATCTCGGACAGGAGGCATTAATCTATTTGGAATTGAAGGTAAGAATCCCAGTACCTTCCCTAATTGAGGTAATGGCTTGAGGGAGCGCTCGTTTGCATGGCAAGTTAGGCTAAATACTTGCCTGGCTTATCAAGACGTTCAAACAGCCTTTGTTTTGTAAAAGTGAGTTCCTTCTTGGTTGTCTGTGTGAGTGTGGAATTCACTGTAGACCGAAGCGTTGTGATCCTCTGCAGCTTAACCACTGAGAGTCTATCACAGTATGCCCTCTCAGCCGTGTTTCAAACAAACATTGCTGCTCCCCCTTCTGCCGCTTCCTGAGGAATAATTATTCCCTTGGCATCAGCGTTAGCAGTTTCCTATATAATGGATGGGTTACTGGTTGAATCTGAATTAATGGCTAAGAAAGATCTGAAATCATTACAGAAATATTCAATGAACTAAGTAGCCTTCAGAAAAAAGGGATCCGTTCGCCAGCATCTCGAAACTATTATACTGCTTCATGGTCAGAAAATGATAATTTTCCCAATTGTGCAGGATGCCACCGAGTCTAAGATTGTTGCAGGGATGTGGAAGAAATCAACCTTCATGTGCCATTTCTGCGGGTTAAAGGAGAAAATAAAATCCCTACTTGTGAGGTAGATCTGCCTACAGACATCCACCAGCTCTAGTTCTGCACAAGAATCAAGTAATTGCTTACATTAAAACGAGGGTATTGGGGGGCCTTTGGACATTCTGTCCACTGTGGGGTCCATAAGACAGTTGAAATCATTTACACTAATGCACCACGAGGCAAGATACTTAATTTGGAAAAATACATCTACCATGGTTTTAAGAGGCAATAGCCATTCAAAATACTGTATTCTTTCCCACAGTTCAAGGGTTTGGGGATTATGATCCTCCTGTGAATGTCTAATATAATCTAATAATTTAACTGGAAGATTCTTCCTATCCAGTATGGCTTCTCCCCTAATCCTACTATTAATAAAACGAGAAATAAACCCGATCATATCCGTCCTGCTGTAATGTTAAATGCTCCTTGTCATCAAGGTGCATCTTCTGAAATAGGACAACATCCACCCTTTCCCTTCTAAGACTAGAAATTATATTTTTCTTCTTGACTGGACGATGGCTCCGCTTATTGTTCCAGGTACACCATTTAAGCACATCATTATCCATCACACACTGTAGTAACATTTGAGCTCGAGAGAGGAAGAACTCGAATTACACATCACTGATCATGAACGAAAAAAGACTCATAGAGCTTAGAAAGAACACAAACTAAGACTACTGCATCTAACAAGCTCTCAAAACTTTCCAAAACTAAACACATAAAAAAATCAAAAAACGAAACAAAATCCAAAGTGCCAATGACATTTCATTGGAATTTATCCCACGCCGCCCAGTGGGGACGGTTACTTATCCCAAAACATTATCTTCTTCCCGTTACCAAAATGACATCCAGGGCAATTAACAACAAAAATCGGGGTTCAACTGCCCTTTGGTCGGTATTTAGACATCACAACTACGTTTGTAACCCGCTTCCGCTTGAGCAGCAGCCCAGACACAAGCCAGGAAAGAGAAAAAGAGTAGTAATACGAATGAAGAAGTTAAAAGTGAGTACTCTACCCATCCCCGACTATACTTTCGCACTGGCTAATACCAGAAAAATCCAAGAAAATTTCTTTAAGAGAGAAACATGATTATCTAAACATCCATCTTTCTTTAAGATGTCACAATGTTTTCGCTTTCTCTGGAGAGTCAGACGAGTGTATGGATCCATTGAAAGCAATACAGAGCACCGCTGGGAACCGTAAGGAATACTGAATCCCGAGTTCCCTTACTCTTCTCTTGATGTCATCAAAAGATTTTCTTTCCTGAATCACCGCCGTTGAAAAGTCCTGAAAGAACATAAGAACTGGAGCCCTCGTGAATTAAAGCCATCGGATCTTTCCCCTGGGTTCTGGAAGAATCCATCAATCTTTGTTTATCCCCATAACTATGTAACCACACAAGGACAGGGCGAAGGCGTTGGTCTAAGTCTGACCTCCGCACTATAACCCGATGAACTGTCTCAGTCTTCACCCGTCCGTTTTCAGTTTTGAAGTAAAGGAATCACAGCAGCCAGTTCTCAATAAACTCACCCGCTGACCACCTTCTGTCCGGTCCGGCAAACCGACAATGTGAACATTCTTCATCCTACCCCTGTTCTCGAGGTCGTCGTCATGTTCAGTTAAGGTATGGACCTGGTTTTCAAAGGCAAGGATCCTCTCTTGAAAGGAACTGATCACAGTCTCTGCCACTGCAGTTTGGCGCTTGACATCGTCTGTTCTGTTTCCAAGGCTGTCAAGTTGCTGCTCATGTTTTTGGAGCACGGCTGAGAGCGGCTCGAGCCACGGCTGAACTGTTCTTCAATCATGGCTTCAATCATTTCACATAACTTGGTGAACTTAGTGACTAAGGCCTGGTGAGTAACTGGTTCCATGGAACGAGCAGAGCGGGTTGCAGCTACAGCCTCAGGCAGGCTCGATGTTTCTGACGGGTGCACACGTGTGTTGGGATTTACTCGATCCCTTCCCATGTTTTGTCATTTCCACTTGATAAAACGGGATTAGTAAAGATTCTATCGCTCTTTTATTGTTGGATTTTACGTAAATGGCTGGGATGGGATGGGTGAGGGAACCACTTTGCCCGTGCTGTGATGCAGAGCCCAGCAAAGCAGACCTTCTGGATCGCCGCCATCTTGGATTCCCCCTTAATGTTTTATCGATATTATCATTTCATTTTGCATTATATTCCTGGATGTTCTGGACCAGTGTAATTTGATACCACAGTCTACATTTTCTCCTACGCTGCAAATTGCTGCCCATTCCTCCATAATCCTTGACTCTGTTGTCATTCATGACCCTTCTGTTGGTGCCTCAAAAATATTCAATACTTCTGCCTCCAACAGTCCTTGGGGAAGAGTTTTCCAAAGACTCTCAGCACTTTGAGAAAACAAATATAAACCTTATGATCTGAGTGTGAGATTAGTATTTTTGTGACTCCTTATCTGAGAAAGGCTATAATTACATTGACAGCAGTTCAGAGATGTTTCATTTCACATAATCCCGGGGTGAAGGGCTTATATTATGAAGGTTTTAACAGTTTACTCTTGGAATGAGAATGAAACATACAAGACCTTGAGGAGAGTGGATGAGGTATATACCCGCTGGGTGTTTGTATAGTCCAAATTTGTTATCATTGTCATAGAACCTCTACAATGTGGAGGCAGGACATTCCATCCATTAAGTCCGCACTGATCCACCAAACAGCATCCCACTTGGACGTGCCCCCCTACCTTATCCATGTAACCCTGCATTTCCCATAACTAACCCACCTAACCTACACATCCCTGGGCACTATGGGCAAATCCACTTTAAACTGCACATCTTTGGGCTGTGGCAGGAAACTGGAGCACTGAGAGGAAACCCACACAGGCACGGGGAGAATGTTCAAACTCCACATAGAAGGTCGCCCGAAGTTGGAATTGAACCCAGCTCCTTGGTGATGTGAGGCAGCAGTGCTACCGTTAGTTCTGTTAGTAACTTGTGGCTGACTAAAGAAATCTGCCTGACTTGTTCTTATTACTGAACCGAACCCAGTCTGAGACCTTTATCATTGGCCTTGTCACCAACCTGGTTACATTTAAAATTTGTTGCGAGCAGTGGAGGAGTGGGACTAGGAAAGGAAAAAGTGACACCCTTCATCCTCAGTCGCAAATGGAGTGAGAAGAAATTCACAAAGTGGGAATTCATTCAAGTGGAAATCCTCTTTCCCAGAAGTTTGGGATGGCTGAAACTTTATATTATATTGAGGCTGGCTTCGTCGGATTTTCCATAGACAGGTGAATCAGGGATAATGGCGCATCGAGAGAAAAGTGCAGCTGGGGCCACAATAAGATGAGCCATGACTTCATTTACTGGTGGAGTAGTGTCAAATGGCCAAATGCTCCCCTCGTGTCCCTCAGTCCTATGTTCTAATGTTCCAATCATCCCTTCAGACCTGCGTTACAGGGGAAGATAGAGGCCAATCCGATGGTTAGGTGTAGTTTTGGAAATGTACTTGGAAAATCCAGGCTGGATCAGGAAGTGACCCTCACCCCCAATCCCCGTTTCCAGGCTTCTCATCTCTGTAACTTCTACTCCAGATTTAAGTCATGTCTCGGACTCAGATTCGCTGTGAATACAGCCTCCATACCCCAACCAGGGTTAACGCAAACAAATCCTCTGCTTATCCGAATGTAGCATTACACAACACAACTTCCAGGAAAATAATCAGTTACTTTCCAAAAGCATAACATGTGAAATTAATAAATAGGAACAACAGTAGGCTATTCGGCCCCTCAAGCTTGTCCTGTCATTTAATACAAACATGGCTGATCTACTCCAGGGCTCGACTCCACTTTCTTGTCGACTCCTTGAGGAGAGTGAATTAGGGATATACCCGCTGGGTGTTTGTATAGTCCAAATTTGTTGTCCCTCCATACCTTTTCGGGTCAGGGAATTCCAGACATTCACTACCTTCTGAGAGAAGACATCACTTTGCATCTCAGACTGAAATCGATCTTCCATATTCGGTATCTATGTCCTCAAGTTCGAGACTCCACCCAGGAATGGTAACAACTTCTCAACATCTACAGTGTCAACCCCTCTCTGTGTCTTGTATTTTTCAGCAATATCACTCCTCATTAATTTAAAATCCAATGAATAATCGCCTTACCATTTTAGAGATTCTCAATAACACAAACCTTTCGTACCAGGAACCCGTCTTTTGAACCAACCCAGTTACTTGCTGCACCAGCATGCTGACGTTATGTTTCATACACAGGAAGACTCCAATCCCTTTGTACTGCTCCTTTTCTGAAAGTCCTCTCCATTAAGTAACAGCCTGCCTTTGGTTATCAGTGTCATCCACAAATTCGGGTGTATGTTGCACTCAACTCCCTCTTTCAGGCTATCAGTATAGATTGTAAATAACTGATGCCATCGGACTCATAGCTGTGGTACTCCAGCAGATACACCTTTATCATGAAGATTCATTAATCCTGACTCTCCGATTTCGATGTGCGAACCTATCATCATCCCATGTTAATACATTCTCCAACATCCTACGACCCTCTGTCTTGCGTCAGAACTTTTATTTCGTAATACCTTGTGGAAAATCTCTGGAAAGCCTGGTGTCTACCAGATTCCCTTTATCAAATCTGCTTGTTACATTCTCAGGCATCTACAGAAATACTTTACATAATTTTACAGGGCAAAGTATAATTTCCCTTTCACAAACCCACACTGACTCTGCTTGAAGCTTTTCTAAATGTGCATGCTGGCCAAGTTTTCCAAATTAAGCTCGTCCCACCTGTTTCATTTGGCCCATATGCCTCGAAATGTTTCCCATTCATATGTTTGTCCAAATGAGTTTTAAATGTTGTACCTATACTGGCATCTACCACACTTCCTCTGACAGCTCATTCCATACCCAACCACCCTCTGTGTAAAAAAGTTGCCCCTTCGTTCCTTTTAAATCTTTCCTCTTTCTCCTT
>NC_057717.1:28707973-28740453 GCF_004010195.1 Chiloscyllium plagiosum | reverse complement strand
GTGACAATAAACCTCATAAACGCAATGGCTTGTGTGGGTCCACGCAAAGATGACTGTCTAAGTTTTTAGGCGCCCTATTGTCGCTCTAGATTTTCTTTTGCCCTTAATATACTAATATAATCTCTTTCAATTCTCCTTAACTTTAACAGCTGTCTCATGCCCCGTTTTTGCCCTCCTGATTTCCCTGGTAAGTATACTCCGGCAAACATTACGCTCAAGGGATTCCATTGATCCCTGCTGCCTATACCTGACATATACTTGCTTGTTTTCCCTTGACCAGACACTCAAATCCGCTGCCATGCCCTGATCCCTACTCCTGCCGACATTGCTCTTCATACGAACAGGAACGTGCTGTCCCTGAAATCTCACTATCTCGCGTTGAAACACTCCGACTTGCCAGATGCCCTTTTAACTGCGAACAGCTTCTCCAATCATTTTTTGAATCTTGCTGCCAAATATCATCGCAATTGGATTTGCACTAATTTATGATGTTAACATCTGTACCAGGCTCATCCTTTTCCAGAACTATTTTCAAACTAATGGAATTACAGTCACCCATTTTAACAGCTGAACCGCATGCTCTGCCTTAATTCCCAGGAGGAAATAAAGGTGATGACAGGATCAGATCAGCCATTATCTTATTGAATGGCAGTCTCTGAGAATTGGGTTTCTGTTGTTTTGCGAGTGAATCCATTGAAATGAGGATCAAAATGCGTCTCCTCGTTCTCTCATTCTCTCTCTTTGTATCTCCATCTTGTGTTCTAAGTGATGTAATACCAACCTCTACTGTCCACCCGGTGCCCCTGCACAAGCAGCAGCTCTGTTTGGAAAAACCATCAAAGACAGTTAATCCCTCACATTTGAACTGAATTGGCTTCAATGTCACGTCCACTTTAAGGAATGCAGTGGAAGCATTGCAATGGCTTCACTTATGGCGCCATCTTAGGTACAAGGAATCTTGGAACAGATTCTTAGGGATTTAGTTCAAAAATGAAAGAATGAAAATTGAAAGTCCAGAAGAAGACTAAAAGAGAAAAAAAAAACCAACACGAATTACAATCCCTGACACACATGTTTGTGCCAGCAAAGAGTCTCCAGACCGCAACGGGCCCAGTCTCCACACTGGGCCGGGCTCCATTTCGAGAATGCACTGGAGCCAGCATCCAGAGTACATCGAGCCCAGTCTCCCGAGTCTTCTGTCAATATGGGGACCAGTCTCCAGAGTTCCACAGGCCTAGTCGCCAGACAGCACTGGGCCCAGTTTCCCGGCGGCTCCAGTCCAGTCTCCACAAAATACCAGGCTCAGTTTCCACAACGAAGCAGACCCAGTATCCAGTCCGCACTGGGCTCAGTATCCAGACACTACCGAGTCCTGTCTCCAGGTTGCACCAGGCTCAGTAGCCAGACAGTGCTGGGCCCAGTCTCTAGACTGCACCGGGGCAAGTGTCCAGACTGCAGCGACCACAGTCTCATGGCCACATTGTGCTCAGCCTCCAGGCCGTAATGGGCCCAGTCCCCAGGCTGTACGGGTCCCAGTCTCCAGAGTGTACCTGACCTGGTCAATGGACGATACCGGCCTAGTCTCCATAGTTCTCCAGGACCACACAGCACCAGGCCCAGTCTACAGGCGGCCACTGGCATAGTTTCTACACTATGCCACGTCCAGTCTCCAGGCCATACCAGGGTCAGTCTCCAGACCGCACCAGACCCAGGCTCCAGACCACATCGGGCCCATTCTCCAGGCCGCACCAAGTCCAGTATCCAGATTGTAGTCGGCCCAGTCTCCAGGCTTCACCGTGATTTCTCGAGGACCCCATCCTCGCGACTGCCCCCTGTCTGGGACTGACCTCCTCCATTCAAATCGAGGAAATTTAAAATGTTATAAGTTTGGAAAAAAAAAAGCCTCTCCAGAAAACAGAATAATAAAGGTATATATAAAGAGTGGGCAGAGCAGAGAAGCTCCGGATGGAACGTTCTGACTGTGCCACTATCTTTAGGATATGTGTTTCCTTCTTCAAAGAATGACTTTGGAGACTCAACGCAGTTTTGCCCAATTCATTGCAATGCTGCCTCTTAGTAAAAGGAGATGGGCATGTCCATTGCTGGCCCATATGCTGACATTGGGTTTGGGACTTTATAATCCATTCTCACTAAAAATTGGAAGAGTATATCGAAAAATATTGCAAGGTAGAGAAAGTGGCCGAAATTCCATCTTAACTTCTTCCATTGTGCTTCACTGAGAGTAGCCTGAATACAATTGTGCTGCTGTGGTCTGCATAGCTCGTGCTACACGACAGATATCTCGTCTGGGTTTATAGATCAATGCACTGCTGTGATCTGCATAGCTGCCAGTGCTGGACAGATATCTGGTGTGTCTGGATGAATACACTGCTGTGGTGGGGATAGCTCCCAGCGTTAGACGCATATCTAGTCAGAGTTTATAGATTAATGCACTTGTATGGTCTGCACATTTTTCCGCACTCGGCAGATTGCTCGGTTAGACTGAACAGAGTTTGAATTTCACTCTGTGCTGAACAGATATCTCCTCTGAATTAACGGTTCTCTGTGTTGGATTGAGAATAAGTTCTAACGAGCTATTTCAGCTGATCTGGCAATGCTTTTAGTTCTCATTCTTGTGATTGGATCCTCCGTCCCTTCCCCAGTTCATGTTGCAGTGTGACCATGCACAGTCTACCATGTTCGTGAAAACTCATTGTGCTGGCCTCTTCATTCATTGTCCTCGAGTCTCCACGTCAAAAGAAAGGATTGCCTATCCGATAAAGGCCTTCCCCTTGATACACAGCACAAAACACACACTCCCAGCACTCCACACCGCCATCCAAGCACATAAAAATATCCAGCGTGTACTGAGATCAACTGGACCACTGAGAGCATCGGGGAGCAGATCTTCAAGGAGATGGAGCAACACTTCCCATTTGGGAACGAGAGCGTGAATCCTCCAGTACACACTTACCACGGAGTCCTGTAATCATTCCAAATTTATTAATATATAGCTTGTCATTCTTCCTGTAGAAGTAACAGGTTCACAGTTACCCACGTTATTTTCCAGGTACCAAATTATCATCCATTGTTTATCCAATTAGAGATACTGCACGGCCTCCTGACAACTTAACGTCCTGCCCATTTTAGTCAGAATACATTTGTTAAATCTTTCGAAAACCTTGATATTAGTGGCAAGTAACTGAGGCCCCAGCACTGGTCACTGCGTCACAGGAGTCGTTAATTTCTGTCAAACTGATATATACTGATTTATCCCTAATTTAGCCCAGTTCCCATCTCAGTAACCAGTCCCTCCAGTATTCCTGTGTAGCAGCTTTGCACGGCTGAATATTCCCTTCAATTTTCCATGTAACACACATGAGAGACTGAAAGATCTTTTTCAAAGGCGGAGTAAAAGACTCGAACGGCTGAATGACCTCATTCTGTTCCTGTTTAAATTTTCTGATGGTCTGATTAGCCCGTTTTAGCATGGGTGGAGTTGTGACTGGTGCTGATCATTTTGGAACCATCAGTGAACAGCTCACTTCTGATTTTATCATGGAGGGAAGACCATTAATGCTGCAGCTCCTGCGAGCCCACAGTGCGCCATGGAGGTGCAGGTTCCATTTGCTCGGTCCTTGAGAGCATGTCTTACTGCACAGGAGAGAGTGCCACATAAGACAGTAGGCGGTATCTTCAATCTGTGGCTG
Source organism: Chiloscyllium plagiosum (assembly GCF_004010195.1). Lineage (NCBI taxonomy): Eukaryota > Metazoa > Chordata > Chondrichthyes > Orectolobiformes > Hemiscylliidae > Chiloscyllium > Chiloscyllium plagiosum. The sequence continues at coordinate 28,736,743 of NC_057717.1, read as the reverse complement.
GTATGTTCCCTCCACCAGGACCGTGTGCTGGCTGGTCCTACAGATACTGTCGGGGCAGATCCATCTGTTACAATTGTTCTTGTGAAGATGTTTTCCGCTTGTTGGTTCCCCCATCACTTCCCCCAGTCTGGCTGCTGTGTATTTGAGGCCTCTCCATGTTCAGTCAGTGGTAGGCCTATGGCGACACTCTTGGTGATAGACTTCGAAGTCCCACACCCATACTAAGTTTTATGTCATTGGCACCCTCAGTGCTTCCTCCGAGGAATACTGTGGAGGGCAGTAGGTGTCTATCATCAGTAACTTTCCTTGACAATCTCCGACCTGTTACCATGAGATTGCCCGGGTTCTGGAATAAATGTTGGGGAATTCCAGGATATCTCCTTTCCCGACTGTATCTCACCGTGTCGCCACCACTGGTGTGTCTATCATGCCGGAAGAACAAATATCCCTAGTGTTGGTGATGAGACTTCTTGAAACATGACTCATCAAGCCTGATTCTGTGAGTATGACGGTGTCACACTGTTTCCTGAAGGCGTCAGTATGAGAAATAAAGGCGAAAGTGAAGATGGGAATAATGATTTTAACAAGTTGATGGAACGTACTTTATTGCAAAATGTTTTATATTCTCAAAAGGGATTGAGAAATGGATATGATTTCATGTCATTAGAGAAACATGGTGATCGGACAACCAACACTGAGAACTGAACCATCACCTGATTTTAGATTAAGGGTAATATACAAAACTAAAGATGAGGTAGGGTAGATCTCCTAACAAAGAATGACATCTGTATGATTGAAAAGGAGGATCTTAAATCCATTGATCAGGGTATTGCGTAGATGATTTCATGTGTGACAAAGTTTGCAGGTGACAGAAAATAAGTGGGCGGGCGAAGTGTACAGAAGACACTGAGCGTCTGCAGAGGGGTAGAGATAGTATAGTGAGTGGGGAAGGGTCTCCCAGATTGAGTACAATGTTGGTCAATGTAAGTTCATCCATTTTGGCAGGAATAACAGTACAATGGACAACCTTATATGTGGTAAAAAATTGCAGCATGCTGCTATGCGGAGGGCCCTGGTTGTCCTTGTGCAGGATTCACAAAACATTGATTTGCAGATAATTAAGAAGGCAAATGGAATATTATCCTTCATTGCTGAAGGGATACAGTTTAAAAACATAAAGATTCTGCTGTAAATGGTGCTGATGACGCCACACCGATTATACCGTATACAGGTTTGGACTCCTTACTTGAGAAAGAACGTACTCACATTCGATCGGTGCAGAAGAGTTTCTAGAATTGAGAGCGTTGAATAATGAAGAGAGATTAAGTACTTTGGAACTATACTCATGGGGACATAGAAGGATGATTGGTGATTTTATGCTAACATATCATTGTGAAGGGATTAGATACAGTAATAGTCGGGAGGTTGTTCTCACTGTTGGGTGAAACTTAAACCTAGGAGGATCCTCAAAATGAATGGGACCAGATTTTGGACAGAGTTGGGGAGGATCATCTTCACGTGACTCTGTAGAATACCCCGTTGAGTGAAATACGTGTGGCTAGTTTTCTGAACGCTTTTAAAGCAAAGCTAGATTTTGGAAGAGTAAAGGAATCACGGGTAATGGTGAGAGGACGGGTAAGTGGAGCTGAGTCTATGAAAAGGTCCGCCCTGGCGTTATTGCAGTGCAGGCTTGAGGGGCTAGATGGCCGACTCCTGCTCCAATTCCTTATGATCTTATGGATTCATCTTCAGAATGATTTTTTTTTATGCACAGTGCCAGTTGATTTGGGTTTGGGGAGAGATTTCGAACATGAGGCTGAGGGGATCTCACCAAACTCACCAAACATTAATTGTTGTTTGGGTCCTCACCATGAGAATCACATCGGTCTTCCCCCACTTCTTACTGCACAATATTCCCACCACGGGAGAGCCTGGAATTATCCAGAATCCCAAGTAACCTGTGCCATCTTTGAAACCCCCTAGTGCACTGGGACAAGCACAGTCGTGTGGTGAGAACTTGCACAGACCCTGATATTGAGCCTGTACATGGCAGGCAGGGTGACATTACTTCCCTCCCCAAACTTTTGTGCATGGGAATAAACTCGTCTCGGGTGACAAGGGTCACAGTCAGGACTTCCCCTTCCCCCAGGTCCAGGAGTGAGGGCCATGAGAGCAGACCATGCCTACCTGCTCTGAATTTACTCCCAAGGTAAGAGCAGGTATCGGGAGCAACGTACATAATTGTAGGGAGATCATTGTGATTCTCCACTCAGCCACCACAAGGGGATCCCCGGGAAAAATCTCACCATTCCCCTTGAGAACGACAAATCTGACGCAGCGAACTTAGCTTAACATCGAGGAAGGCCTAAGGGAACATCTCGCTGAATCTATAATTAATCTCACCACAACCCACGGCGCTCAGAATATACAGAAACAATTTGTCTGGACCTTAGAAATAGCAAGAAGAAACAAATACTGGTGGGTGTTATCTCTCAAAGACAAACCTGCAAATCTTGTGCATGTTGTAAGCATGGCATCAGATATGCAAGAAATTGCTGGCAAAACTCAGCAGGACTCGTATCATCTGAAGGAAGAAAGCAGAGTGAACATTTCAAATCTGAGGACGCTGCAATCGAAGAACTTTTGTTTAGGATCTCAAGCATATGCACTATTTGTTTTATTTTTCAATAGTCAATTATTATGTATACCACAGTAGTAATGGTTGGGTTGATATAGGAAAGGGGGAGGGGTTGAGGGCAGAAGTGCAAGACATGGGACAATTGCAGCTGAAGGCCCTGTCCATCAGAGTTTGGGAGGGTTAACGTAAATCCTCGTGCGAGAGAAAAGGTGGGCATGCCTAAAGTCCTCCACTGTAACTCGACATCACCTGAACAGATGTGATGGTTCCAGAGAAAGTAGGAGAATGCAGTAACTCTGCGCTGGTCACGCGGGTGGAATGTGCCTCCGTGGTTACCACTGCTGGCTCACGGCAACTAGGGCCTAGCTTTGATTCCGAACTTGGGTGACTGCATGTGTGGTGTTTGCACATTCTCCCTGGGTCTGTGTGGGTTTCAACACTGTTTTTGACTTTCGTCCCACAGTACAACATGAGCAGTGACCTTGTTAAACTGCTGTGCAGTATCCTGGTTGTGGTGGATTGGTTGTAGGAAATGTCAGGTTAACGAGGTAATGCATGGCTGCATGAGTCGAGATGCTGTTTGGCAGGTCAGTGTAAAACGATGTGCCGAATGGCCTGTTTCCACACTACAGAGCTTCCATGATTTATATTTTGGTGTCTGTGGCTGGCAACATATCCCAAAATCCTACCTATAACTTCTGCCCCCAGTTGCCTCATCACACCGTTACACCTTAAGTTTGTAGAACATAAATTCCATTAGCAAGTCTTCGACTGATCAGTGTCCTGTTGTACTCTGAGTTAACCATCTTCACTGTTCACTAAATCACCAACGTAGATATTACCTGCAAATCCACGAGGCATTCCTACATTATTCACATCCAAATCATTTATGTTTATTACAACATCCATTAGATCCTTATGGCACTCTGCTGGAAATAGGCCTCCAGTGCAAAACAAAAACTGTCCTCAACCACTTCCTTCATCTCTTACCTTCGGGTCAATTACCTCCAACTCTCCAAGTATTTCATGTGATCTAACAAGTGCTATCCAGTTTACCATGAGGAATCTTTTTCAACACCTTACCGAAGACAATATGGACTACCCACACTTCCGCCCCTTCACCAATCTACTTCGTCACATCTTCAAAAATCTAAATCAAATTTGTGAAATATAATTTCCCACACAAAAAGCCATATTATCTTGCTCAGTCCTTGCCTTTCCAAAAACAAGTTTCTCAGAATCCCCTGGAGCAAGTTACCCACCAATGACATCTGGCAGACCAGTCTACAGTTCCTGGCTTTTCCTTCCCAGTTGTTTTTTAAAAATCGCACAATATCAGCCACCCTGCCGTATTCTGGCAGCTTACCTGTGACTGTCCATGATGCAAGTACCTCAGCGAGAGGCTGAACAATTAGTTTCCGAGCTTCCCAATGAATTATGTGAAACACCTGATCAGGTCAGAGAACATCGAACAGTCCAGGCCATTTAGCCCTCGATATTGTGCAGGTCTTTCATGCTTCTCCAAACCAAACTAACCCGTGTGCCTATCCAGGAGTCGCTTTAAAGACAGGGAGTTCCAACTCTATTTTGATTTAATCCCTGCCCTCCCCTTCACCGTTTGATCGCACAGCATTGCTCTTTGGTGTGAAGGGCACTGCTGGTCACTGGCCAATTGGGTGTTTCTTTTCTTCCTGATCGTGGAAATGGAATAAAGATTTGTACTCCTTGTGTCTTTTACTGTCTCACACCTGCACACACACACACACACACACAAAGAACAGGAGTGTCTCTGGTTCTGTCACCCTGAGAGCTGCTTCTGAGGGAGCTGGATCAGTGTCAAGTACTCTCTCTGGTGATGGGATGCCGACCTCTGTGGAGTTATTTCAGTTGCCTCAAGAATAAAGCACATTCACGAAACTTGACTCTGTTAAGACACGGGGGAAAGCCCCTGCAAAAAGAGAGGAAAAATTAAACACAGGGAGTCATTCACCTTGATGCATTTTAAGATGGACAGCTCTTCATCTTCTGTCATAGGGTCACTTGCCAAAATATCACTGTTCATTTCCTCAAGTTATCTGCATCACGTATCCTTCTCCACAGTACATACGAACGCGAAATATTTATTCAGTGTTCCCCAAATCCTGTGATTCCACATGTTGGTCGCCTTGCTAAACTGTAAAAGGGCCTGTTCTCTCCCAGTTACTCGTTTGACCTTAATATGTTTGCAGAAACTCTTTGGATTATTGCTTACCCTATCTTCCAAAATTATATAATGTCGCCACGTTTCCCTCCTGATTTCCCTCTTGAGTATTATCCAACTGTCCTTGTACTCCTCGATGGATTCAGTTGATCTTTGATACCTACACCTATCATATGCGTCTTTCTTTTTCTTGACCAGAACCTCCATCCTTTTAGTCATCCAGCGTTCTCTACAGCTACCATCCTTATCCTCCTCATGAAAAGAACTATACTGTCGCTGGACTCTTTAATCTCATTTGTGAAGGCCGACCACTTTCATGCCAATAGCTTCTCTCAAGCAACTTCTTAAAGAGCCAGCCTAAAACGTACAAGGTTGTCCTTACTCAAACCTTAATGTTTATGTCATGACTAATTTCTCCATAAGTATTTTAAAACTAATATTTACTGCATAACAGACCAAAGAAGTAGATTGGATTCGTCCTGTTCCTCTGTGACAGGGTCAAGGGGCTGAATGGCCTCCTTCTGTCCCTCTGTGACAGACAAGAGAGGCTGAATTACCCTGATATAACAGGCAAGGGAGGCTGTTGGCATTCTCCTATCCTTCTGCAAATGACACATGGGGACAGAATTGCTTCCTCCTATTCCTAATTGGCAGTTTAAATGTTTTGGATGATTTCTCGAGGTTTGGAAGAATTTATAAACGTTCACGAAACAAGAGGAGTGAAATTACAAAAGGCAATGGGCAGTAAATCTTGTTACCCTATTTTGTGGTCTCGAGAAAATGCCCAGCAGACATTTTGTAAAGGTGCTCTGTTATTTTATCTCTGTCATATACATTCCTGCAGTGTTCTGACAGTGCCCCTACATACAGGGAGAAGAGATTTATAATATTGAAAGTTTATGGTCAGCCAACCTCATCCATTCCATCTAGATCGAGGAAATGTTCCTTTTATTGTGATACATAAAGTGATGTAAGGAAGGTGTAAATTTCACCTCTTCCTTTGGTGACTGTCAATAATGTCAATCTCCAAATAATCCATGCATTCCAGTGGAGGGTTTCCATCTTTTAATTATAAGTCGGCTCCATTCAATGTGTTAATCTATCGGATGAGCGGCAGCATCACCAACAGTACTAACAGGGATCAACAGTACCACAGAGAGGGGGTGGATCCATCAGAATCTGAGAACGTTCGACTATGATATTCCAACAATTGATCAGATTCTGAGAACATTAGACGGCATGTTCTAACAATGGACAGAAGTTTATACTGGGATGTTTGGCTTTCATCTACATATTATGATCGAAGTTAATTATCATGTTGGATCGAATATTATTCAATATTTTGATTATTCAGTCCGTGCTTTCTTTGGTGTCTCTGGTAAGTCACACAGTTCAGTCACTTATTCTATAAATCATGTTTGACTGTAACACTGTTCTTTTCATTGACACTACCATTCTTGCCGCTCCTAATGTTCCTGCTGAGACTCTGAATTCAGATATCCACTTTAAAAAGCTGTACTAACTGCATCAGTGAACTTGATGATTCACTATCTCCTTCATTGCTTCGTGCAGTGTTACTCATGGGTCTGTATGTTGACCTACTCAATTTTAGCTGTGAACCATGTTTCATTGTATCACTGCCCTTGATATTTAAATATTGGGAGCATAGAACACTGTTTTCTATTCTGATTGCAAACTCAATTTCCTTCCTTCGACTCCATCTCATCCTTGACAAATATATGAGGCTGAAACAAATAACTGGCAACAGTAGTGATCCCTTTGGTCCTGATTTGATTCCTGCACCATAAACTGCGCACTCCTAATTATAATTACTGACACCTGTAGGATATACTTCTCTGGCTCATCGCATCTGTAGTTTGAACTTTGCGCTATGACAGACAGTCTTAATGAAGCCAATAATCTGCTGCTAAAACTCCCAGCTTCAAACCTGCAGAAGCTAATCTGCGTCAATTCCATACGGCTCTTATCTGAACCCACAAAAAATTCCCCATAGTTCTGTCATTCCTTTGCGCACTGATGTTGTTATTGGGTCTGGCAATGCCTTTACTTTAATACTCTAAAGCATATCCTCACATCTGTCCATTAACTGTTTCTCAGTCCCTCTCTGTGTATCATCCCCACCTCGCCTATTGTTCATACTTGAACTGATTTTCTCCATATGTGTTCTCTCTCAGACAATGATTTTCACATCTATCATCGCCTCTGTTATACACACACGAATGCACACATGAAAAAAGACCTTGCATCAAGCTGATGCATGGAGATACAGAAACATAAAGTTTTGGGAGCCCCATTCACAGTCGTTTACAGTATGGACTACAAATCTTCCCATGCTTAATAGATATCTATTGCAGCAATATACTGTCCAAGATTTTCAATATTCCCCATGCTGGGCAGATAGTCTAGCTTACTGAGAATTACAGGAACATAGTCTTCACCGCTCTCCTTTCTGAGCAAACAACCTATCTCAGTTTAGACCGTCTGCGTTTGTTCTGTGAGGCAGATTCAGAATATAATGTAACAACTTGTTTCAGTTGATTTGGCACTGCCTTTAATCAATGGTCTCTTTCTTGTGATTGGATCTAGCAAGGTCTCACTCCTCCAATTAGAAGTACTCCCCTGTGTTTTCCCCCATATTTCAACATGTTCTGTTTCTGTCTTAATTATCTCTTTCTATCTTTAACCCGAATGTTTATGTCTCTCTGTATCGTTCCCTGAACTTGGGTGTTTGGCTTCCGAATGTAATAGAAGTTCTTCCCTTTCTATAGTCTCCACATTCCCTTTCAATTCCTGTGTAACAGGCACAAGACGGCAAAAATCTCAGCTGCAATTGCCGCGAAAGAGGCACGAGTGGTTGATTAGACTCACTTTGTTGCTACTTTCCACACTCGAGTGCTGAATGGGATTCTTGGTGTTCCTACATTATAGTCTTGATACGCTGAATGTCGTCCTGGTGTTCATATATTATGGTCTCAAAGAGCTGAATTTCCTGCTCCTGTTCATGACCAAGCCAAACAATACGTGAATGCCTTCTGCTTTTTCTTCATGTAAGGATTGGGGACATATGGAAACTTGCTGCACCATTTCAAGTGGCTGAAGTGTCTCCTCATGTTTCTTCACAACAGGCTGGAGAAACTGAACAGTTGCCTCCTATATCCGTGAAATCGCAACGACGGTGTGATTGGTCTTCTCCTGTTCCCAAAGAACATAAATGTGGATGAATTGCCCCCCTTGTTCAAATAAGAAACCATCTCAAATGGTTTCATGTCCGTCTGCTATTATTGTGCAATTGACTCAATCGACTGAATAGCTGTAACCTAGTGTGAAAAGTTCCAGTGACTTTGTGGCCTCTTCCAGTTCTTGTGTTGCAGCACTTAGAAGGCAGAATGGCCTCATCTTGTTGTGTTTAACACGATCTAGGTGCTGCATGGTCTATTATGGCTCCTGTGTTGGAGTGTGGACGTGCTGATTGGCCTGTTCCTGAAACTATATCAGGATCCAGACACGAAACATCCTCCTGCTAAATCTACTGTAACAGTTTCGAATAATCTCCTTCTGCTGTTCCTGTGTTCCAGGTTCGAGAAGTGAAACAGATTCCTGAATTTGATGTGTAATTGTTTTCCATTGCTGAGCCCTAAAACAAGACCATTGTCATTCTTGTAAACTTTAAGAGGTATTGGATCAATCTGCTTATCCCTCTCTCCTAGTTTAACGTGACGCTGTGGCTTAGTTTATTGGAGTTCCTCCTTAATAAACAGGTAGATCGGGGGTTAATAACCTAGCAGAGTCTGCACCTCACATGAACCATTCCTTGTTAAACCTCTCTCAAATCCCATGTTGCTGTTCCATCAGGTTGTTGATCCAACTTCGTGATGCAGAAGGAGACGGTTATTTGTTGAACGTGTGTCGTTGAAATTAAATCGACATTACTCAAATGCGAGCAAAAGGAAAACAAAAGCTTTACCGTAACCTCTGCAGGGGGTCCAATACACTTTGCAAGATGCCGCATGTAAGGGGCTGAACAACTTGTGCATATTCTTTTTATACTGCATTTCACTGACATGAACTGGGAACATTCGGCTCTTGGTATGATTGCGTATGTTTTCCCTGACTCCTGTTGAATATGACTGTTTTTCAAGACTTGCAAGACCAAACTGTCTGCTTGCACAATCGAGCAAAGTCAGGCTATGTACTTAAAATTTTAGCAAAGTGTTAGTTTTATCGAAGTATTAGATTTAGCAAAGTATTCTCTTTCAGATTTCACGGCAAATGTTAATTCTGTTAATTTTCCATTACATCTCCCCCTTTTGGCATTTTACAAAAACACCAAAAAAAAACTATACAAAGCGACATCGTGCTACATCCAAATTGCTTAGGTAGCACCAGGCTTTTCCTACCTGTAACACAGCTATGTGTTGATGTCATCACTTGCCCTTGTGTGCCCTGTACACAACCCATTTTCACACGTCATACTCGTCAACGTCAGGGTATGGTGTGGTCCTCGCAATCGGACACCTCCTGTTGTGGGGCCACTGATTGTTTTACCATTTGGAATATCACTGCACTCATAAGCAAACGGCGTAGCCAGGTACACAAGCAGTGTCCTATACAAAGCATTATGTGCATTACCAGTCCTACAACTAGTAGAACGTGTAGTATTAAATACCCCTAATCCTCTCTAGAGGGCGGTGAGCCATTTGTGCAAATACACGTTTCTCCCCTCCCTTCCACCATATAGGAGGCTGTAGTCAGAAACGTGTCAGCCTAGGGACTGCAGTTGGCCTTGATATCTGGGTGTGGCGCGAGGTTTGCCCTAATTGCTTCCCTTATCAGGGGCAGGGTAGTCGCCGCCCGCGGGAGCAGACAGGTAGCATTTCTCCCCAGGCTCTCTGTAATTCGTTCAGCAGTCCACCGATGGGCAGTGCCGCCAGAAATGGCTGGCGTGTATGCACGTAGCCAACGCCTAATTTCCGGTATTGTATTAGAGCCAAAACACATGCTCTGCTCCCTTCGCATCTAGCAATGGTCCTTCGCATCTCCCAACCTACTGGCGTCGCATTTACACCATTTACCTCCTGCAGGGCCAATTCCAATACCGAGTTGGCTGACGATTCCCTCCGGGTTCGGGCGTGACATTAATGCACTCTGCCCTGCTTGGGGTTAGGTCCATGATTTGGTTTGTTTGGTTGCCATGCCCCGGTGCTACTTTCTGGAATACTGCACTGCATCTCGGGGGTAGGTGGAGGTGTGACTAAGCCACTATATTCACCTGCCTAATGATGTCAGAGAAGGGTCTATCTATTTCACAGACTCCCTCATCGCTATTCTGAGTCTTGGATATTATCATCTGTGCCCTGGCACCTCCTAAAGAAGGGCTTATGCCCGAAACGTCGATTCTCCTGTTCCCTGGATGCTGTCTGACCTGCTGCGCTGTTCCAGCAACACATTTTCAGCTCTGATCTCCAGCATCTGCAGACCTCACTTTCTCCCCGGCACCTCCTACCTTGATAATAGAATACGTAGTTCCCGGGTCAGTTGTCCCTGTAGCCGTGATAGCTAATTCAAAGTGCCAGTCACTAGCGCCACCAGAATCCCTGCATAAATATTTATTATCCAATTTATTGTCTTGTTGGTTTGTAAACGGCCATGGGTCATATGTGAATGTTCTTATTGCACCATCATATAAGATTATCATCTGCAGCTGTATCTCAGACGCCAGTACTACCAGGGCGCTTGCTAACAGTGCGAACTGGGACATCCCCATATGCGTGCGAGGCTTCTAATTACTACTTGCACTTAATCGGTTCTGCTGCTGTCCGATGTCTCCTCAGGCCCAGATACACGTTTGCAATGGCTGGCGTGTATTCACGGAGCTCTTTCGGCGATCTTCACAGCTGTCTGTGTCGTGAGGAACACATGAAACAGTCCCAGCCAACCCTTCGCCTTCAGCTTTTCTTCCTGAAGTCATTCAACACTATCCAGGCTCCAGGTCCTAGTTCGTGCAGCTTCCCTTCCGCTGGTTGGGATCGTGCTGCTTTCACTTTATTCCGCATTTGAAACAATAGAGAGTTTCACAACATTTCACCCTCACAGTGGTCTGTTATCTGTCTGACCGTGGGTCTTGGTCTAATACCTGTATTGGGAGGCCTACTAAACAAAATCTCAAACGGGCTGAAATTAGCTCTCCCTCTCCTCATCTATCTCATATACATTAATATAATTGGAAGTGCCTTTGTCCATTGATCCACTAGTTCCTCACAGCATTTTTTCAATTTATTTTTTAGGGTAGCATTTTCTCTTTCAACTGCCCCAACGCTCGCTGGGTGATAGGCACAGTGTTGTTTCATGTTCATTCCCAAATAATCACTGATTTCCTGTCGGGCATTACTGACAAATGGTGTCCCATTCTCACTACTAAGCCTTTCAGGGTTGTCCCATCTCGGAATTATTTAAGTTAGCAAAGCCTTTGCTATTGCACTGGCATCATGATTAGACGCGGGGAACGCTTCCACCCATATGGAATACACATCAACTTTTACCAGATAATACCCTTTCCCTTCACTGAGTGTTAGGTCAATAAAATCCATCTGTAAATGTTCGAAGAGTCTTTGGGGTTGAGGGTGTGCTGCATGACTCATCTGCAATCCCCTCCACACATTACTAGTGGCACAGATAACACATCCTTCACAATATTTCTGGGAGTAATGATTAAATCCCTTAGTGTACCATTTTGCCGAAATACTGTCATGCTTCCAACTTTTGGCACATGTTCCTTCCCGTGTGTTAGTTTGGCATAGAATGGAAGTAATGATCGTGGTAGGGAAGGTTTACCATTGGGGCCACACCATTCCTCTTTTCTCTCGCTGGACCCTGCTTTAGTCCACTCACGCTTTTCTTCCAGCGAGGCCCTTTGTCTGGAACTCTCGTACGTCTGCTGTTGGGGTACAAATTTTTGTCATAAACTTGTCAAATTGATCACTTGGTGGCTGCTGCGCTGCCGTCCTTGCCGCGGACCCTGCCCTTGCATTGCGTTGAGAAATACAATTGTTATTTTTCGTGTGGGTTTCATATTTACACGCAGCGATTGATTTAGGCAGTACGAGCGCTTCCACGAGGTCAGAAATCACGCCACGGTGTGCGACGGGCTTTCGTGTGGAGGTCCCTCTGTTTCCACGGGATTCGAAAATCATGTACAACCCCTAATACGCATCTGTAAGTATTCACTGTCTTCCTTTAGCCAACTTACATGCCTCAGTCAGAACAATCAGCACTGCTGCTTGAGCTGACAGATGAGAAGGGAGGATCCCGCTTTGACTGCCTCGTCGGTAGTCACTACAGCGTACCGACTACAATTCTGGCTTGTCCTCTTTCTGCTGAATGTTGACTAATCCCCAAAAACCTCCATATGCGGATTCTGAAGTGGTGAATCCTCCAAGTCTGATCTCGGGCTGCAAATTCATTCGTTACAGCGACACAAGCATGTGGGTCTCCGCCTCCTTATGCGGGTAGAAGGCGAGCAGGGCTAAGGAGGTTAAACCTATTTATTGTAATGTTAGGCATCTCCAATAACACAGGATTGTGTCTGAGCCAATGTGCTTCCGACATGTGTGCAGACTTCTGCTCGGAAAGCATTAAGGATAATGCATGTGGGACCAGTCGGGTTAATTCACTAGAGCCGACTGTGTCCCTGGATGCTACAACAGAATTTCAGCTGCAGTCATGGCTTGCAGGCATTGAGGCAATCCTGCTACTACGGGACTAGCTTAGCCGAAAAATAAGCTACCAGTCTCAATTTTCCCAATGATCGTACAACAGCACAGATGTCATGCAGTCATGCTTCTCATTTGCAGTTTGTACAAAAGGCTTGTTTGGATTCGGAATCCCGGTGTAGGTGCAGTTTGGAGCCCCTTTTTTAATTCAACAAATGCACTCTCGGTTTCTGGGGTCCATTGTAATGGACTCAGGCTCTGAAATCCTTTCTTATCGGTTATGTCACTTAGGGACGCCTCAGGGAGTGTGTAATGTGGAATAAACATTCTACAGCAGGAGCACATGCCCAAAAAGGATAGCACTTGTTTCTTCGTGTGCGACTTTGGAATTTGCTGGACGGCTTGAAATCTGTCTTGATCAATGGCCTTCCCTTGTTCAGATATTGTGACCGAAGAACTTCACCTGTTTTGCACCAATTGTTGCTTTGCAAGACTAGCTTTCTGCCCTTCCCTCGCCACATGGCAGAACAATGCAAGTGTATCCTTCTCACATTGTTCCTCTGTCAGTGCTGCTATTATACTGCAGAAGTGCTGGCCCTGGGGTAAAAACTAGAGTCTCCAGACTTCTGCGTAAAACCTCATTATATATGGTGGGGGACTCATAGTCACCTTGACAAAGTCGTGTGAAGCTATATGACTTCCCTTTGAATAAAAAAGCGAACCAGAATTGACTATTTGTGTGAACCGGAACACGAAAGAATGCATTGCTAAATCCGCAACATACAACCATTTACTGTCCTGTGAAACTTGAGTTACTATTACATTGGGGTTGGGAACATTTGGGGCACTTGGAACAACAGCGTTATTGACAGCCTGCAGGTCTTGAACAAACCTCCATTCCTCCGGTTCAACTGGAATGTTTACCTCTTGACCGTAAAAATGGGAGTTCTCACCGGTGAGTTTTCACAGGGGATTATCATTGCAGCCTTTAGGATGGATACAAAGACTGGAGTATTTTTTCTATGGCCTCGGGTTTTAACGGTTATTGTGCTCTGCAAGGACGATACTCGGACTTCGGGGTTCACAGCCTCGTATGAGTCCCACACCATGTTTGCCTTTTGCCCAGAACTCAGTTGAAGCCGTTTTAATCTTGGGTCCGAGACTTCTATCTTAGGGAAACGCCAGTGTACCCTCCTACGCTCTTCAGGACTAGCGGGGGTTATCTGGACTGTCCGATCTGCCTGAGTTAGCCAATTTGGCTTCTTCCTATGTGTCCGCATATCTGCATTGAACCAGATACCCACATTGTCCCTGAAGTTCCAACCTTTGCGCCTTTAGCACCCATGGTCCCAATTCCTCCTGGACGCCTTCGTCAATGACATGTGAGGAAAAAAAGCCTTGCACATCAAAAAGGAAGTGTCTGCTTGCGGTTATAGATACTTCAAATAAGTTCACACTGACTGCACATCTGTGTTCATTCCAATAAATTTCGCACAATAACAAATGATCTGGTTTAAAGGATCTCCTGAACCAATCCTTTCAATATGATTCCTCAGGGCCATCGTGGTGTATATGTGCTGTGCAGCGCCTCCCCAGCAAGATTATCGGTGTTAATAGGATTAACATGGTTACTTATTCCCAGGGCGAGTGAATCACTCACTGAACGTATCACTCTTTGGCTTAATCACCACTCCTAGACATACATCAGGGGTCGTGGGTCGTATTTTACAGCCTCCACGGGTAAATATTCCCTTTGGATTACGTGCAAACACTCGGGGTACTGAGCAAATCCAAGCCCAGACTGACTATGCTATCCCGAGCTATCATATTTAAGGACAGAATTCACATAACAAAAATGAGCGTTGGAATGCTTCCCCAGTACCAAATTTGGGGTGACGAAAATCTCTCTCATATCACGACTTCTGTTGCACCCATTGTGTTCAGGAGTCTTCCACTCATCTTTATTTCCGTCGTTTCTCTGAACTGGCTTAATTTAAGGTCGTGATATGTTGCTTCTGTATCTACCAAAAAGGTAACTGATGTACCTTCCACATATAACATGGAGGTAGGCATCGACTTATATGCATCATAGTTATATTGAACATATAGTCAACACTTCCCAATCTCAGTGCTCAATATGGCATTGGGACTTGTTTCAATGCCCGTACGTTTAGCAGAAGAGATTAGTATAAGCGATCCTTCATTGCCAAGCTTTAGGGAAGGAAGCTTACCTGTACGTTGTGGGCTGCCCACCTCCACCTCAGCGTTCCCCTGTCAGTCACCCTGCTATCCAGCCTCCAGGGCCGATTGGGATTGTCTGAATGGACACTGTCTCGCCCAGCGGTCCACTGCTCCGCAAACAAAGCACCCATCAGATCTACCTCTACCAGCGCCTCTTCGTCTTCCTCTTCCACGACCTCCTCACGTGCCTCACTCCCTGCAGCACTTCCGTCCAACGGCTGACCATTTGCATCATAGTAAGCTGAGGTTTATGTCCTTGCTGTTCCATCTTTAGTTTCTGCTTCTCCTTCCCAGGGGTCAGCATTTATTTCAGCATGTATCGCATGCTGTTCTATCAAATTCAGCTTTCTAGTGTCCGAGGTAATACATGTGTGTTTTACCTTTTTGACTATTTCGCCCTTCATTCCATTGATGAAGCTGTTCCTCAGATGTGCTTCATACGGTGTGATTTCTGCTGCCGTCATGTCCTCGGATGGTCTCCGTCCACCAAGGGCATTATGGACTTCATTGAGGCGCGTAAGGTTCTGGGACACTGTCTCACCTTCTTGTTGTTTACACGTTGCAATTTTGGTCATATCCATTTGCACTGGGAATGCCTCCCTACAGGCGGCTTCCATCGTGGAGCAAAAGCATTTAAGTCTCTGTTCTCTTACGCATGTGGGTTGGTTGATCTGGCATGGACGTTTACGGCTGACCATTTATACTTGATTTTGGTGACATCGGCATTAGTGTCTGTCCAAGGAGATGTCTCGACACAGAACTTTGTTACTTTTCAGCAAACGTATTAGCTCCAACCTCGCGTGAGTCAGGCAACTGTCCATAGGCAGTTTCCAAATCCTTCATGGCCCACGATCAGTGGACCAGCACTGGGCGCCCTTCTGGACCTGCAATATCAACCATTAGTGCTTGCAGAACGACCTGCTTAGAGTAATCTCGCTGTCTAACTTATCGTCAATCGTGGACTGCTCGTGAGCAGGCCCTGGATGTCTATCAGTCTTGGAGTGGCCGTCCTCATTTTAGGCTTCTTGCTTCAATTGGTTGCAGGTACGATAGGCTATTGATGATACAGCAGACCCTAAGACGGCGGCCGCTGACTTGGAACCTTCGGCAGGTGGATCTCATAGAGGGGTTGTAGGTCTTGGAGGGCAGTCATCATGGTCAGGATCTTGAACAGACTTAAGACGCTGTACAGCTTCATAAGGTTGTTTTCCGCGCACGTCTGCATGTGTGCTTGTGTTTATACGCGTATCTGATCTATCTTTCACTTGATATTTCCTTTCCCTGATATCAGCATCAGCCTTCCACACGCTATAAGCACTCCAGTTAACAGGTTTTATTCTTCCCTTCCGTTTCTTCTTCTCTCTCACCTCCAACCATGACTTCAATATTTTCAACTGCATTCAACTAAAACTAAAACTCACACCCTCCGAAAAACCACATTCCTTGATCCACAATTCTAACTGCTTTACAGACTCTGGGCCATAATTATTTAACATGTTCTGTACTTTTGGTTGACCATTCCAAGTCCTCTCAGGACTTTCTTTTGTTTGCTCTTGCTGGAGTCCATTTCAACTTTACTGGAAAAGTGTTCAGCTCTTTCTCCCTCTCTCTCTCTCTCTCTCTCTCTCTGTACTGTTATCTTTTCCTTTCTGACTTGCTTTCACCTCTGGAGGTGCCTTCTCGAAATGGGCGCGTCTGCCTAAATGTCTAGGAGTTCGCAAACAAAGAAACGACATGTCCGTCATGTCTTTGGCGAGAATAACTCAGGAAGCGGTGGTTCCAAGTCTAAAACTACCCTTACACTTGCTGTCTATAAAGCACTGCAGAGTCAGCAATCCCATCCCTTGTGTTTTACTCGAATACCGATCGAAAGTTCGCTGGAAACTCTTCCTGCTTTATTTATTCTCTGAGAATGATTCTCTAAATAGGATTAGTTAAGCCAACACTCTTACCCCGGCCCTATTCGATTGAAATCCTGGCAGTGGGGCGATCCACAGATTCCCAGTCCTCTCACGCAAAGGGGCAAGTTCAACGTTCGAGATGAAGCGAAAGTCCTTCAATGCGCTGGCACAGACACCTCCTGGGAATAATCTTTGAGGAGAAAGTGAGGTCTGCAGATGCTGGAGATCAGAGCTGGAAATGTGTTGCTGGAAAAGCGCAGCAGGTCAGGCAGCATCCAGGGAACAGGAGAATCGAGGTTTCGGGCATAAGCCCTTCTTCAGGACTCCGTAGGCAGGTGCTGAAGAAGGAGATGTGGCTGTGGTAGCGAGTCTGTTTGAGAATGTGGCTGAAGAGCTTCTGTGCAGAGGAGATGACCTGGGGGCGGGGTGCAGTGAGAGAGGGACTCACTGAAGTCTTTGTAGAGGGAAGAAGAGAGCTTCTTCAAGGAGGCATCCTTATAAGAGGATTCGCAGTAGGTTGAAATCTTTGAGGAGAAAGTGAGGTCTGCAGATACTGGAGGTCCGAGCTGGAAATGTGTTGCTGGAAAAGCGCAGCAGGTCAGGCAGCATCCAGGGAACAGGAGAATCGACGTTTCGGGCATAAGCCCTTCTTCAGGATGCTGGATGCTGCCTGACCTGCTGCGCCTTTCCAGCAACACATTTCCACCTCCTGGGAATACTCAGATCTTACCCAGTCGCGGGGTCCCGGACGAGCTCCCAAGTTTGCAGTCGTGGAAATTAAATTGACTCGACTCAAATGCTAGCAAGACTAAAGGGAAAGCTTTATTGTAACTTCTGCAGAGGCTCAATATATTTGGCAAGACGCTGTATGTGAGGGACTGCACAACTTTTACATATTCATTTTGGACTACATTTGTACTACAGTGCTAACCACTGTGCCACCGTGCCCCTTATCAATACCTCCATATGTGAACTATAGACCAGTTAGCTCATCATCTGGGTGGCACAGTGGTTAGCACTGCTGCCTTACAGCGCCAGTAGACTCGGGTTCAATTCCTGCCTCAGCCGACTGAGTGTGTGGAGTTTGCACGTTTTGTCCGTGTCTGCGTGGGTTTCCTCTGGATGCTTCGGTTTCCTCCCACAGTCCAAAGATGTGCAGGTCCGGTGAATTGGCCATGCTAAATTGCCCGTAGTGTTAGTTAAGGGCTAAATGTAGGGGTATGGGTGGGTTGCGCTTCGGCGGGTCGGTGTAGATTTGTTGGGCCGAAGGGCCTGTTTCCACACTGTAATTTAATCTTCATTATGTAGGCAAGTTCTAAGACCGACATAGTGTAGCTCAGTCGTTAGCACTGCAGTCTCACAGTGCTCGAGACCCGCGCTCAATTCCCGCCTCAGTTCACTATCTATGTGGAGTTTGCACATTCTTCCGTGTCTGCCAAGGTTTCCACTTGATATTCCAGTTTTGACCACTGTCCCACAATTTGCTAAATAGGTGGATTTGGTATGCTAAATTACCCTGGATGTCCGGGAATGTGCAGGCTAGATGCACTAATCATGGAAAATTCAGGGTTAGAGAGATTGTTTGGGTGAGGACAGTGTTTCGGGTTGGGATGTGATGGTCTCCTGAGGCTCAATGTGGGGTCGATGGGTCAAATGGCCAGCTTCCACACTGTAGTGATTCTAGGATTAAAATCTTCACGGCGAAAATAAGTTAAGGGAACAATCTCTTGGTTACTTCAAATATCCTTTCCTCAGTGAGGAGATAAAATCTGTACACGCTACTCCAGGTGTGATCGCACTAAGATCCTGCGCAGCAGCAACAACACTTTGCCTGCCTGGTGCAAAGTTCCCACCCAGGTTAGAGCGGTGTCAGTTGTCTGGGGGAATGCACAGCATTGTTAAAATATTTTGCTCATCTCTACTCCACGAGCATAACGGGAGAACTGGTGAAAATGACAGAATGACACTTGTGAAGGACGTGTAGGATGCAGCGAGATTATGTCAATGTTCAAATATGCCTTCGCCAAAAACTTTCGCCTGAATCGGCCATTAATGTTCTTCGATCCCAAGTCGGTCAGGTTCCACAGAATCTGCTAAAGTGGAGCTTAGAAACAGCAAAGATAAGCAAATATTGACGGGATTTATTTATCAGCGTCAATGTTGTGACACAAATGGTGCGTATGCTACAAAATAGGAAAATAGAAATGCAAGATTTTGGGTACTGCAGCAATTATGGAGACATTAAAATCACATCTAAACAATGTGAATCCAAGTTAATGTTAATGCTCGGAAAATGGGTTTCATGAGTGTGTATGAGCTGCTTTCCTTGAACAATATGTTGAACAGTGAACTCGAGATCAGGCTATTTAGAAGTTGCTGTTGTGTGATCAGAAGAGCTATTTGAAAAACTTGCGGAAAAGGAGCTTTTGGGAATAACCATCTTAATATATTGAATTTTACATGATATTTGAATACAAAGTATTTTTTTTAATTAAATTACGTGTATCTGATTAGAGTCATGAATGCATGAGGAGCAAGGTGGCAACTTTAAAAGTGTATCAGAAAGATACAGTGGAAGGTGGGCACTTTCTGTTGATTAGATTCCCAACTGTGTGGAAACAGGCTTTTCGACCCAACAAGTCCACACCAATCACCCAGAACCATTCCGCTACACCTAACCCTGTGTACAATTTAGAATGATCAATTCACCTAACCTGCACATATTTAGACTGTGGGGAAAAAAAACGGAGCACCTGGAGGAAACCCACGCAGACACGGGGAGAATGTGCAAACTCCATACAGACAGTTGCCCGAGGCGATCAATTCACCTAACCTGCACATATTTAGACTGTGGGGAAAAAAAAACGGAGCACCTGGAGGAAACCCACGCAGACACGGGGAGAATGTGCAAACTCCATACAAACAGTTGCCCGAGGCGGGAATTGTACCCGGGTCCCTGGTGCTGTGAGGCAGCAGTGATGACCACTGAGCTACAGTGCTGCCCTTCAATTATCAAAACACTGTAAGTTGCACAGTATACATATATCCTCCAAGGCGCATAAAGCAAAAGGGTAAGGTGACTCAACCATGATTAACAGACGGAGTTAAAAATTGTATTATATCAAGGAAAGTCGTTCAGAAAAATGGCAGACATTATGGATTCATTAGAACAAAGGAGGACTAAGAAATTGATAAGGACATTGAAAAGACATCAAGAATGCAAACTAAATAGAAACATAATGACCTTTGCAAAGCTTCGGACAATATTTGAAAGGAAAGTTAAAGCCACGTGAAATGTTAAGCAGTGTGAAACAAATGTGGATAGGATAATTCATTGCTGATAAAAGATAAATTGCAGGGAAAATAACTCGTTATATTGTGTCTGTCTTCGTGGAGGAATACATAACATCTCCCAGAAATACAAAGTGACCATGAGACTTGTGAAACTAAAGACTCAACTCATTCATATTAGTAACGAGGTGTGTTTGAAAACATAACCGGGTTCGTGATTGATAAATCTGACAGACCAAATGTACTTCATAATGAAATTTTAGAGAAAGAAGCAATGCACAGATTGATTGCATTGGGCAACACAGTACTTCTCCTGTGCAATTTGGAAGATTATAAATGCATTCCACGATCCAAAAAGGGAAGAAGAGGATAAGTGGGGAAGTATAGACCAAGGAACTTGTCATGCATAGGAGGGAATCTGTTTAAATCTGTTGTAACAAACGTGGTATTGGTCATTTAGAAAGTAATAGCAAACTTCAAGAAAGGGAAGTTATAATTTTCAGACATTTTTTTATGAAGATATCGCTTGTAGATATAAAACAATGGAGAACCAACTGATTTGATATAATTGTATATTCCGGAGGATTTTTTAAAGAAATGTCACAGCACGCTATTCGAAAGAAACTGAATAAAAGGGTATTGAAGAATCATGTGGAAACATGCAGATTTATTTCAGGTTTATCTTTATTTAATGGAAATCTGAATGTAGATGACGAACAGTTATCCAGACTGGAAGCATTAGCTTGCTCTCTCTCCATTAGTGCTGTTTGAACAGCTGTGATCTTCAGCATTTCTTGCTTTCACTACAGATTTCAGCATCTGCTGTTATTTACTTTGATTAAAGGTACATATGTCTTGCCTCGCTTACGCCGAGTGTTGCTGAGACTGTGACTTTAATACTGTGTAAAGTTTCGGTGTCCTGATCTAGGGAAGAATATACTGGCAACATATACTGAATGGGCATTCTCCAGATTAGTCCCACAGATGGCAAGATTGTCTGGTGAGGGAACTCGGCCTGTGTTACCTAGAATTTCAACGATTGAAAAGCAATCTTAATGAAAACGAGAAGCTTCACACAGAAAGGGCTGAATAAAACAGGGAGTTGGAGATTGGGAGCAGGCATGATTGGGGAGAGTCCTAAGATTTTCCACAAGGATATCAAGCAGAATAATATTACATGCGAACAGTTAGAACGCATGAGAAAGCAAGAGAACAATCTGTGTATGAAGGAGGAGGCATGGACAGAATTTGAGAAGATGGACTGGGAAGCTATTGAGCAAATTGATATAAGGTATAGTCATGGATTGATGGTTTAAGCTGATCTAAAAATTGGACAAATGATCCGGATGCATTTTATCCGGTTACACTGTATTGGAAGGGTGGTGCAGAAAGACCAGGGCACTATAGATCAGTGAGTATCAGTTTACTTTTAGGGAAGCTATTGGAGAATATAAAGAAGGATAAAATTGATCTCCATTTGAGAGGCAATGTTTCATCAAGGACAGTCACCTTGGTTTTATCGGAGCAAGTCATGCCTCATGAATTTTATTGGAATTTTTCAAGGAGTTCTTTTAATGGTTTTACCACCAAGTCCATTGACAAAGCCCGCATGGGAAACTGATAACTTAATTAAAATCTTATGGTATCAAGGTTAAATTGGCAAGTTATACCCAAAACTAGCTCAGTGGAAGGAGAAGGAGGGTGGTAGCAGAAGGCTGTTTGTGTGACTGGAGACGTATAACACAAGGATCAGTGCTGTGTCACTTACTATTTGGGGTACTCTAACATAATGGAGATGTGAATGTTGAGGGTGGTGAAGGAATGTGGTTAATAAGTGTTTGTTTGACAGTGAGGAGGAAGGTCTTATGTAACAGGAACATGTAGATGGAATGGCCAGATCAATGACAGATGCAATGTAACACTGATAAATATGAGGTGATACACCTCAGAAGTAAAGACGCAGACAGGGGAGTACTGAATGAAGGGCAGCAAACTCGGAAGTCCAGAGGGGGCTTCTGCACTGATCCATGAGTGTGCGAACTCTTTTTTTGGGAGTGGACGTATCGTGGTGTGTGACAGTAATTGGGCCTTGGGCCTCAGGTATTCCCAATACACCTCAAACATAGGCTTCTCGGTCCCATATGCTATATATCCAAGCCTGTTGACAGCACGAAACGGTGTCTGACTTTGGATGGGTAAGGAGGATATCAAAATGCTCCAAGATGACTGAGACAAGTTGAGTGAATGGACAAGTACATGGCACATGAAGACCAATATGTGTAATTGTGATATTGTGTCCTTTGGTGGGAACAATAGAACTGAAGCCTTCCATTTGAAAAGCGATTGGTTAAAAATATTATTTTCAAGGGACTTCTGCGGATTTTCTTGTTTTCATCTGCACAGACCTTCGAGGTTCATGCACAGCTGTGAGTTCTGGCGCCAGAGATCAGTACTGGGAATGGCATTGACACAGTAACGAGTGTACATATACACACTAAGTGCTTAGCTGCAAGATTGGAAATAATCTGGATCTTCTTGTACACTAGTCACTGAAAGCAACATTTAGATAGATAAATGGTGTGTTGAAAGTAATTTCAAGGGAATTTGAACACAAGAGTAAGGGTGTCTTACTGCAGCTGCAATTTGGTAAGAACACATATCTAACATTGTGCAATATTGTGTGCAGTTTTGATTTCTGTACCTAATAAAGGACAAAACCGGCCATCAGGGAGTGCAGTGAAGGATCTCTGGGATATCAGGCGTATTGTGGGAACTTAATTTATGTGGACTGAACCTGTATTCCAAAGGGTTTAGGAAAATGAGTGGAGATCTGAGTAAATAATATAATCCTGTGACGGTGAGACAGATTCGAAGCAAGGATGATAATTCCCCTGGCTGGGATGTCTGAAACAAGAGGCCACATTATGAGGTGCAGCCAGGCCACTCTGCATTGAGACGACAATAAATGTCTGCACCCAGAGACTGTTGAACCTTGGGAATTCTCTCCCACTCAAGCCTGTGAGACAAGACGCACTGAAAATGCATAGACACTAAATGGGAAGAGATAGCGCAGGACCATGGTTTGAAGATAAAGGATCATCATCATTACATTGAATGGGAGCACAAAACGATGGATCGAAGGGACTGCTGAAGATGATATTTAATATTTTTCCAATGGTTGATAACATTAAGGGATGCATTTTAGGTGTGAAATGCATGAGGGAGATGTTCAGCCATGAACTGGAATGGGGGATGCATAATGTGTTGAATGGCTCACTCGTTTCCCGATCTTTCTGTACAGTCTGTGGGAAAGCTCTGTAAAGCTTATCGCAATCTGTCAGATGTTAGGAAGGAGGCCTCTAGAGGATCGGTAGGACTATACTTCCTGTCTCCTTTTCCAATACGGAGGCTAAAGATCGGTGCTGTATCCGGGGTTAAAAAACAAAAACTCCAAATGTACACATCCCGATGAAGGAGCAGCGCTCCGACAGCGAGTCCTTCCAATTAAAACTGTTGGACTGTAAGCTGGGATTGTGTGATTTTTAATTTTGTAAAACCCAGTCCAACACCGGCATCTCAAAATCGTTGATTCCATCTGGATTTATCCTTTCGACCTCGGGGCAATTTAATACAATTGATCACCTTGCTTGGCGTTTCTGTGCAGCTCGACAGCTGTCAAGAAGACCTTACACGAATTTAACTGCCGTGATGAGTCTGAGGGTGTGGTATGTGTTCTGATTGAAATTATTCCCCTCTTGTGGAAGAGGACACAGTTGAGTATTTTCCACATTGCCAGAGAGAAAGCTGAGTTGGAGCTGGAATGAAACATCTTCCCGAGTGACACTGCTTGTTGTGCCGCACAAGTCTTCAGTCCGATTGCAGGAATGATGTCAGGGCCCATTGACTTTGTCAGGTTACTGTGTTCTGTTGTTTCTTCACGTCACGTGCAGAAAATCGAATTGATTTAAGACGGGCATCTGTGATGCTGTGGGCATCATGCGGGAGTTAGGAAGATCAATTCTTCAATTCTTCTGGCTGGGATGCTGCAGATACTACATCCTTGTCTTTTACACTGAGATACAGGGCTGTTCCATTATTTAGGATGGAGATATTTGTGAGCCATCTCCTCCAGTGAGTTGTTTAACCGTCCATCACCACTTATGACTGAATGTGGCCGGACTGTTGGTCTGTTGTCTTGGGGTTATTTCGTCCTGTCAGATGTTAGTCCAACAGGTTGGAATATAAGTAGCAAGTGCGGTAGTTTTAATGGTTTGCCATCAGGTTTAGGTACACATGTTTCTGTCTCGAATATTCACCCACACTCATCACCGAACCATATATCAGCTTGGTAGGAATGGCAGACTGAGGGATTATCCCCAGAAGAAAAAGTTACAGATTGTGGTGGAATATAATCATTCGTCTGCTGTTGCTGTGGTCTGTAGCACCACATCAGCATCAGGAATTGTCTATACCATGTTCCCTAAACTGAACTAGTTCCATTTTTTCTGCTTTTGGCACGTACTCCTCCAACTCTTTCCTGTACATGTACCCATCCAATTGTCTTTTAAATGTTGTAATTGTACTCAGCAATACCGGTTCCTCTGATAGCTGGCTACATGTAAGTACAACCCTCTGTGAGAAACAACTGCCTCTTAGATCCCTTTTAAATCTCTTCCCTCTCACCTTGAAACTGTCCTCTCTGGTTTCAGACACACTTACTGTGGTGACAAGACCGTGCATCCTATCTGTGTCCCTCATGATTTTATAAACCTCTGTAGGGTCACCTCACATCCTCCTACGCAAAGGGAACAAAATCACAGACTTGCCATATATCTCAAAACCTCCCGTCTCCGCCACATCATGTAAAATATTTTGTCCCCTTTCCAGTTTATAACATCCTTCCTATAGAAGGGCGACCAGAATTGTACTCAATACACCAATGTGTCCTTACCATTCTCTTTCACAGCCTCAACATGATGTCCCAAATCCTACACACAATGGCGTGTCAGTTGAAGGTAAGCGTGCATAATACCCTCGTCCGTACCCTGTCTAGCTGCGACTCCACTTTCAAAGAACTATGTACCTGCAACCTGGGTTTCTCTGTTGAACAACACTGCCCAGGGTCCAACCGTTAACTGTGTAAATCCTGCTCTGGTGTGTCTAACAAAATGCAGCATTTTACATTAAACAGAAAGAAGCTCCATCTGCCATTCCTCGGCCCATTGGACCAAGATTAGATTACCTACCGTGTGGAAACAGTCCCTTCTGCCCATCAAGTCCACACCGACCCTCCGAAGATTAACCCACCCTGACACATTTCCCCCTGACTAATGCACAACTTATGGGCAATTCGGCATGGCCAATTCATCTGGCACATCTTTGGATTGTGGGAGGAAACCCACGCAGGCACAGGGAGAACGTGCGAACTCCACACAGACAGTTGCCCGAGGCTGGCATCGAATATGAGATCCTGGTGCTGTGAGGCAACAGTACTAACGACTGAGCCACCGATCTTTTCCGGAACCTTTTTCACTGCCCACTATAACAAATAATTTTGGGGTTTCATCGTCAAACTTACTTTCCAAGGTTCCTACATTCCCATCCAAATCATTTAGAAAAACAATGAAAAGGAGCATCCTGCTCCTTTTGGCACACCACTGGTCACAGGCAACCAGTAGAAACAACAAATCTCTCCCAGGAACCTCTGCCTCCGACTATTAAGGCAATGTTGTATATAACTGGCTAGCTCTCCCAAATGTTGAGGCTTGCTAAGGTCCACGTATACAATGTATGCTGATTGCTATTCATCTATCTTCTTGGTCACCTCTTCAAAAAATGTAAACTAATTTTTAAGACCAGTTCTACCACACAAAACGCCATGCTGACTATCCCTAATCAGTCCTTGTTTTTTCCCAATGCATGTAAATCCTGCCTCCCAGAAGCTCCTATAAACATTTAGCCAACAGAAGAATAGAAATGAAAGAAAGAACTGACTCGAATTACAACCCAGTTTGTGCCAGAGACAAATATCCAGACAGCACTGGGCGCAGTCTCCAGACCACACCAGGCCCAGTCTCCAGACTGCACCAGGCCCAGTCTCCAGAATGCACCATGACTAGTCTCCAGGCTGCACCGGGCCGACACTCATGTAACATAGAGAGTTACAGCGGAGTAAAGGCCCTTCGGCACTCAATGCACCGAACGGTGAAAATAATCTGATTCACATTTAACCACACCGTTCCATTATTATCCATATGTCTATCCATGGTCCATTTAAATGCGCTAAATGTCGGCGACTCGGCTACTGTTGCAGGCAGGTCATTCCTGTCCCCTATTGCACTCTGAGTGAAGAAATCTAATATCTAATATCACTCCTATGTATCTGACCTTTCAATGTAAAGCTCTGCCTCCTCGTGTTAGCCTTCACCATCCTAGGATGAAGGCTCTCACTGTCCATTCTATCCAACCCTCTGATTATCTTGTACTTCTCTATTAAGTCACTTTTAAACCTTCTTCTCTCCAATGGATACAGTGTAAGTCCTCACTCACCCTTTCCTCGTAAGACCTTCCTTCTATGACAGGCAACATTCTCGTAAATCTCATCTAGTACCTGTCCAAAGCTTCCACATCGTTCATATAATGCACTGACCAGAACTACAGGCAATAATCCAGGTGAGGCCTTACCAGTGTCTTTCTTAGTTGAACCTTGCCCTTTTGGCTCCGAAACTCAATCCCCCTCCGAATAAACGCCAACACACCATACGTCTTCTTAACAACCCTATAAAACTGAGTGGCAACTTTCAGGTATGTATGCCCCTGGACACTGAGATCTCGCTGTTCATCTAAACTGCCAAGACTTTTACCATTAGCTCAATAATCTGCATTGTTGTCATTTATTCCGAATTGAACTACCTCAAACTTGCCTGCATTAAACTCCAATTGCCACTTCTCAGTCTATCGCTGCATCTTATGTATTTGTCAGAACGATCCACAACTTTGCCTCCCTTCGTGTCGCCCGCAAATTTGCTAACCCATCCATCTTCGCCCACATCCAGATCATTTATAAAAATGACAAGCCGCAGTGGTCCCAAAACAGGTCCTTGTAGCACAACACTGGTAACTGACCTCCCGAATGAGCATTTCCCACTAACCATCATCTCTGTCTTCTTTCAGATCGCCAATTTCTGATCTAAACCGCTGAGTGACCTTGAATCCCAAAACTCAGTATTTTGTGCAATACCCTATCGTGTGGAATCTTATCATATGTTTTACTGAAGTCCTTGTTCACCACACCAAACACTTTACCTTCACCCACATGTTTTCTCACCTTCTCGAAGAAATCAGTAAGGTGAGTGAGGTACGATCTACCCTTCACAAAACTATGTTGACTGTCTCTAATCAAATTATCCCTTTCCAGGTGATTACACATCTTATCTCTCACAAATTGTACAACATATTACTCACAAATGGTGTAAGGCGCACTGCCCTTTAATTACCAGCGTTGTCCCGACACCCCTTCTTAAACAAGAGAACAGCTTTTGCTATCCTCCAGTCTTCTGGCACCACTCCTGTCGACAACGATGACATATATTATGAAGTCAAAGACTCCTTACTGTCCTCCCTGGCTTACCAGAGATCCCAGAATAAATCCCGCTGGCCCAGGGTTAATACCTATATTCAGATCTTCCAAAATTGCGAAAACCTCCCCTTTGTCAACATCAATCCCATATAATATTGTAGCTTGTATCTCCGTGTTCTCAATGACATTGCCCTGTTCAAATGAGAATATTGACGAAAAGTATTAAATAAGTGCTTCCCCATGTCCTCAGATTCAACTAATACTTCACACTACTATCTTTCATTGGACCAAATACTAATAGCGATATTATACAATATCTAGTCTCGAGGCTGGCGACCACACCAGGTTCAGTCAGCAGACCACACCAGGCTCAATGTCCAGACCGCACCGTGCCCAGTCTCAAATCCTCACGGGACCCAGACTCCAAGCTATACCAGGGCCAGGCTCCATAACGCACCTGGCCAAGTCTGTAGACTGCAGCAGGCCCAGTCTCCAGGCCGCAGCACAACCAGTATCTGGGACACACTGGGCCAGACTGTAGGAAATTCCAGGAACAGTCTCCCAACTGCATCGGGCCTATTGTACAGGCGACACCGGGCCACGGTGCCAGGCCACACTTGGCCCAGTCTCCAGACCGCAGGGAGCCCAGTCTCCAAACTGTACCAGACGCAGTCTCCAGACTGCCCCGGGCCCAGTATCCAGACAGTACTTGGACATGTCTCCAGGCAACACTGTTCTTTTAATCTTGAAGCACTGATTCACCTCGCGATCCTTTGGTCTGGGAATGACTTCCTCCATTCCCAAAGGAGTCACGTTAAACAGATAATAGATTGGCAAGAAAATACTCTCCAGAAAATAGAATAAATAAGAAAGACACAAACTGTGAGCGGTGCATAGGCGTTCAACCTGGAACATTCTGACCCTGCCACCATCTTTACGACATTCCACCTTGTTTTCCTTCTTCAAAGAATGCCTTTGAAGACTCAGAGCAGTTTTCTACGATTACTTGTAATGTTGTCCTTGAGATAATAACAGAAAGCGACAGACATGCCCTTCGGTGGCCCGTATGCTGCCATTGGGGTTGTTTCATGACTTTACAATCTAGTCTCACTATACTTTCGAAGAGTATATCCAAAAAACATTCAAAGTTGGAGAAAGCGAACTAAAATTAAACTCAACCTCTCCTAAAT
>NC_057717.1:28705249-28707473 GCF_004010195.1 Chiloscyllium plagiosum | reverse complement strand
GGACCGCTCCTCATCTTCTGTCATAGGATCACTTGCCAAAATATCACTGTTCATTTCCTCAAGTTATCTGCATCACCTATCCTTCTCCACAGTACATACGAACGCGAAATATTTATTCAGTGTTCCCCAAAATCCTGTGGTTCCACATGTTGGTCGCCTTGCTGAACTTTAAACGGGCCTATTCTCTCCCAGTTACTCGTTTGACCTTAATATGTTTGCAGAAACTCGTTGGATCATTGCTTACCCTATCTTCCAAAATTATATACTGTCGCCACATTTCCCTCCTGATTTCCCTCTTGAGTATTATCCTACTGTCCTTGTACTCCTCGATGGATTCAGTTGATCTTTGATACCTACACCTATCATATGCGTCTTTCTTTTTGTTGACCAGAACCTCCATCCTTTTAGTCATCCAGCGTTCTCTACAGCTACCATCCTTACCCTCCTCATGAAAAGAAATATACTGTCGCTTGACTCTTTAATCTCATTTGTGAAGGCCGACCACTTTCATGCCAATAGCTTCTCTCAAGCAGCTTTTCAAAGAGCCAGCCTAAAACGTACAAGGTTGTCCTTACTCAAACCTTAATGTTTATGTCATGACTAATTTCTCTATAAGTATTTTAAAACTAATATTTACTGCATAACAGACTAAAGAAGTAGAATGGCTTCCTCCTGTTCCTCTGTGACAGGGTCAAGGGGCTGAATGGCCTCCTTCTGTCCCTCTGTGACAGACAAGAGAGGCTGAATTACCCTGGTATAACAAGCAAGGGAGGCTGTTGGCATTCTCCTATCCTTCTGCAAATGACACATGGGGACAGAATTGCTTCCTCCTATTCCTAATGAGCAGTTTAAATGCTTTGGATGATTTCTCGAGGTTTGGAAGAATTTGTAAAAGTTCAAGAAACAAGAGGAGTGAAATTATATAAGGCAATGGGCAGTAAATCTTGTTACCCTATTTTGTGGTCTCGAGAAAATGCCCACCAGACATTTTGTACAGGTGCTCTGTTATTTTATCTCTGTCATATACATTCCTGCAGTGTTCTGACAGTGCTCCTACATACAGGGAGAAGAGATTTATAATATTGAAAGTTTATGGTCAGCCAACCTCATCCATTCCATCCAGATCGAGGAAATGTTCCTTTTATTGTGAAACATAAAGTGATGTAAGGAAGGTGTAAATTTCATCTCTTCCTTTGGTGACTGTGAATTATGTCAATCTCCAAATAATCTAAGCATACCAGTGGAGGGTTTCCATCTTTTAATTATAAGTCGGCTCCATTCAATGTGTTAACCTATCGGATGAGCGAGATAATCACCAACAGTACTAACAGGGATCAACAGTACCACAGAGAGGGGGTGGAAAGATCAGAATCTGAGAACGTTCGACTAGAATATTCCAACAATTGATCAGATTCTGAGAACATTAGACGGCATGTTCCAACAATGGACAGAAGTTTATACTGGGATGTTTGGCTTTCATCTACATATTATGATCGAAGGTAATTATCACGTTAGATCGAATATTATTCAATATTTTGATTATTCAGTCCGTGCTTTCTTTGGTGTCTCTGGTAAGTCTCACAGTTCAGTCACTTATTCTATAAATCATGTTTGACTGTAACACTGTTCTTTTCATTGACACTACCATTCTTGCCGCTCCTAATGTTCCTGCTGAGACTCTGAATTCAGATATCCACTTAAAAAAATTGTACTAACTGCATCAGTGAACTTGATAATTCACTATCTCCTTCATTGCTCCGTGCAGTGTTACTCATGGGTCTGTATGTTGACCGACTCAATTTGAGCTGTGAACCATGTTTCATTGTACCACTGCCCTTGATATTTAAATATTGGGAGCATAGAACACTGTTTTCTATTCTGATTGCAAACTCAATTTCCTTCCTTCGACTCCATCTCATCCTTGACAAATATATGAGGCTGAAACAAACAAATAACAACAGTAGTGATCCCTTTGGTCCTGATTTGATTTCTGCACCATAACCTGCCCACTCCTAATTATAATTACTGACACCTGTAGGATATACTTCTCTGGATCATCCCATCTGCTGTTTGAACTTTGTGCTATGAGAGACAGTCTTAATGAAGCCAATAATCTGCTGCTAAAATTCCCAGCTTCAAACCTGCAGAAGCTAATCTGCGTCGATTCCATACAGCTCTTATCTGAACCCTCAAAAAATTCCCCATCGTTCTGTCATTCCTTTGC
>NC_057717.1:28675651-28704573 GCF_004010195.1 Chiloscyllium plagiosum | reverse complement strand
GTTCATACTTGAACTGATTTTCTCCATATGTGTTCTCGCTCAGACAATGATTTTCACATCTATCATCGCCTCTGTCATACACACACGAATGCACACATGAAAAAAACCTTGCATCAAGCTGATGCATGGAGATACAGAAACATAAAGTTTTGGGAGCCCCATTCACAGTCGTTTGCAGTATGGACTACAAATCTTCCCATGCTTAACAGATATCAATTGCAGCAATATACTGTCCAAGATTTTCAATATTCCCCAGGCTGGGCAGATAGTCTAGCTTACTGAGAATTACAGGAACATAGTCTTCACCGCTCTCCTTTCTGAGCAAACAACCTATCTCAGTTTAGACCGTTTGTGTTTGTTCTGTGAGGCAGATTCAGAATATAATGTAATAACTTGTTTCAGTTGATTTGGTATTGCCTTTAATCAATGGTCTCTTTCTTGTGATTGGATCTATCAAGGTCTCACTCCTCCAATTAGACGTACTCCCCTGTGTTTTCCCCCATATTTCAACATGTTCTGTTTCTGTCTTAATTATCTCTTTCTATCTTTAACCCGAATGTTTCTGTCTCTCTGTAACGTTCCCTGAACTTGGGTGTTTGGCTTCCGAATGTAATCGAAGTTCTTCCCTTTCTATAGTCTCCACATTCCCTTTCAATTCCTGTGTAACAGGCGCAAGACGGCAAAAATCTCAGCTGCAATTGCCGCGAAAGAGGCACGAGTGGTTGATTAGACTCACTTTGTTCCTACTTTACACACTCGAGTGCTGAATGGGATTCTTGGTGTTCCTACATTATAGTCTTGATACGCTGAATGTCGTCCTGGTGTTCCTATATTATGGTCTCAAAGAGCTGAATTTCCTGCTCCTGTTCATTACCAAGCCAAACAATACGTGAATGCCTTCTGCTTTTTCTTCATGTGAGGATTGGGGACATATGGAAACTTGCTGCACCATTTCAAGTGGCTGAAGTGTCTCTTCATGTTTCTTCACAACAGGCTGGAGAAACTGAACAGTTTCCTTCTATATCCGTGAAATCGCAACGACGGTGTGATTGGTCTTCTCCTGTTCCCAAAGAACATAAATGTGGATGAATTGCCTCCCTTGTTCAAATAAGAAACCATCTCAAACGGTTTCATGTCCATCTGCTATTTTTGTGCAATTGACTCAATCGGCTGAATAGCCGTAACCTAGTGTGAAAAGTTCCAGTAACTTTGTGGCCTCTTCCAGTTCTTGTGTTGCAGCACTTAGAAGGCTGAATGGCCTCATCCTGTTGTGTGTAACACGATCTAGGTGCTGCATGGTCTATTATGGGTCCTGTGTTGGAGTGGGGACGTGCTGATTGGCCTGTTCCTGAAACTATATCAGGATCCAGACACGAAACATCCTCCTGCTAAATCTACTGTAACAGTTTCGAATAATCTCCTTCTGCTGTTCCTGTGTTCCAGGTTCGAGAAGTGAAACAGATTCCTGAATTTGATGTGTAATTGTTTTCCATTGCTGAGCCCTAAAACAAGACCATTGTCATTCTTGTAATCTTTAAGAGGTATTGGATCAATCTGCTCATCCCTCTCTCCTAGTTTAACGTGACGCTGTGGCTTAGTTTATTGAAGTTCCTCCTTAATAAACAGGTAGATCTGGGGTTAATAACCTAGCAGAGTCTGCACCTCACATGAACCATTCCTTGTTAAACCTCTCTCAAATCCCATGTTGCTGTTTCATCAGGTTGTTGATCCAAATTCGTAATGCAGAAGGAGACGGTTATTTGTTGAACGTGTGTCGTTGAAATTAAATCGACATTACTCAAATGCTAGCAAGAGGAAAACAAAAGCTTTACTGTAACCTCTGCAGCGGGTCCAATACACTTTGCAAGATGCCGCATGTAAGCGGCTGAACAACTTGTGCATATTCTTTTTATACTGCATTTCACTGACATGAACTGGGAACATTCGGCTCTTGGTATGATTGCGTATGTTTTCCCTGACTCCTGTTGAATCTGACTGTTTTTCAAGACTTGCAAGGCCAAACTGTCTGCTTGCACAATCGAGCAAAGTCAGGCTATGTACTTAAAATTTTAGCAAAGTGTTAGTTTTATCGAAGTATTAGATTTAGCAAAGTATTCTCTTTCAGATTTCACAGCAAATGTTAATTATGTTAATTTTCCATTACATCTCCCCCCTTTTGGCATTTTACAAAAACATAAAAAAAAACTATACAAAGTGACATCGTGCTACATCCAAATTGCTTAGGTAGCACCAGGCTTTTCCTAGCTGTAACACAGCTATGTGTTGATGTCATCACTTGCCCTTGTGTGCCCTGTACACAGCCCATTTTCACACGTCATACTCGTCAACGTCAGGGTATGGTGTGGTCCTCGCAATCGGATCCCTCCTGTTGCGGGGCCACTGATTGTTTTACCATTTGGAATACCACTGCACTCATAAGCAAACGGCGTAGCCAGGTACACAAGCAGTGTCCTATACAAAGCATTATGAGCATTACCAGGCCTACGACTAGTAGAACGTGAGTATTAAATACCCCCAATCCTCTCCAGAGGGCGGTGAGCCATTTGTGCAAATACACGTTTCTCCCCTACCTTCCACCATATGGGAGGCTGTGGTCAGAAAAGTGTCAGCCTTGGGACTGCAGTTGGCCTTGCTATCTGGGTGTGGCGCGAGGTTTGCCCTAATTGCTCCCCTTATCAGGAGCAGGGTAGCTGCCGCCCGCAGGAGCAGACAGGTAGCATTTCTCCCCAAGCTCTCTGTAATTCGTTCAGCAGTCCACCGATGGGCAGTGCAGCCAGCAATGGCTGGCGTGTATGCACGTAGCCAACGCCTAATTTCCGGTGTTGTATTTGAGCCAAAACACATGCTCTGCTCCCTTCACATCTAGCAATGGTCCTTCGCATCTCCCAACCTACTGGCGTCGTATTTACACCATTTACCTCCTGCAAGGCCAATTCCAATACCGAGTTAGCTGACGATTCCCTCCGGGTTCGGGCGTGACATTAATGCCCTCTGCCCTGCTTGGGGTTAGGTCCATGATTTGGTTTATTTGGTTGCCATGCCGAGGTGTTGCTATCTGGAGTACTGCACTGCATCTCGGGGGTAGGTGGAGGTGTGACTAAGCCACTATATTCACCTGCCTACTGATGTCAGAGAAGGGTCTATCTATTTCACAGACTCACTCATTGCCATTCTGAGTCTTGGATATTATCACCCGTGCCCTGGCACCTCCTGAAGAAGGGCTTATGCCCGAAACGTCGATTCTCCTGTTCCCTGGATGCTGTCTGACCTGCTGCGCTGTTCCAGCAACACATTTTCAGCTCTGATCTCCAGCATCTGCAGACTTCACTTTCTCCCCGGCACCTCCTACCTTGATGATAGAATACGTAGTTCCCGGGTCAGTTGTCCCTGTAGCCGTGATAGCTACTTCAAAGTGACAGTCACTGGCGCCACCAGAATCCCTGCATAAATATTTATTATCCAATTTATTGTCATCCTGGTTTGTAAACGGCCATGGGTCATATGTGAATGTTCTTATTGCACCATTATGTAACATTATCATCTGCAGCTGTATCTCAGACGCCTGTACTACCAGGGCGCTTGCTAACAGTGCGAACTGGGGCATCCCCATATGCGTGCGAGGCTTCTAATTACTACTTGCACTTAATCGGTTCTGCTGCTGTCCGATGTCTCCTCAGGCCCAGTTACACGTTTGCAATGGCTGGCGTGTATTCACAGAGCTCTTTCGGCGATCTTCACAGCTGTCTGTGTCGTGAGGAACACATGAAACAATCCCAGCCATCCCTTCACCTTCAGCTTTTCTTCCTGAAGTCATTCAACACTATCCAGGCTCCAGGTCCTAGATCGTGCAGCTTCCCTTCCGCTGGTTGGGTTCGTGCTGCTTTCACTTTATTCCGCATTTGAAACAAAAGTGTAGAGAGTTTCACAACATTTCACCCTCACAGTGGTCTGTTATCTGTCTGACCGTGGGTATTGGTCTTATACCAGTATTTGGAAGCCTACTAAACAAAATCTCAAACGGGCTGAAATTAGCTCTCCCTCTCCTCATATATCTCATATACATTAATATAATTGGAAGTGCCTTTGTCCATGGACCCACTAGTTCCTCACAGCATTTTTTTCAATTTATTTTTTAGGGTAGCATTTTCTCTTTCAACTGCCCCAACGCTCGCTGGGTGATAGGCACAGTGTTGTTTCATGTTTATTCCCAAATAATCACTGATTTCCTGTCGGGAATTACTGACAAATGGTGTCCCATTCTCACTACTAAGCCTTTCAGAGTTGTCCCATCTCGGAATTATTTATGTTAGCAAAACCTTTGCTATTGCACTGGCATCATGATTAGACGCGGGGAACGCTTCCACCCATGTGGAAAATACATCAACTTTTACCAGAAAATACCCTTTCCCTTCACTGAGTGTTAGTTCAATAAAATCCATCTGTAAAAGTTCGAAGAGTCTTTGGGGTTGGGGGTGTGCTGCATGACTCATCTGCATTCCCCTCCACACATTACTAGTGGCACAGATAACACATCCTTCACAATATTTCTGGGAGTAATGATTAAATCCCTTAGTGTACCATTGTGCCTAAATACTGTCATGCCTCCACCTTTTGGCACATGGTCCTTACCGTGTGTTAGTTTGGCATAGAATGGAAGTAATGATCGTGGTAGGCAAGGTTTACCATTGGGGCCACACCATTCCTCTTTTCTCTCGCTGGACCCTGCTTTAGTCCACTCCCACTTTTCTTCCAGCGAGGCCCGTGTCTGTAACTCTCGTACGTCTGCTGTTGGGGTACAAAGTTTTGTCATAAACATGTAAAACTGATCACTTGGCGGCTGCTGCGCTGCCATCCTTGCCGCTGACCCTGCCCTTGCATTGCGTTGAGAAATAAAATCGTTATTTTTCGTGTGGGTTTCATATTTACACACAGCGATTGATTTACGCAGTACGAGTGCTTCCACGAGGTCAGAAATCAGGCCACGGTGTGCGACGGGCTTTCGCGTGGAGATCAAGAAGCTCCTCTGTTTCCACTGGATTCGAAAATCATGTACGACCCCTAATACGCATCTGTAAGTATTCACTGTCTTCCTTTAGCCAACTTACATGCCTCAGTCAGGACAATCAGCACTGCTGCTTGAGCTGACAGATGAGAAGGGAGGATCCTGCTTTGACTACCTCGTCGGTAGTCACTACAGCATACCGACTACAATTCTGGCTTGTCTTCTTTCTGCTGAATGCTGACTAATCCCCAAAAACCTCCATATGCGGATTCTGAAGTGGTGAATCCTGCAAGTCTGGTCTAGGGCTGCAAATTCATTCGTTACAGCGACACAAGCATGTGGGTCTCCGCCTCCTTATGCGCGTAGAAGGCTGGCAGGGCCAAGGATGTTACACCTATTTATTGTAATGTTAGGCATCTCCAATAACAGGATTGTGTCTGAGCCAATGTGCTTCCGACATGTGCGCAGACTTTTGCTCGGAAAGCATTAAGCATGTGGGACCAGTAGGGTTAATTCACTAGAGCTGACTATGTCCTTGGATGCTACAACAGAATTTCAGCTGCAGTCATGGCTTGCAGGCATTGAGGCAATCCTGCTACTACGGGGACCAGCTTAGCCGAAAAATATGCTCCCAGTCTCAATTTTCCCCCATGATCGTGCAACAGCACAGATGTCATGCAGTCACGCTTCTCATTTGCCGTTTGTACAAAAGGCTTGTTTGGATTCGGAATCCCGGTGTAGGTGCAGTTTGGAGCGCCTTTTTTAATTCAACAAATGCACTCTCGGTTTCTGGGGTCCATTGTAACGGACTCAGGCTCTGAAAACCTTTCTTATCGGTTATGTCACTTAGGGGCGCCTCAGGGAGTGTGTAATGTGGAATAAACATTCTACAGTAGGAGCACATGCCCAAAAAGGATAGCACTTGTTTGTTCGTGTGAGACTTTGGAATTTGCTGGACTGCTTGAAATCTGTCTTGATCAATGGCCTTCCCTTGTTCAGATATTAAGTGACCGAAGAACTTCACCTGTTTTGCACAAATTGTAGCTTTGCAAGACTAGCTTTCTGCCCTTCCCTCGCTAGATGGCAGAGCAATGCAAGTGTATCCTTCTCACATTGTTCCTCTGTCAGTGCTGCTATTATACTGCAGAAGTGCTGACCCCGGGGTAAAAACTAGAGTCTCCAGACTTCTGCGTAAAACCTCATTATATATGGTGGGGGACTCATAGTCACCTTGACAAAGTCGTGTGAAGCTATATGATTTCCCTTTGAATAAATAAGCGAACCAGAATTGACTATTTGTGTGAACCGGTACACGAAAGAAGGCATTGCTAAATCCACAACAACCATTTACTGTCCTGTGTAACTTGAGTTACTATCACATAGGGGTTGGGAATATTTGGGGCACTTGGAACAACAGCGTTATTGACAGCCTGCAGGTCTTGAACAAACCTCATTCCTCCGGTTCAACTGGAATGTTTGCCTCTTGACCGTAAAAATGGGGGTTCTCACCGGTGAGTTTTCACAGGGGATTATCATTGCAGCCTTTAGGATGGATTCAAAGACTGGAGTATTTTTTTCTATGGCCTCGGGTTTTAACGGTTATTGTGCTCTGCAAGGACGATACTCGGAATTCGGGGTTCACAGCCTCGTATGAGTCCCACACCATGTTTGCCTTTTGCCCACAACTCAGTCGAAACCGTTTTAATCTTGGGTCCGAGACTTCTATCTTAGGGAAACGAAAGTGTACCCTCCTACGCTCTTCAGGACTAGCGGGGGTTATTTGGACTGTCCGATCAGCCTGAGTTAGCCAATTTGGTTTCTTCCTATGTGTCCGCATATCTGCATTGAACCAGATACCCACATTGTCCCTGAAGTTCCAACCTTTGTGCCTTTAGCACCCATGGTCCGAATTCCTCCTGGATGCCTTCGTCAATGACACGTGAGGAAAAAGAGCCTTGCACATCAAAAAGGAAGTGTCTGCTTGCGGTTATAGATACTTCAAATAAGTTCACACTGACTGCACATCTATGTTCATTCCAATAAATTTCGCACAATAACAAATGATCTGGTTTAAAGAATCTCCTGAACCAATCCTTTCAATATGATTCCTCAGGTCCATCGTGGTGTATATGTGCTGTGCAGCGCGTCCCCAGCAAGATTATCGGTGTTAATAGGATTAACATGGTTACTTATTCCCAGGGCGAGTGAATCACTCACTGAACGTATCGCTCTTTGGCTTAATCACCACTCATAGACATATATCAGGGGTCGTGGGTCGTATTTTACAGCCTGCACGGGTAAATATTCCCTTTGGATTACGTGCAAACACATCGGGGTACTGAGCAAATCCAACCCCAGACTGACTATGATATCCCGAGCTATCAAATTTAAAGGACAGAATTCAGATAACAAAAATGAGCGTTGGAATGCTTCCCCAGTACTAGGTTCACAAATTTGGGGTGACGAAAATCTCTCTCATATCACGACTTCTGATGCACCCATTGTGTTCAGGAGCCTTCCACTCATCTTTATTTCCGTCGTTTCTCTGAACTGGCTTAATTTAAGGTCGTAATATGTTGCCTCTGTATCTACCAAAAAGGTAACTGATGTACCTTCCACATATAACATGGAGGTAAGCATCGACTTATATGCATCATAGTTATATTGAACATATAGTCCACACTTCGCAATCTCAGTGCTCGATATGGCATTGGGACTTGTTTCAGTGCCCGTACGTTTAGCAGAAGAGATTAGCATAAGCGATCTTTCATTGCCAAGCTTTAGGGAAGGAAGCTTACCTGTACCTTGTGGGCTGCCCACCTCCACCTCAGCATTCCCCTGTCAGTCACCCTGCTGTCCAGCCTCCAGGGCCGATTGGGATTGTCTGAATGGACACTGTCTCGCCCAGCGGTTCATTGCTCCGCAAACAAAGCACCCACCAGATCTACCTCTGCCAGCGCCTCTTCCATGACCACTTCGTCTTCCTCTTCCGCGACCTCCTCACCTGCCTCACTCCCTGCAGCACTTCCCTTCAATGGCTGACCATTTGCATCATAGTAAGCTGAGGATTATGTCCTTGCTGTTCCATCTTTAGTTTCTGCTTCTCCTTCCCGTGGGCCAGCATTTATTTCAGCATGTATCGCATGCTGTTCTATCAAATTCAGCTTTCTAGTGTCCCAGGTCATACATGTGTGTTTTACCTTTTTGACTATTTCGCCCTTCATTCCATTGATGAAGCTGATTCTCAGGTGTGCTTCATACGGTGTGATTTCTGCTGCCGTCATGTCCTCGGATGGTCTCCGTCCACCAAGGGCATTATGGACTTCATTGAGGCGCATAAGGTTCTGGGACACTGTCTCACCTTCTTGTTGTTTACACATTGCAATTTTGGTCATATCCATTCGCACGGGGAATGCCTCCCTACAGGCGGCTTCCATCGTGGAGCAAAAGCATTTAAGTCTCTGTTCTCTTACGCTTGTGGGTTGGTTGATCTGGCATGGAGGTTTACGGCTGACCATTTATACTTGATTTTGGTGACATCGGCACCAGTGTCTGTCCAAGGAGATGTCTCGACACAGAACTTTGTAACTTTTCAGCAAACCTATTAGCTCCAACTTCGCGTGGGTCAGGCAACTGCCCATAGGCAGTTTCCAAATCCTTCATGGTCCATGATCAGTGGACCAGCACTGGGCGGCCCTTCTGGTCCTGCAATCTCAACCATTAGTGCTTGCAGAACGATCTGCTTAGATGATCGCACGTGAGTACTCTCGCTGTATGACTTACCGTCAATCGTGGACTGATCGTGAGCAGGCCCTGGATGTCTATCAGTCTTGGAGTGGCCGTCCTCATTTTAGGCTTCTTGCTTTAATTGGTTGCAAGTACGATAGGCTATTGATGATCCAGCAGACCCTAAGACGGCGGCCGCTGACTTGGAACCTTCGGCAGGTGGATCTCATAGAGGGGTTGTAGGTCTCGGAGGGCAGTCATCATGGTCAGGATCTGGAACAGACTTAAGACACTGTACAGCTTCATAAGGTTGTTTTCCACGCACGTCTGCGTGTGTGCTCGTGATCTATCTTTTACTTGATATTTCCTTTCCCTGATATCAGCATCAGCCTTCCACACGTTATAAGCACTCCAGTTCACAGGTTTTATTCTTCCCTTCCGTTTCTTCTTCTCTCTCACCTCCAACCGTGACTTCAATATTTCCAACTGCCTTCAACTAAAACTCGCACCCTCCGAAAAACCACATTCCTTGATCCACAATTCTAACTGCTTTACAGACTCTGGGCCATAATTATTTAACATGTTCTGTACTTTTGGTTGACCATTCCAAGTCCTCTCAGGACACTCTTTTGTTTGCTGGAGCCCATTTCAACTTTACTGGAAAAGTGTTCAGCTCTCTATCTCTCTCTCTCTCTCTGTACTGTTATCTTTTCCTTTCTGACTTGCTTTCACCTCTGGAGGTGCCTTCTCGAAATGGGCGCGTCTGCCTAAATGTCTTGGAGTTCACAAACCAAGAAATGACATGTCCGGCATGTCTTTGGCGAGTCTAACTCAGGAAGTGGTGGTTCCAAGTCTAAAACTACCCTTAAACCTGTTGTCTATAAAGCACTGTAGAGTCAGCAATCCCATCCCTTGTGTTTTACTTGAATACCGAGCGAAAGTTCGCTGGAAACTCTTCCTGCTTTATTTATTCTCTGAGAATGATTCTCTAAATAGGATTAGTTAAGCCAAAACTCTTACCCCGGCCCTATTCGATTGAAATCCTGGCGGTGGGGCGATCCACAGATTCCCAGTCCTCTCACGCAAAGGGGCAAATTCAACGTTCGAGATGAAGCGAAGGTCCTTCAATGCGCTGGCACCTACACCTCCTGGGAATACTCAGATTCTTACCCAGTCGCGGGGTCCCGGACGAGCCCCCAAGTTTGCAGTCGTGGAGATTAAATCGACTCGACTCAAATGCTAGCAAGACTAAAGGGAAAGCTTTATTGTAACTTCTGCAGAGGCTCAATACATTTGGCAAGACGCTGTATGTGAGGGACTGCACAACTTTCACATATTCATTTTGTACTACATTTCGCTTATACTTATCAAGGACAAGAACTGGGAACATTCGGCTCTTTATATAAAGTTTATGTTTTCCCTGACAATTGCTGAATCTGACAGTTTTGCAAGACTTGTAAGGGCTAGCTGATTGCTTGCAGAATCCAGCATAATTAGGCTGTCTACTTAAAATTTTAGCAAAGTGTTAGATTTAGCAAAGTAATCTCTTTCGGATTAATCTCTTTCTTGCTGTGTTTCAAGGTGCTCCCATTCCTATAAGCAAGGCTTGTCCCCCCATCAGACAATGTCGTGTTCAGTTGAGGTGATTGTGCACTGGTATGTGTGCACTTCCCATGCAGCCAGAAATGTAACAGTATCCTCAGGAGCTCGATTCAAATCTTGTTCATGCGTTCAGTTTTGCGTGGTCCTGTGGCCGAGCAAGATAAGGCACTGTTTTTAAGCTTCACTGTGAAAGTAGCTGTGGACTTGTATCCCATCGCTGCCATTTGCGCTAATTGTGTGTTATGCTCAATCTTCATGTGAGTGAGCTATATTTAAATTGAACATGACAAAAATGTAATCTGTTTCTTACAAAGTGATCTATGATGAGGGACAACGCAGAGCATTCAGAAAGTCAGCGGCCACACTGTGATACTGTAATGTGTAGTTGTCGCATTCACTTCCCGTGGGAAAAATCCCGAGGTAGAAACAAGTGTGTGCTGCTCCTTTAGATTAGATTAAATTACTTACAGTGTGGAAACAGGCCCAACAAGTCCACACCACCCCGCCGAAGCGCAACCACCCATACCCCTACATTTAACCCTTACCTAACATTATGGGCAATTTAGCATGGCCAATTCACCTGACCTGGACATCTTTGGACTGTGGGAGGAAACCGGAGCACCCGGAGGAAACCCACGCAGACATGGGGAGAACATGCAAACTCCACACAGTCAGTCGCCTGAGGCGGGAATTGAACCCGGCTCTCTGGCGCTGTGAGGCAGCAGTGGTAACCACTGTGCCACCGTGCCGCCTATCAATATCTACATATGTGAACTATAGACCAGTTAGCTCAGCATCTGGGTGGCAGGGTGGCACAGTGGTTAGCACTGCTACCTTACAGCGCCAGTAGATCCGGGTTCAATTCCCCCCTCAGGCGACTGACTGTGTGGGGTTTGCACGTTTTCTCCGTGTCTGACTGGGTTTCCTCTGGATGCTCCGGTTTCCTCCCACAGTCCAAAGATGTGCAGGTCAGGTGAATTGGCCATGCTAAATTGCCCGTAGTGTTAGGTAAGGGCTAAATGTAGGGGTATGGATGGGTTGCGCTTCGGCGGGTCGGTGTAGGTTTGTTGGGCCGAAGGGCCTGTTTCCACACTGTAATTTAATCTTCATTATGTAGGCAAGTTCTAAGACCGACATAGTGTAGCTCAGTCGTTAGCACTGCAGTCTCACAGTGCTCGAGACCCGCGCTCAATTCCCCCCTCAGTTAACTGTCTGTGTGGAGTTTGCACATTCTTCCGTGTCTGCCAAGGTTTCCACTTGATATTCCAGTTTTGACCACTGTCCCACAATTTGCTAAATAGGTGGATTTGGTATGCTAAATTACCCTGGATGTCCGGGAATGTGCAGGCTAGATGCACAAATCATGGAAAATTCAGGGTTGCAGAGATTGTTTGGGCGAGGACAGTGTTTCGGGTTGGGATGTGATGGTCTCCTGAGGCTCAATGTGCGGTCGATGGGTCAAATGGCCAGCTTCCACACTGTAGTGATTCATTGATTAAAATCTTCACGGCGAAAATAAGTTAAGGGAACAATCTCTTGGTTAATTCAAATATCCTTTCCTCAGTGAGGAGATAAAATCTGTGCACGCTACTCCAGGTGTGATCGCACTAAGATCCTGCGCAGCAGCAACAACACTTTACCTGCCTGGTGCAAAGTTCCCATCCAGGTTAGAGCGGTCTCAATTGCCTGGGGGAATGCACAGCATTGTTGAAATATTTTGCTCTTCTCTACTCCACGAGCATAACGGGAGAACTGGTGAAAATGTCAGAATGACACTTATGAACGACGTGTAGGATGCAGCGAGATTATGTCAATGTCCAAATTGGCCTTCGCCAAAATCCTTCGCCTGAATCGGCCATTAATTATCTTCGATCCCAAGTCGGTCAGGTTCCACAGAATCTGCTAAAGTGGAGCTTAGAAACAGCAAATATAAGCAAATATTGACGGGATTTATTTATCAATGTCAATGTTGTGACACAAATGGTGCGTATGTTACAAAATAGGAAAATAGAAATGCAAGATTTTGGGTACTGCAGTAATTATGGAGACATTAAAATCGCATCTAAACAATGTGAATCTAAGTTAATGTTTATGCTGGGAAAATGGGTTTCATGAGTGTGTATGAGCTGCTTTCCTTGAACAATATGTTGAACAGTGAACTCGAGATCAGGCTATTTAGAAGTTGCTGTTGTGTGATCAGAAGAGCTATTTGAAAAACTTGCGGAAAAGGAGCTTTTG
Organism: Chiloscyllium plagiosum; assembly: GCF_004010195.1. NCBI lineage: Eukaryota > Metazoa > Chordata > Chondrichthyes > Orectolobiformes > Hemiscylliidae > Chiloscyllium > Chiloscyllium plagiosum. The sequence goes on along the minus strand of NC_057717.1, from coordinate 28,691,984 downwards.
GGAATAACCATCTTAATATATTGAATTTTACATGATATTTGAATACAAAGTATTTTTAAAATTAAATTACGTGTATCTGATTAGAGTTATGAATGCATGAGGAGCAAGGTGGCAACTTTAAAAGTGCATCAGAAAGATACAGTGGAAGGTGGGCACTTTCTGTTGATTAGATTCCCAACAGTGTGGAAACAGGCTTTTCGACCCAACAAGTCCACACCAGACCCATTCCGCTACACTTAACACTGTGTACAATTTAGAATGACCAATTCACCCTACCTGCACATATTTAGACTGTGGGGAAAAAATCGGAGCACCTGGAGGACACCCACGCAGACACGGGGAGAATGTGCAAACTCCATACAGACAGTTGCCCGAGGCGGGAATTGTACCCGGGTCCCTGGTGCTGTGAGGCAGCAGTGATGACCACTGAGCTACCGTGCTGCCCTTCATTTATCAAAACACTGTAAGTTGCACAGTATACATATATCCTCCAAGGCGCATATAGCAAAAGGGTAAGGTGACTCAACCATGATTAACAGACGGAGTTAAAAATTGCATTATATCAAGGAAAGTCGTTCAGAAAAATGGCAGACATTATGGATTCATTGGAACAAAGGAGGACTAAGAAATTGATAAGGACATTAAAAAGAAGTCAAGAATGCAAACTAAAGAGAAACATAAAGACTGATGCAAAGCTTCGGACAATATTTGAAAGGAAAGTTAAAGCCACGTGAAATGTTAAGCAGTGTGGAACAAATATGGATAGGATAATTTATTGCTGATAAAAGAGAAATTGCAGGGAAACTAACTCGTTATATTATGTCTGTCTTCGTGGAGGAATACATAACATCTCCTAGAAATACAAAGCGACCATGAGACTTGTGTAACTAAAGACCCAACTCATTCATATTAGTAACGAGGTGTGTTTGAAAACATAATCGGGTTAGTGATTGATAAGTCTGACAGACCAAATGTACTTCACAATGAAATTTTAGAGAAAGAAGCAATGCACAGATTGATTGCATTAGGCAACACAGTACTTCTCCTGTGCAATTTGGAAGATTATAAATGCATTCCACGATCCAAAAAGGGAAGAAGAGGATAAGTGGGGAAGTATAGACCAAGCAACTTGTCATGCACAGGAGGGAATCTGTTTAAATCTGTTATAACAAACGTGGTATTGGTCATTTAGAAAGTAATAGCAAACTTCAAGAAAGGGAAGTTATAATTTTCAGACATTTTTTCTTGAAGATATCGCTTGTAGATATAAAACAATGGAGAACCAACTGATTTGATATAATTGTATATTCGGGAGGATTTTTTTAAAGAAATGTCACAGCACGCTATTCGAAAGAGACTGAATAAAAGGGTATTGAAGAATCATGTGGAAACATGCAGATATATTTCAGGTTTACCTTTATTTAATGGGAATCAGAATGTAGATGACGAACAGTTATCCAGACTGGAAGCATTAGCTTGCTCTCTCTCCATTAGTGCTGTTTGAACAACTGTGATCTTCAGCATTTCTTGCTTTCACTACAGATTCCAGCATCTGCAGTTATTTACTTTGATTAAAGGTACATATGTCTTGCCTCGTTTACGCCGAGTGTTGCTGAGACTGTGACTTTAATACTGTGTAAAGGTTAGGTGTTCTGATCTAGGCAAGAATATACTGGCAACATATACTGAATGGGCATTTTCCAGATTAATCCCACAGATGGCAAGATTGTCTGGTGAGGGAACTCGGCCTGTGTTACCTAGAATTTCAACGATTGAAAAGCAATCTTAATGAAAACGAGAAGCTTCACACAGAAAGGGCTGAATAAAACAGGGAGTTGGAGAATGGGAGCAGGCATGATTGGGGAGAGTCCTAAGATTTTCCACAAGGACATCAAGCAGAATAATATTACATGCGAACAGTTAGAACCCATTAGAAAGCAAGAGAACAATCTGTGTATGAAGGAGGAGGAATGGACAGAATTTGAGAAGATGGACTGGGAAGCTATTGAGCAAATTGATATAAGGTATAGTCTTGGATTGATGGTTTTAGCTGATCTAAAAATTGGACAAATGATCCGGATGCATTTTATCCGGTTACACTGTATTGGAAGGGTGGTGCAGAAGGACCAGGGCACTATAGATCAGTGAGTATCAGTTTACTTTTAGGGAAGCTATTGGAGAATATAAAGAAGGATAAAATTGATCTCCATTTGAGAGGCAATGTTTCATCAAGGACAGTCACCTTGGTTTTATCGGAGCAAGTGAATTGAATTTTATTGGAATTTTTCAAGGAGTTCTTTGAATGGTTTTACCACCAAGTCCATTGACAAAGCCCGCATGGGAAACTGATGAATTAATTAAAATCTTATGGTATCAAGGTTAAATTGGCAAGTTATACCCAAAACTACCTCAGTGGAAGGAGAAGGAGGGTGATAGCAGAAGGCTGTTTGTGTGACTGGAGACGTATAACACAAGGATCAGTGCTGTGTCACTTACTATTTGGGGTACTCTAACATAGTGGAGATGTGAATGTTGAGGGTTGTGAGGGAATGTGGTTAATAAGTGTTTGTTTGACAGTGAGGAGGAAGGTCTTATGTAACAGGAACATGTAGATGGAATGGCCAGATCAATGACAGATGCAATGTAACACTGATAAATATGAGGTGATACACCTCAGAAGTAAAGACGCAGACAGGGGAGTACTCAATGAAGGGCAGCAAACTAGGAAGTCCAGAGGGGGCTTCTGCACTGATCCATGAGTGTGCGAACACTTTGTTTGGGAGTGGACGTATCGTGATGTGTGACAGTAATTGGGCCTTGGGCCTCAGGTATTCCCAATACACCTCAAACATAGGGTTCTCGGTCCCAAATGCTATATATCCAAGCCTGTTGGCAGCACTAAACGGTGTCTGACTATGAGTGGGTAAGGAGGATATCAAAATGCTCCAAGGTGACTGAGACAAGTTGAGTAAATGGACAAGTACATGGCACATGAAGACCAATATGTGTAAATGTGATATTGTGTACTTTGGTGGGAACAATAGAACTGAAGCCTGCCATTTGAAAAGGGATTGGTTAAAAATATTATTTTCAAGGGACTTCTGCGGATTTTCTTGTTTTCATCTGCACAGACCTTCGAGGTTCATGCACAGCTGTGAGTTCTGGCGCCAGAGATCAGTACTGGGAATGGCATTGACACGGTGACTAGTGTACATATACCCACTAAGCGGTTAGCTGCAAGATTGGAAATAATCTGGATCCTTTTGTACACTAGTCACTGAAACCAACATTTAGATAGATAAATGATGCGTTGACAGTCATTTCAAGGGAATTTGAACACAAGAGTAAGGGTGTCTTACTGCAGCTGCAATTTGGTAAGAACACATATCTAACATTGTGCAACATTATGTGCAGTTTTGATTTCTGTACCTAATAAAAGACAAAACCGACCTTCAGGGAGTGCAGTGAAGGATCTCTGGGATATCAGGCGTGTTGTGGGAACTGACTGAACCTGTATTCCAAAGGGTTTAGGAAAATGAGTGGAGATCTGAGTAAATAATATAATCCTTGACGGTGAGACAGATTCGAAGCAAGGATGATAATTCCCCTGGCTGGGATGTCTGAAACAAGAAGCCACATTATGAGGTACAGCCAGGACACTCTGCATTGAGACGACAATAAATGTCTGCACCCAGAGACTGTTGAACCTTGGGAATTCTCTTCCACTCAAGCCTGTGCGACAAAACGCACTGAAAATGCATAGACACTAAATGGGAAGAGATAGCGCAGGACCATGGTTTGAAGATAAAGGATCATCATCATTACATTGAATGGGAGCACAAAACGATGGAACGAAGGGAATGCTGAAGATGATATTTAATATTTTTCCAATGGTTGATAACATTAAGGGATGCATTTTAGGGGTGAAATGCATGAGGGAGATGTTCAGCCATGAACTGGAATGGGGGATGCATAATGTATTGAATGGCTCACTCGTTTCCCGATCTTTCTGTTCAGTCTGTGGGAAAGCTCTGTAAAGCTTATCGCAATCTGTCGGAGGTTAGGAAGGAGGCCTCTAGAGGGTCGGAAGGACTATACTTCCCGTCTCCTTTTCCAATACGGAGGCTAAAGATCGGTGCTGTATCCGGGGTTAAAAAGCAAAAACTCCAAATGTACACAACCCGATGAAGGAGCAGCGCTCCGACAGCGAGTGCTTCCAATTAAAACTGTTGGACTATAAGCTGGGATTGTGTGATTTTTAATTTTGTAAAACCCTGTCCAACACCAGCATCTCAAAATCGTTAATTCCATCTGGGTTTATCCTTTCGACCTCGGGGCAATTTAATACAATTGATCACCTTGCTTGGCGTTTCTGTGCAGCTCGACAGCTGTCAAAAGGACCTTACACGAATTTAACTGCCGTGATGAGTCTGAGAGTGTGGTACATGTTCTGATTGAAATTATTCCCCTCTTGGGGAATAGGACACAGTTGAGTATTTTCCACATTGCCAGAGAGAAAGCTGAGTTGGAGCTGGAATGAAATATCTTCCCGAGTGACACTGCTTGTTGTGCAGCACAAGTCTTCAGTCCTATTGCAGGAATGATGTCAGGGCCCATTGACTTTGTCAGTTTACTGTGTTCTGTTGTTTCTTCAACGTCACGTGCAGAAAATCGAATTGATTTAAGACGGGCATCTGTGATGCTGTGGGCATCATGCGGGAGTTAGGAAGATCAATTCTTCAATGCTTCTGGCTGGGATGCTGCAGATACTACATCCTTGTCTTTTACACTGAGATACAGGGCTGTTCCATTATTTAGGATGGGGATATTTGTGAGCCATCTCCTCCACTGAGTTGTTTAACCGTCCATCACCACTTATGACTGAATGTGGCCGGACTGTTGGTCTGTTGTCTTGGGGTTATTTCGCCCTGTCAGATGTTAGTCCAACAGTTTGGAATATAAGTAGTAAGTGCGGTAGTTTTAATAGTTTGCCATCAGGTTTAGGTACACATGGTTCTGTCTCGAATATTCACCCACACTCATCACCGAACCATATATCAGCCTGGTAGGAATGGCAGACTGAGGAATTATCCAAAGAAGAAAAAGTTGCAGATTGTGGTTGAATATAATCATTTGTCTGCTGCTGCTGTGGTCTGTAGCACCACATCAGCATCAGGAATTCTCTATACCATGTTTCCTAAACTGAACTAGTTCCATTTTTTCTACTTTTGGCACGTACTCCTCCAACTTTTTCCTGTACATGTACCCATCCAATTGTCTTTTAAATGTTGTAATTGTACTCAGCAATACCAGTTCCTCTGAGAGCTGGCTACATGTAAGTACAACCCTCTGTGAGAAACAACTGCCTCTTAGATCCCTTTTAAATCTCTTCCCTCTCACCTTGAAACTGTCCTCTCTGGTTTCAGACACACTTACTGTGGGGACAAGACCTTGGCCGTGCATCCTATCTGTGCCCCTCATGATTTTATAAGCCTCTGTAGGGTCACCTCACTTCCTCCTACGCAAAGGGAACAAAATCACAGACTTGCCATATATCTCAAAACCTCCAGTCTCCGCCACATCATTTAAAATATTTTGTCCCTTTTCCAGTTTATAACATCCTTCCTATAGAAGGGCGACAAGAATTGTACTCAAAACACCAATGTGTCCTTACCATTCTTTTTCACAGCCTCAACATGATGTCCCAAATCCTACATACAATAGCGTGTCAGTTGAAGGTAAGCGTGCATAATACCCTCGTCCGTACCCTGTCTAGCTGCGACTCCATTTTCAAAGAACTATGTACCTGCAACCTGGATTTCTCTGTTGAACACCACTGCCCAGGGCCCAATCGTTAATTGTGTAAATCCTGCTCTGGTGTGTCTAACAAAATGCAGCATCTTACATTAAACAGAAAGAAGCTCCATCTGCCATTCCTCGGCCCATTGGACCAAGATTAGATTACCTACAGTGTGGAAACAGTCCCTTCTGCCCAACAAGTCCACACCGACCCTCCGAAGATTAACCCACCCTGACACATTTCCCCCTGACTAATGCACCAACTTATGGGCAATTCGGCATGGCCAATTCATCTGGCACATCTTTGGATTGTGGGAGGAAACCCACGCAGGCACAGGGAGAACGTGCGAACTCCACAGAGACAGTTGCCCGAGGCTGGCATCGAACATGAGATCCTGGTGCTGTGAGGCAACAGTACTAACGACTGAGCCACCGTTCTTTTCCGGAACCTTTTTCACTGCCAACTATAACAAATAATTTTGGGGTTTCATCGTCAAACTTACTTTCCAAGGTTCCTACATTCCCATCCAAATCATTTAGAAAAACACTGAAAAGGAGCATCCTGCTCCTTTTGGCACACCACTGGTCACAGCCAACCAGTAGAAACAACAAATCTCTCCCAGCAACCTCTGCCTCCTACTGTTAAGGCAATGTTGTATATAACTGGCTAGCTCTCCCAAATGTTGAGGCTTGCTAAGGTCCACGTATACAATGTATGCTGATTGCTCTTCATCTATCTTCTTGGCCACCTCTTCAAAAAATGTAAACTAATTTTTAAGACCAGTTCTACCACACAAAACGCCATGCTGACCATCCCTAATCAGTCCTTGTTTTTCCCAATGCATGTAAATCCTGCCTCCCAGAAGCTCCTATAAACATTTAGCCAACAGAAGAATAAAAATGAAAGAAAGAACTGAGTCGAATTACAACCCAGTTTGTGCCAGCGACAAATATCCAGACAGCACTGGGCGCAGTCTCCAGACCACACCAGGCCCAGTCTCCAGACTGCACCAGGCCCAGTCTCCAGAATGCACCATGACTAATCTCCAAGCTTTCCTCATATAACATAGAGAGTTACAGCGGAGTAAAGGCCCTTCGGCACTCAATGCCAAAAAACGGTGAAAATAATCTGATTTACATTTAACCACACCGTTCCATTATTATCCATATGTCTATCCATGGTCCATTTAAATGCGCTTAATGTCGGCGACTCGACTACTGTTGCAGGCAGGTCATTCCTGTCCCCTATTGCACTCTGACTGAAGAAATCTAATATCTAATATCAGTCCTATGTATCTGACCCCTCAAAGTAAAGCTATGCCTCGTCGTGTTAGCCTTCACCATCCGAGGATGAAGGCTCTCACTGTCCATTCGATCCAACCCTCTGATTATCTTGTACGTCTCGATTAAGTCACTTTTAAACCTTCTTCTCTCCAACGGATACAGTGTAAGTCCTCACTCACCCTTTCCTCGTAAGACCTTCCTGCTATGACAGGCAACATTCTCGTAAATCTCATCTAGTACCTGTCCAAAGCTTCCACATCGTTCATATAGTGCACTGACCAGAACTACAGGCAATAATCCAGGTGCGGCATTACCAGTGTCTTTCTCAGTTGAACCTTGCCCTTTTGGCTCTGAAACTCAATCCCCCTCCGAATAAACGCCAACACGCCATATGTCTCCTTAACAACCCTGTAAAACTGAGTGGCAACTTTCAGGTATGTATGCCCCTCGACACTGAGATCTCTCTGTTCATCTAAACTGCCAAGACTTTTACCATTCGCTCAATAATCCGCATTGTTGTCATTTATTCCGAATTGAACTACCTTAACTTGCCTGCATTAAACTCCAATTGCCACTTCTCAGTCTATCGCTGCAACTTATATATTTGTCAGAACGATCCACAACTTTGCCTCCCTTCGTGTCGCCCACAAATTTGCTAACCCATCCATCTTAGCCCACATCCAGATCATTTATAAAAATGACAAACCGCAGTGGCCCCAAAACAGGTCCTTGTAGCACAACACTGGTAACTGACCTCCCGAATGAGCATTTCCCACTAACCATCACCCTCTGTCTTTTTTCAGATAGCCAATTTCTGATCTAAACCGCTGAGTCACCTTGCATCCTAAAACTCAGTATTTTGTGCAATACCCTATCGTGTGGAATCTTATCAAATGTTTTACTGAAGTCCTTGTTCACCACACCAACCACTTTACCTTCACCCACATGTTTTCTCACCTTATCGAAGAACTCAATAAGGTGAGTGAGGTACGATCTACCCTTCACAAAACTATGTTGACTATCTCTAATCAATTTATTCCTTTCCAGGTGATTACACATCTTATCTCTCAGAAATTGTACAACATATTACTCACAAATGGTGTAAGGCGCACTGCCCTTTAATTACCAGCGTTGTCCCGACACCCCTTCTTAAACAAGAGAACAACTTTTGCTATCCTCCAGTCTTCTGGCCCTGCTCCTGTCGACAACGATGACATATATTTTGAAGTCAAAGACTCCTTAATCTCCTCTCTGGCTTATCAGAGATCCCAGAATAAATCCCGCTGGCCCAAGATTAATACCTATATTCAGATCTTCCAAAATTGCGAAAACCTCCCCTTTGTCAACATCAATCCCATATAATCTTGTAGCCTGTCTCTCCGTATTCTCAATGACATTGCCCTGTCCAAATGAGAATACTGACGAAAAGTATTAAATAAGTGCTTCCCCATGTCCTCAGATTCAACTAACACTTCCCACTACTATCTTTCATTGGATCAAATCCTACTAGCGACATTATACAATATCTAGTCTCGAGACTGGCGACCACACCAGGTTCAGTCAGCAGACCACACCAGGCTCAGTGTCCAGACCGCACCGTGCCCAGTCTCAAGGCCTCACGGGGCCCAGACTCCAGATTATACCAAGGCCAGGCACCATAGCACACCTGGACAACTCTCGAGACTGCAGCAGGGCCAGTCTCCAGGCCGCAGCACAACCAGTCTCTGGGACACACTGGACCAGACTACAGAAAATTCCAGGAACAGTCTCCCAACTGCATCGGGCCTATTGTACACGCGACACCGGGCCAAGTTGCCAGGCCACACTTGGCCCAGTCTCCAGACCGCACGGGGCCCAGTCTCCAAACTGTACCAGACGCTGTCTCCAGACTGCCCCGGGTCCAGTAGCCAGACAGCACTTGGACATGTCTCCAGGCAACACTGTTCTTTAAATCTTGAAGCCTTGATTCACCTCGCGATCCTCTGGTCTGGGACTCACTTCCTCCATTCCCAAAGGAGTCACGTTAAAAAGATAATAGATTGGCAAGAAAATACTCTCCAGAAAATAGAATAAATAAAAAAGACACAAAGTTTGGGCGGTGCACAGGCGTTCAACCTGGAACATTCTGACCCTGCCACCATCTTTATGACATTCCACGTTGTTTCCTTCTTCAAAGAATGCCTTTGAAGACTCAGAGCAGTTTTCTACAATTCCTTGTAATGTTGTCCTTGAGATAATAACAGAAAGCGATAGACATGCCCTTCGGTGGCCTGTATGCTGCCATTGTGGTTGTTTCATGACTTTACAATCTATTCTCACTATACTTTCGAAGAGTATATCCAAAAAACATTGAAAGTTGTAGAAAGCGAACTAAAATTAAACTCAACCTCTCCTAAATTGCTTCACTCAGGGTGGCCTCGATGCAATTTCACTGCTGCAGTCTGCATAGCTCCCTGTGTTGGACAGGTATCGAGTCCGCGTGTGTAGGTTTATGCACTGCTGTGGTCTGCATAGACTCTGGTGCTGGACAGAAAAATTGTCCAGGTGTGTAAATCAATGCAGAGCGGTGGTCTGCTTAGCTCCCAATGCTGGACAGATATCTTTTCCAGGTTTATAGATCACTACAGTTTTGCGGTCTCCCTAGCTCCCAGTGCTGGATAGAGATCTATGAGAAAGTGAGGACTCAGATGCTGGAAATCAGAGTTGAGAGTGTGCTGCTGGGAATACACAGCCGGCCAGTCAGTATCCAAGGAGAAGGAGAATCAGCATTTCTGGCATAATCCCTTCATCAGGAATCTGATCAGGGCTTATGCCCGAAACTTCGATTCTCTTGCTCTTTGCATGCTGCCCGGCCTGATGTACGGTCCCAGCAGCACAGATACCTGTGGACAGATACCTAGTCTGGGTGTATTGGTCAATGCAGTGCTGTGTTCTGCATAGGTCCGCGTGCTGGACTGATATCCATTTCGGGTTCATAGATCAATGCACTACTGCGGTCTGCATACCTCCCGGTGCTGGACAGACATCTCGTCCGGATTTGTGGATTTGTGCTCTGCACAGCTCGGCGAACTGGACTGATATCTAGTCTGTGTTTAAAGATCAATGCACTGCTGTGTTCTGCATAGCTCCCAGTGATGAACATACATCTAGTCCGAGTTTAAAGATCGAGGCAATGCTGTGGTGTGCACAGCTCCCCGTGCTGGACAGATGTCTATTTTGGGTTTATAGCGAAATGCACTGCTGTGGTCTGCACAGTTTTCTGCACTCGGCAGATTGCTGGGTTGGACTGAACAGATCTTGATCGACACAGTGTCGTGTGTTGGACAGATATCTCCTCTGATTTAATGTTTCTCTGTTATGGATTGAAAATGTATTATACCTAACAATTTCAGCTGATCTGTAATGCCTTTTATTCTCATTTTGTGATTGGATCCTCCGTTTCTCACTCCATTCATGTTGCAGTGTGCCTGTGCACAGTACATCATGTTCGAGAATACCCACTGTCCTGGCAGCAAACACAGCCTCCTCATTCAAAAGCAGCCAGCCATTCCCAACGTATTCAGGTCTCCTCGTTGCCAGAAATGATAGCCTTCTGAATAAAGGCTATCCCCTTGGACAACGGATCAAAAACAGCACCACTCACCACCCCACGCCTCCAACTAACCACTTCAAAATATCCCGTGTGTAACGAGAGCAGTGGGGCCACTGGGAACATTAGGGAGCACACCATCAGGGAGATGGAGCAACACTTCCCTTGACTGAAAATTTCAGACTGAACCCAACAGTACACACTGTTTCTAAGTCCAGTTATCTCCTTACATTTATTTAATATACAGACTGTTATTCTTGCTGAAAAATATCATAGTTTTACATATACCCACGTTACATTCCAGCTGCCAAGTCGCTGTCCATTACTTTTCCAATTAGAGATTCGCTGCCTCCTCTTGATAACTTAGTTTTCTGACTATCTAAGTTAGAATACATCTGTTACATTTCTCTAAAACGTTGCAAATCGTTGAGGTCCCACTACTGGTCACTGTGTCACTGCAGTCGTTAATTTGTGTTAAACTGATAAAGACTTATTTATCCCGAACTTATCTCTTCTACCGGCTCAATAACCAGTTCTCCCGTATTCCCGTGTGGCTGTTTTGAAAGGATGAATGTTCTCTGCCATTTCCAATGGACCAGGAATGAGATATTTAAAGATCAGCTTCAATTGTGAGCAACAGGCTCGAATAGCTGAATATCCTCATTCTGTTCCTGTTTAAAACTCTTGATGGGCAAAATAGCCTGCTTCAGTTTACTTCTGACATGATGATGGAGGGAACGCCATTGATGCTGCAGCTGCTGATAGAGCATGTTGTCTCATAGAGGACCAGCTTCCATTTGCTTGGTCCTTTCGAAGTATGTCCTACTTCACAGGAGGGAATCCCACATAACACAGAGGGCAGGATCTTCAATATGAGGCAGCTGAGACATTCCCTCCACCAGGACTGTGTACTAGCTGCTCCAACAGATACTGTTAGAGACAGATCCATCTGGAAAAAGGAGTTTGGTGAGAATGTTTCCTTCTTTTTGGTTCCCGCATCAGTTGCCCCAGTCTGGTTGTTGTGTATTTGATGTCTCTCCCTGCTCAGTCAGTGGTGGTCGTGTGGAGACACACTTGGTGATGGCCATGAATTCCCAGACCCAGAGTACGTTCTGTGTCCGTCTCACCCGCAGTGCTTCCTTTGATTTGTTTTCAAAGTCAAAGGGAACTGAGTTACCACTGAGAGGTGGGATGGAGAGGAGTAGGATATATCCATCCTCAGGCGATTTCCTTGACCACCTTTGACCTGTTAGCATGAGATTTCCCGGAACGTGAAATCAATGTCGGGGATCTGCAAGGTATCCTCTTCCCTAACTTTAACCCAGGGAACCCCCATCACATTTGGATCTGTCCTGCCGATGGGACAAGATATACCCAGGGATGGTGATAGTGCTTCATGAAACATTACCCATCATGCTGATTCTTTGAGTAGGATGGTGTCAGACTGTTTTCTAACTGGGAATGTAATGCTCGAAAAGCACAACAGGTTAGGCAGCATCCGAGGAACAGGGAAATCAACTTTTCGAACATCAGCCCTTCATTAGGAATGAGGCTTCCGGGCTGGGTGGTTGAGAGACAAATGGAAAGAGGTTAGGTCTGAGGGCAAGGTAGCTGAGAATGTGATAGACAGGTGAAGGTGAGGTAGAAGGTGATAGGTTAGAGAGGAGAGCCGACCAGAAAAAGGGAAAGATGAAGGACAGGTCAAGGGTGCGGTGCCGAGTTGGAGGCTTCGGATTGTGATAATGTAGGGCGAGAGAAAATGCGAAAAATGTTGAAATCTGAAAACTGACCCTGTTCAGTTGCAGTGTCCCACAGCGGAATATGAGGCGTCTTCCTCAAGGTTTCGGCTGGTTATTGTTTCTCGATGAAGAAGCCAGGACCTGCATGTCCTTGATGGAGTGGAAGGCGGAGTAGAAGTGTTCAACATGGAGCAGTTGTGGTGATTGCTGCGGGTGTACCAGAGATGTAGTCTGAAATGATCTGCAAGATGGCGTCCAGTGTCCCCGATGTACAGCAGACCAAATTGAGTGCAAAGGACACTGTAGATGACATTGGCTAAGGCACAGATAAGTTTCTGTCGGATGCGAAAGGATCCTTTGTGGCCATAGATGGATAACAGTCGGGAGGTGTAGGCGCAGGTTTTACAGGTCTTGCGGTGGCAGCGGAAGGTGCTGGGTGTGGGATGAGGGCTAGTGGCTGGCGTCAATCTGACAAGGAGGTCGCGGAGGGAATGGCCTCTGATCAGGGTAGGGAGGGAACTTTCTTCCAAGTTGTGTGGTCTGTCTGTAGTTGGCGTAAATGGCGAAGGATGATGCGACGTATATACACGTTGGTGGGGTGGGAGGTGAAGGGAATCTGTCCTTGTTGCGTTGGAAGCACTGAGGTTGGATGGCGCAGGTGCAGGAAGTGGAGGAGATGCACTGGACGGCATCATCAAATATGTGGAAAGGGAAATTGTAATCTTTGAAGAAGGCGGCTATCTGTTCTTTTTCTGAGGTGTAATTGATCCTCCTGGGATCTGTTGGGACGGATATTGAGCAATTGCGAATAAGGAATCGCGTTTTTACAAGTGGCAGGATAGAAGGAGGTGTAGTCTCTATGGAGGTCAGTGCGCTTGTAGGAAATGTCCATTGTTAGTTGGTCGCTAGAAATGAAGATGGAGAGGTCTAGGAAGGGATAAGGTGCCCGAGAAGGTCCAGGTGAAATTGAGGTTGGAAGAATATATTTGTGAAATTGATGATCTTTTCAATCTCCTCGTGGGAGCACCAGGTAACTCCAATACAGTCACCAATGTAGCGGAGGAAAATATGGGGAATGGTGCCGAAGTAGCCGCAGAAGGTTTCGTGGAATATTCTGTACCCAATATTTTATAACGGACATTTCGCAAACATTCTATTATTTGTGAACGGCCGGACGCCAGTGAATTGCACAAACGGTCAGATGCCGAGGGAAATGATCCCGTTCCAAGGAGAAGGAGACACTGTTCCGAGACACTGTGAAAGGGTTGAGTACGTTTTCCTTGCATTTACATTTCTTCACGACACGGGATTGACCACAACTTAGACGAAAAAGCAGAAATTTCGAAACTCCGTTTGTCTTCAAGGAACTGGGAATGAATCCTCAGGTTAGCAACTTTTTCACCCTGTGTATTAGGAACTGAAAAGAAATGACCTGTGCCTGCTCTCGAGTTATCGAGTTTGTGGGAATTTTTCATGAACCATCTGTTCTTGCGTCCGTGTCTCCGTGTGTTTGGGAAGGGAGGGTTTCTTGTGATTTGTGACATTTTTATCAGTAATTCAGAATTTCCCATTTGTTCTTGCAGCTCCAACTATTTCAGTAATAATTCTCTGAGTAATTTTACACATTTGATAATCTCACTGAATCCTCAGTCAGACTAGGAATTCTACGTGCAGTCTGATAGATAATCTGGTTGTTTACCTTCCTCACAGTTAACGCACTGACAATCTCCGTCCTGCATGAGAAAGATTGTAGATTGTCTCCATGTGTGAGACGTTACCTGGTGGCCATGGCAGCGGCAGATCTACTGGTCATTATCTTCGACCTGATACTGAGAAAGATTCCCGTTGTTTCTGCAGAGTTGTTTTTTTTTCCACCTCCATCTCCGTGTCTCATATCCACGCCGTCCTAGTTAATGCATCCATTGACTGTTTTGTCTGGTTCACCGTCACTTTCACCTTTGATCGGTTTGTGGCAATTTGCTGCCAGAATCTGAAAAGTAAATACTGCAGTGAGAAAACAGCGGTTGTGGTGCTGGGAGCAGCGACGGTGCTGAGTTGTTTAAAGAACATTTTCTGGTATTTTATGCTCACAACTCGGTATTGGCTGATCAACAGCTCCTGGTTTAGTGCTGCAAAAGATGGTGTTCAATCCTCCCATGTCAGGGTCACAATCGAATCCATATTCTCCACTGTAACCCCGGCTCTCCAATTTCTCCTGATTCTGCTGTTCAATGGTCTCACCACCACACACATTTTAGTCACCAGTCGAGCCCGCAGGAGCAATTTCACCCTGCTATGGTAAATATTTATGCTGTATTCCATGTGGGTCCGGATTCAGGGAAGTGTGAATACCCCTGTATATCTCCATCATTATCTGCGGGAATTGGACTTCATGCTGCTGCTCCTCAGTTATTGCACAAACACCGCGATGTATGCAGTGACGCAGAATAAGTTCAGAGTTTCAGAGATGAAGCAGTCTATCTCTACGTTAACAAATTGAGGGTAGCTCTGGTCTGTCCAACATTATCCTACAGTGGGGTGACATGGACACATTAGAATGTTCCTCACAATTTGAGAAACGGCAACATCCAACTGACCGTACTCCATCACTTCAATTTGTAAACAACAAAAATGTTCATTAAAAAGTTCCAAGCAGCAGAGTGAAAGGTATTGTTGTTTGCCTTTGCTTTGAAGAAGCTGGGCTGGAGAGAGAAAGACTCAGTCCCAAGTCCTGGTCCACAGGAAGGAGAGGGAATGGGCCTGAACTCAGCAGTTGGGTTTAAGTCACTCTGTCCTTGCTTTCACCTCTGTATCCCCCCACTCTGACCTGGCCTTCTGCACAGTTCCTCTCTCTGCCTTTTTCATTCTCCCTCCATATCTCCCTCACATGTTCACACTGTTCCTTTGATTCTCTCACTCCGCCTTCCATTTACACAGTCTATTTCACTGTCCTCTGTTCCCCATTCTCCTGCGCTCTCTGCGTTCTGCACTCGTTACATCCTAATCTCCGTCTCTCCAATTCTGTCGTCCTCGAATCCTCTTTTTACATTCCGTTGCAAGGGGAACAGAAAAGGGGTGTGGATATTCAGGCCGATTCTGCAGAGAAAAGATGAATGTGGCGTGCCAGGCTGTTGCTCACTTAGCAACCTGGGGCTTGGGACAAATGTCCTTTCTCGGGGATACAGTGAATGTGAGAGCATTAGTCATTGCAAGGAGGTAATAGTGGGGGAGGCACCATCGGCTGTGGAAGGGGCTGCGTGGTGGGAGTTGGACAGCAGGCTGCTTAACACGGAAGAGACTGTGTGGCACCCATTGTAGATACTCATTGATCTGAGTGGGAATATGATCAAAGGCCAGTTCGAGAAAATTAACTAGGGAGGGGTACGTGACCAATGCTCAGGGTAGGGAGAGTGCGGGTGAGTGAGCGTGATGGTGAGAGAGACAGAGACTGTGTGGCACCCATTGTAGATACTCATTGATCTGAGTGGGAATATGATCAAAGGCCAGTTCGAGAAAATTAACTAGGGAGGGGTACGTGACCAATGCTCAGGGTACGGACAGTGCGGGTGAGTGAGCGTGATGGTGAGAGAGAATTCGGGCGGATGAGCGTGACGGTGTGGGCTGTGAAGTAGAGTTGGTGTGACGGCGCTGGAGTGTATGAGGAGTGAACATGACGGTAGGAGACTGTGCATGGAGATTGAGAGGGACCGTGGGGTAGTGTGCAGGAGACTGAGTGCGATGGTGGGGAAATATTCAGGGGGAGCGAACATGATACTTTTGGCATTTGCGGGGGAGAGCGCGTGATGCGGTATGAGTGTGTGGGGAGGAAGTGTGATGGTGTGGGAGTGTGTCGGGGAGTGAGTGTGATGATGATGGAGCATGATGGTGGGGTAGTGTGCAGAGGAGTGAGGGCTATGGTGTT
>NC_057717.1:28670473-28674765 GCF_004010195.1 Chiloscyllium plagiosum | reverse complement strand
TGACGGTAGGACAGTGTGCGGGGTATTGCATATTACGGTGTGGCAGTTTGTAAGGAAGTGTGCGTGTCGGTAGGGGCGTATGTCTGGTAGTGAGTGTCATGGTGGGGAAGTGTGGAGGGGAGTCAATGTGACCATGGCGGATTGTGTGGGAGTGTGAATGTGACTGTGGGGAGCATTCAGGGGAGTGAGCATGATGGTGGAGAGTGTGTGAGTGAGTGAGCGTCATGGTGGGGGGAGTAGGCTTGACGGTGAGGCAGTGTGTGGTCGTGCGAGCATGACAGTGGGGGAGTGTATGGGAGAGTGAACATGATGGTGGAAGGATTTGTGGAATGTGAGTGAGATGGTGCGCAAACGTATGGGGAGTAAGTGCAATGGTAATGGAGTTTGTGATGGTGTGAGTTTGACAGTATGGAGCCTGCAGGGGAGTAAGCATGAAGATGTGGGAGTGCAGGTGGAGTGAAAGTGACGTTGGCATTTGTACACCTGAGCGAGCCTGTCCATGGGTGAGAGTGCAGCAGAGTAAGTGTGACAGTGGGGAAGTGTATGGGTGCATGCATGACGTCGGCAAAGAGGGCGAGGGAGTGAGCATAATGGTGGGGCAATATGTGAGTCAGTGAGCGTGATGGTCGGGAGTGTGCGGGTGAGTGAGTGTGATGGCGGGTGTATGTGCGGAGGAGTGAGAGTGAAGGTGGAGAAGTGTGCGGGAGGTGAGCATTACAGTGATGAAGGGGAAGGGGGAATGAGCGTGGTGGTTTTGGGAATGTGCAGGGAAGAGACAGTGACGGTGGGGGAGAGTGCGTGAGAGTGAGTGTACAGTACGGCAGTGTGTAGGACTGAGTGTGAAAGTGGGGATGTGCGCAAGGCAGTGAGGGTGATTGTAGATAATTGTGAGTGTGACAGTGGGCAAATGTGCGGAGAAGTGAATGACAGTGCGCAGTAATGTTTGGGAGTGAATGTGATGGTGGAAAGATTGCGGGAGTGAGTCCGACCATGGTACAGACCGCAGGGAGTGATCATGATGACATTGGAGTATGCAGGAGAGTGAGTGTGACGTTGGTGGAAATTCCTGCTGAGTGAGTGCGACACTGGGGGAATGTGAGGCAGAGACCGTGACGATGGAGTAGCGTGTGGGATGAGTAAGCATGACAGTGGAGGAGTGTGCGGGGGAGTGAGTGTGACTGTGGGAGTGTATGCTAATTAGTGAGTGTGACAGTGGTTGTGTGCATGGAGATTGAACGAAATGATGGGACAGTGTTTGTGGAGTGTGTGACAGTGGCATATTTCAGTGAGGAATACGTGAAATGGCGTTTGTGGGGAGTCGGAACGATGATGGGAGAGTGAGTTTGATGGAGGGGGACTATATGGGTGAGAGTAATGATGGGGGTGCGCGGGGAAGTGGGCACAACAGTCGGGAAGCAAGAGGGAGTGAGTATGATAGAGTGGGATTGTGTGAGGGATTGACTCTGGCAGTGTTGGTATGTGCGGGTAATGAGCGTGATGGTGAGGGAGTGTGCGGAGAGTAGCAATGACGGTAGAGGAGTGTGTCAGGGAGTCAGCGTCAGGGTGGGAAGTGTGTGAGGAGTTAGCATGAAGGTGCGTGAATGTTTGGGGTCGTGACAGTGGGAGAGTGTGCAAGGGCGGGGTCTGATGGTGGGAGAATGCACGCGGAGGGAGAGTGATGTTTTACAAGTGTGGGGGGCGTGAGTGTGATGATGCTTAAGTGTGCAGGTTTTTGAGTGTGACGGTGGGGGAGAGTGCGGGAAAGTGAGTGTGATGGTGGTGGATTGTGGGTGAATGACTGCAACGCAGGGCAGTGTGCAGAGCAGTGAATGTGACGGTGGAGGAGTGTACCTGGGAATGAACGTTGTGTAGGGGTGTTTGTGGGAGGGGAGTTAGCGTAACGGTGTGGCAGTGTGCAGGGGAGTGAGTCTGATGGGGGAGTGAGTATGACGGTGGGAAAGTATCTGGGACACTGATTGTGACAGTAGGTGTGCGTGTGTAGGAGATTGTGTGTGACGGTGAGGGAGCATGCAGAGGAGTAGGTGTGATGGTTGGGGTGTGTGCAGGGAGGTGAGAGTGTCTGGGTAGTGCCTGATGGGGAGTGAGCATGATAGTGGCAGTGTGCACGGAGAAGTGAGCATGATTGTGGGGTGTGCGCGTTGGAGTGAACGCAAAACTGGGGCAGGGTGCAGGGAGTATGAAAATAACAGTGAGAGAGCGTGCGGGGGAGTCAGCATGACATTGTGGTGTATGTGAGTGAGTGAGAGGGACTGTGGGGAGTTTGTGGGGAAGTGAGTGGG
Source organism: Chiloscyllium plagiosum (assembly GCF_004010195.1). Taxonomy (NCBI): domain Eukaryota; kingdom Metazoa; phylum Chordata; class Chondrichthyes; order Orectolobiformes; family Hemiscylliidae; genus Chiloscyllium; species Chiloscyllium plagiosum. Next base: position 28,672,465 of record NC_057717.1, on the reverse strand, counting down.
AAGCTGGAGATCAAATGCGGGAGTGAGGTGGACAGCAGTGGACCGTGCGAGTGACTGAGTGTGATGGTGGGTGAGCGTGCGGGGGAGTGGGCATGATGGTGGGTGAGTGTGTAGTGGTTTGAGTGTGACGGTGGGGGAGTATGCCAGGGACTGAGTGCAAAGGAAGTGGTGCGTGTGAGGGAGGGAGTGTGATGGTAGGAGAGTGCGTGGGGGTGTTTCTGTCAGAGTGTGAATGTGTATAGGGGAGTGATTTGAAAGTGGGTGAGTGAACTTCATTGTGTGGGAGTGTGTGCGAGAGTGAGCGTGAGGGTGGGAGAGTGTGCGGTCGGCTGAGTGTGGGGGCAAATGAGAATGACATTGGGTGAAACAGCAGGGGAGTGGGTGTGAATGTGGGGGATTTTGTGGGAGAGTGAGCATGTTGGTGTGGGTGTGTGTGGGGCGGTGAACATGATGGTTGGGGCGTGTGCATGAGAGTGCAATGAATGGGGCTTGTGGACAAGTGAGCGCTACGGTGGGGTTTTGAGTGTGTGAGGGTGGGGCAGAGTGTGTGGGAATGAACATGACGGTGTGTCAGTGTGCAGTGTAGTCAGCGTGACAGTGTGGAGAGTGTGGTGGTGTGGGTTTGATAGTGGGTGAGTGGGCAATTTAGGTAATATGATGTGAATTAGATTGTGGGAAAGGTGGGGCGAGTGAGGCAAATGCTGGGGGAATGTGCAGCGGAGTGATGGTGATGGTGGCGGACTGTGTAGGGGAGTGAGCATTGTGTTGGGAGTGTGCAGGGAAGAGAGATTGATGACGGACGAATGTGCAAAAATATGAGTATAACGATGGAGGCGTGTGCAGGGAAGTGAGCATGACGATGGGGGAGTGTGTAGGGGAGTGAACGTGATGGTTGCGGTGTGTGCAGGCAAGAGAGCATGATGGATGGAGACCCTTTGCGTGAGTGAGAGAGAAGATTGGGGAGCACACAGGGAAGGATTGTGCAGGTGAGTGACTGCCACTCTGTGTGCATGTACACGAGAGTGAATGAATGTAAGCGTGACTATGATGGAGTGAGTGTGAGGGGGTCAAGGTGACAGTGATGAAGTGAGTCTGAGAGGTTCAGAGTTGCGTTCACTGTGTGAGAGGGATGAGGTCAGGTTGACAGTGATGGAGTGAGTGTGAGGTGGTCAGGAAGACGGTGACAGAGTGAGTGTGGGGGGTAAGGGTGACGGTGATGGAGTCAGTGTCAGGGGATCAGGGTGAAAGTGAGGGTGTGAGAGTGAGGGGGTTAAGATGACAGTGATGGAGTGAGTGTGAGGGGTCAGGGTGACGGTGATGGAGTGAGTATGATGGAGTCAGGGTTACTGTGATGGAGTGTGTGTGTGATGCGGTCAGAGTGACTGGAATGGAGATAGTGTATGGGGTTCATTGTGATGGTGTCGGAACGTGCATGAGGAGGCCAGGGTGACAGTGATGGAGTGAGTGTGAGGTGGTCAGCAAGAAATTGACAGAGTGTGAGGGGGTCATGGTTACTGTGACGGAGTGAGTATTTGGCGATGAGGGTAGCAGTGATGGAGTGAGTGTGTGGTGTTCACAGTGATGGTGATGGAGTATGTGTGAGGGGGTCTGGGTGAAATGAGGGATTGGGTTTGAGGGCGTAAGGGTGGCAGTGACGGAGTGAGTGTGTGGGGTTCGTGGTGATGGTGATGGAGTGTGTGTGAGTGGGTCAGGGTTCTTATAACTGAGTGAGTTTGAGGGGTTCATGGTCACAGTGATGGAACGAATGTGAGGTGGCCAGGGTGACAGAATGAGTCTGAGGTGATCAGGATGACTTTAAGACTTTGAGTGAGTGGGAGACAGGATGGTGGAGCGGACGGGTGTGATTGGGTTTGTATGACAGAGTAAATGTGATGGGTCAGGGTGATGGTGATGAAGTGTGTGTGAGGTGGTCTGGGTTACAGTGCTGGAGTGAGTGAGAAATAGTCGGGGTGACAGTGAGGGGTGGAGTGT
>NC_057717.1:28661989-28669973 GCF_004010195.1 Chiloscyllium plagiosum | reverse complement strand
TTAAACTCAACCTCTCCATAATTGCTTCACTCAGGATGACCTTGATGCAATTTAACTGCTTGGTCGGCATAGCTCCCTGTGTTGGACAGACATCGAGTCCGCATGTGTAGGTAAATCCACTGCTGTAGTCTGCATTGATTCTGGTGCTGGACAGATACATTTTCCAGGTCTATAGATCAAAGCACTGCGGTGGTCTGCTTAGCTCCCCATGCTGGACAGATATTTTTTCCAGCTTTATAGATCACTGCAGTGTTGCGGTCTCCCTAGCTCCCAGTGCTGTACAGAGACCTATGAGAAAGTGAGGATTCAGATGCTGGAAATCACAGTCGAGAGTTTGCGGCTGGGAATGTACAGCAGGCCAGTCAATATCCAAGGATAAGGAGAATCAACGTTTCTGGCATAATCCCTTCATCAGAAATCTGATCAGGGCTTATGCCCGAAACTTCATTTCTCTTGCTCTTCGCATGCTGCCTGGCCTGATGTGCGTTCCCAGCAATCTAATCTGTGTTTAAAGGTCAATGCAGATCTTGATTGACACAGTGTCGTGTGCTTGACAGATATCTCCTCTGATTTAATTTTCTCTGTTATGGATTGAAAATGTATTATACCTAACAATTTCAGCTGATCTATAATGCCTTTCATTCTCATTTTGTGATTGGATCCTCCGTTTCTCACTCCATTAATGTTGCAGTGTGCCTATGTACAGTACATCGTGTTCGTGAATATCTACTGTACTGGTAGCAACCACAGCCTCTTCATTCAGAAGCAGTCAACCATTCCCATCGTCTTCAGGTCTCCACGTTTCCAGAAATGATAGCCTTCTGAATAAAGGCCATTCACTTGGAAATACGGCTCAAAACACAGCACCCCTTCCCATCCCCCGCCCCCAACCAACCACTTCAAAATATTCCGTGTGGTACGAGAGCAGTGGGGCCACTGAGAACATCAGCGAGCAGATCATCAGGGAGATGGAGCAACACTACCCATGACTGAAAAGGTCAGACTGAACATAACAGTACACACTGTGTCTCCAAGTCCTGTTATCTCCCTGCATTTATTTAATATACAGACTGTTATTCTTGCTGAAAAATATCATAGTTTTACATATACCCACGTTACATTCCAGCTGCCAAGTCGCTGTCCATTACTTATCCAATTAGAGATTCGCTACCTCCTCTTGATAACTTAGTTTTCTGACTATCTAAGTTAGAATACATCTGTTGCATTTCTCCAAAACGTTGCAAATCGTTGAGGTCCCACTACTGGTCACTATGTCACTGCAGTCGTTAATTTGTGTTAAACTGATAAAGACTCATTTATCCCTAACTTATCCCTTCTCCCGGCTCAATAACCAGTTCTCCCGTATTCCTGTGTGGCTGTTTTGAAAGGATGAATGTTCCCTGCAATTTCCAATGGACCAGGAATGAGATATTAAAAGATCAGCTTCAATTGTGAGCAACAGGCTCGAATAGCTGAATAGCCTCATTCTGTTCCTGTTTAAAACTCTTGATGGGCAAAATAGTCTGCTTCAGTTTACTTCTGACATGATGATGGAGGGAACGCCATTGATGCTGCAGCTGCTGATAGACCATGTTGTCTCATGAAGGACCAGCTTCCATTTGCTTGGTCGTTTCGAAGTATGTCCTACTTCACAGGAGGGAATGCCACATAACACAGAGGGCAGGATCTTCAATATGAGGCAGCTGAGACATTCCCTCCGCCAGGACTGTGTGCTGGCTGCTCCAACAGATACTATTAGAGACAGATCCATCTGGAAAAAGGCGTTTTGTGAGAATGTTTCCTTCATTTGGGTTCCCCCGTCAGTTGCCCCAGTCTGGTTGTTGTGTATTTGATGTCTCTCCCTGCTCAGTCAGTGGTGGTCGTGTGGAGACACACTTGGTGATGGCCATGAATTCCCAGACCCAGAGTATGTTCTGTGTCCGTCTCACCCGCAGTGCTTCCTTTGATTTGTTTTCAAAGTCAAGGGGAACTGAGTTACCACTGAGAGGTGGGGAGGAGGGGAGTAGGATATATCCATCCTCAGGCGATTTCCTTGACCACCTTTGACCTGTTAGCATGAGATTTCCGGGGTCCTGAATTCAATGTTTGGGAATTGCAGGGTAACCTCTTCCCTAACTTTAACCCAGTGAACCCCCATCACATTTGGGTCTGTACTGCCGGTGGGACAAGATATATCCAGGGATGGTGAAAGTGCTTCATGAAACATTACCCATCAGGCCTGATTCTTTGAATCGGATGGTTCCAGACTGTTTACTAACTGGGAATGTAATGCTCGAAAAGCACAACAGGTCAGGCAGCATCCGAGGAGCAGGGGAATCAAATTTTCGAATATCAGCCCTTCAACAGGAATGAGGCTTCTGGGCTGGGTGGCTGAGAGACAAATGGAAAGAGGTTGGGGCTGAGGGCAAGGTAGCTGAGAATATGATAGACAGGTGAAGGTGAGGTAGAAGGTGATAGGTCAGAGAGGAGAGCCGAACAGAAAAAAGGGAAAGATGAAGGACAGGTCAAGGGTGCGGTGCCGAGTTGGAGGCTTCGGATTGTAATAATGTAGGGCGAAAGGAAACGCGAAAACTAATGAAATCTACATTGACCCTGTTCAGTTGCAGTGTCCCACAGCGGAATATGAGGCGTCTTCCTCAAGGTTTCGGCTGGTTATTGTTTCTCGATGAAGAAGCCAGGACCTGCATGTCCATGATGGAGTGGGAGGCAGAGTGGAAGTGTTCAACATGTGGAAGTGGTGATGATTGCTGCGGGTGTCCCAGAGATGTAGTCTGAAATGATCTGCAAGATGGCGTCCAGTACCCCCGATGTAGAGGTGACCAAATTGAGTGCAAAGGACACTGTAGATGACATTGGCGTAGGCACAGATAAGTTTCTGTCGGATGCGACAGGATCCTTTGTGGCCGGAGATGGATATCAGTCGGGAAGTGAAGGCGCAGGTTTTGCAGGTCTTGCGGTGGCAGGGGAACGTTCCGGGAGTGGGATGAGGGCTGGTGGCGGGCGTCAATCTGACAAGGAAGTCGCGGAGGGAATGGCCTCTGATCAGGGTAGGGAGGGAACTTTCTTCCAAGTTGTGGGGTCTGGTTGTATTTGGCGTAAATAGCGACGGATGATGCGATGTATACGAACGTTGGTGGGGTGGAAGCTGAAGGGTGTCTGTCCTTGTTGTGTTGGGAGCACTGGGATTGGATGGCGCAGATGCAGGAATTGGAAGAGATGCGCTGGACGGCATCATCAAACATGTGTGAAGGGAAATTGCAATCTTTGAAGAAGGAGGCTATCTGGGTTTTTTTCTGAGGTGGAACTGGTCCTCCTGGGAGCAGTTAGGACGGATAGAGAGCAATTGTGAATAAGGAATGGCGTTTTTACAAAAGGCAGGATAGAAGGAGGTGTAGTTTCTATGGAGATCAGTGCGTTTGTAGGAAATATCCTTTGTTAATTCGTCGCTAGAAATGGAGGTGGAGAGGTCTAGGAAGGGATTAGGTGTCCAAGAAGACCCAGGTGAACTTGAGGTTGGCTAGAATATATTTGTGAAGTTGATGAGCTGTTCAATCTCCTCGTGGGAGCACCAGGTATCTCCAATACTGTCACCAATGTAGCGGAGGAAAATATGGGGAATGGTGCTGAAATACGTGCGGAAGATTTTGTGGAATATTCTGTACCCAATATTTTATAACGGACATTCCCTGAACATTCTTTCCCAATATTATTTGTGAACGGCCGGACGTCAGTGAATTACACAAACGGTCAGTTGCCGAGGGAAATGATCCCGTTCCAAGGAGAAGGAGACAGTGTTCCGAAGTCCCTCAGGCAGTGAAAGGGTTGAGTACATTTCCCCTGTGTTTTCATTTCTTCACGACACAGGATTGACCACAACTTAAACGAAAAAGCAGAAATTTCGAAACTCCGTTTGTCTTCAAGGAACTGGGAATGAATCCTCAGGTTAGGAAATTTTTCACCCTGTGTATTAGGTACTGGAAAGAAATGACCTGTGCCTGCTCTCGAGTTTGTGGGAATTTCTCATGAACCATCTGTTCTTGCGGACGTGTCTCTGTGTGTTTGGGAAGGGAGGGTTTCTTGTGATTTGTGACATTTTTATCAGTAATTCAGAATTTCCCATTTGTTATTGCAGATTCAATTATTTCAGTAATAATTCTCTGAGTAATTTTACACATTTGATAATCTCACTGGGTCCTCAAGGAGAAAGTGAGGTCTGCAGATGCTGGAGATCAGAGCTGAAAATGTGTTGCTGGTAAAGCACAGCAGGTCAGGCAGCATCCAAGGAACAGGAGAATCGAAGTTTCGGGCATAAGCCTGATGAAGGGCTTATGCCCGAAACGTCGATTCTCCTGTTCCTTGGATGCTGCCTGATCTCACTGGGTCCTCAGGCAGACTAGGAAAGCTGCGTACAGGCTGATGGATATTCTGCTTGTTTTCCTTCCTCACAGTTAACGCACTGACAATCTACGTCCTGCATGAGAAATATTGTGGATTGTCTCCATGTGTGAGAATTTACCTGGTGGCTATGGCAGCGGCAGATCTACTGGTCATTATCTTCGACCTGATACTGAGAAAGATTCCCGTTGTTTCTGCAGAGTTTTTTTTTCACCTCCATCCCCGTGTGTAATATCCACGCCGTCCTAGTTAATGCATCCATTGACTGTTCTGTCTGGTTCACCGTCACTTTCACCTTTGATCGGTTTGTGGCAATTTGCTGCCAGAAACTGAAAAGTAAATATTGCAGTGAGAAAACAGCGGTTGTGGTGCTGGGAGCAGTGATGGTGCTGAGTTGTTTAAATAACATTTTCTGGTATTTTATGCTCACAACTCAGTATCGGCTGATGACCCGCCCCTGGTTTTGTGATGCAAAAGATGGTGTTCAATCCTCCCATGTCTGGGTCACAATCCAGTCCATCCACTACACTGTAACCCCGGGTCTACCATTTCTCCTGATTCTGCTGCTCAATGGTCTCACAACTACACACATTTTAGTGACCAGTAGAGCCCGCATGAGATTCCGAGCTACCACCAATGGGGACGCTCAGTCAGACGCAGAAATGAAAAGTAGAATTAAATCCATCATTTTACTGTTTTTGATCTCGGCCAATTTCATCCTGCTATGGTCAATATTTATGCTGTATTCTATGTGGGTCCGGATTCAGGAAATTGTGAATACTCCTGTCCATCTCCATTGTTATCTGCAGGAATTAGGCTTCATGCTGCAGGTCCTGAGTTGTTGCACCACGATTTATGCAGTGACGCAGAATAAGTTCAGACAGCTTCTGAAGAAAATGCTGAAATATCCATTTACCTAAATTCATCAATCAGTCAAATTCAGTCGTTAATAAATCCATTCAGGATTTCCTCATATCAGTTCAGAGTTTCAGAGATGAAGCAGTCTGTCTCTCTGTTAACAGACTGAGGGTAGCTCTGGACTGTCCAACATTATCCCACAGTGGGTTTACATGGACACATTAGAATGTTCCTCACAACTTAGTGCCCAATGGGAAACCGCAACATCCAACTGACAGCCCCAAGTCCTGCTCCACAGGAAGGGGAGGGATTGGGCCTGAACTCAGCAGTTGGGTTTAAGTCATTCTGTCCTTGCTTTTACCTCTGTATCCCCCCACTCTAACCTGGCCTTCTGCACAAGTCATCTCTCTGCCTTTTTCCTTCTCCCTGCATATCTCCCTCCCATGCTTACAGTGTTCCTCTGTTTCTCTCACTCCGCCTGCCATTTACTGTCTATTTCACTGTCCTCCGTTCCCCATTCTCCTGCGCTCTCTGTGTTCTGCACTCATTACATCCTAATCTCCGTCTCTCCAATTCTGTCTTCCGTGAATCCTATCTTTTCGTTCCGTTGCAGGGGGAAGAGAAGAGGGGTGTGGATATTCAGGCCGATTCTGGGCGAGAAAGATGAATGTGGCGTGCCAGGCTGTTGCTCACTAAACAGCCTGGGGCTTGGGACAAACATCCTTTCTCGGAGATACAGTAAATGCGAGAGCATTCAAGGAGTTAATAGTGGGGGAGGCACCATCGGCTGTGGAAGGGGCTGAAGGGTGGGAGTTGGACAACAGGCTGCTTCACACGGCAGAGATTGTGTGGAACCCATTGTAGATACTCATTGATCTGAGTGGGAATGTGATCAAAGGCCATATCGAGAGAATTAACGAGGGAGGGGTATGTGACAAATGTTCAGGGTAGGGAGTGTGCGGGTGAGTGAGCGTGATGGTGAGGGAGAATTCGGGCGGATGGTCGTGACGGTGTTGACTGTGCAGTAGTGTGCACGAGTAGCGCACGTTGGTGCTGGAGTTTACGAGGAGTGAAGATGATGGGAGGAGACTGTGCATGGAGATTGTGAGGGACCGCGGGGTAGTGTGCAGGAGACTGAGTGCGATGGTGGGGAAATATGCAGGGGGAGTGAACATGATAGTGTGGGCGTTTGAGTGAGGAGTAGGCTTGACGGTGAGGCATTGTGTGGCGGAGCGAGCATGACAGTGGGGGAGTATATGGAGGAGTGAACATGATGGTGGAGGGATTTGGGGAATGTGAATGAGATGGTGCGCAAACGTATGGGGAGTAAGTGCATTGGTAATGGAGTTTATGATGGTGTGAGTCTGACAGTATGGGAGCTTGCAGGGGAGTAAGCATGATGATGTGGGAGTGCAGGTGGAGTGAAAGTGACGTTGGCATGTGTACACCTCAGCGAGCCTGTCCATGGGTGAGAGTGCAGCAGAGTAAGTTGACAGTGGGGGGGTGTATGGGTGCATGCATGACGTTGGCGGAGAGGGCGAGGGAGTGAGCAGAATGGTGTGGCAATATGTGAGGGAGTGAGAGTGAAGGTGGAGAAGTGTGCGGGAGGTGAGCATTACAGTGATGGAGAGGATGGAGGAATGAGCGTGATGGTTTTGGGAATGTGCAGGGAAGAGGCAGTGACGGTGATGGGGAGTGCGTGAGAGTGAGTGTACAGTGCGGCAGTGTGTAGGATTGAGTGTAAAAGTGTGGACGTGTGCAAGGCAGTGAGGGTGATTGTGGGTGATTGCGAGCGTGACAAGGGGCAAATGTGCGGGGAGGTGAATGACAGTGTGCAGTCATGTTTGGGAGAGAATGTGATGGTGGAAAGATTGCGGGAGTGAATGTGACCATGGTAAATGCCGCCGGGAGTGATCATGATGATATTGGAGTATGCAAGGGAGTGAGTGTGACGTTGTTGGAGACTCCTGTTGAGTGAGTGCGACATTGGGGGAATGTGAGGCAGACGAACGTGACGATGGGGTAGCGTGTGAGATGAGTAAGCATAACAGTGGAGGAGTGTTCGGGGGAGTGAGTGTGACGGTGGGAGTGTATGCTAGTGAATGAGTGTGACAGTGGGGGTGTGCATGGAGAGTGAGCATGATGATGGGACAGTGTTTGGCGAGTGAGTGTGACGGTGGCATAATGCATTGGGGAATATATGAAATGTTGGCGGCATTTGTGGGGAGTCGGCACGATGATGGGAGAGTGAGTTTGATGGAGGGGGAGTATATGGGTGAGAGTAATGGTGAGGGAGCCCGGGGGAGTGAGCATAACAGTCGGGAAGCAAGGGGATGTGAGTACGATAGTGGGGGATTGTGTGAGGGATTGAGTCAGAGGGATTGACTCTGACAGTGTTGGTGTGGGCGGGGTAGTGAGCGTGATGGTGAGGGAGTGTGTGGAAAGAAGCAATGACGATAGAGCAGTGTGTCAGGGAGTCAGCGTCAGGGTGGGATGTGTGTGAGGAGTGAGCATGAACGTGCGGGAATGTTTGGGGTAGTGACGTTGGGAGAATGTGCAAGGGCGGGATTCTGATGGTGGGAGTATGCACGGGGAGGGGGAGTGACATTGTAGAAGTGTGTGGGGGGCATGAGTGTGATGATGCTAAAGTGTGCAGCTGAGTGAGTGTGAGAGTGGGGGAGAGTGCGGGAAAGTCAATGTGCTGTTGGTG
>NC_057717.1:28642289-28659806 GCF_004010195.1 Chiloscyllium plagiosum | reverse complement strand
AGGGCGGTTGTAAGTTGGACAGTGCAATGAAGTGAGCGCGAATGTAAGCGAGACTATGACGGAGTGAGTGTGAGGGGGTCAAAGTGGCAGTGATGAAGTGAGTCTGAGAGGTTCAGAATTACATTCAATGAGTGAGAGAGACGAGGTCAGGGTGAAAAGTGATGGAGTGAGTGTGAGGGGTCAGGGTGACGGTGATGGAATGAGTGTGAGGGTTCAGGAAGAAATTGACAAAATGTGTGGGGTTCGTGGTGATGGTGATGGAGTGAGTGTGAGTGGGTCAGGGTTCTTCTATTTGAGTGAGTTTGAGGGGTTCATGGTGACAGTGACATAGCGAATGTGAGGTGGCCAGGGTGACAGAGTGAGTCTGTGGTCTTTAGGATGACTTTGAGAGTTTGAGTGGGAGGGAGCCAGGATGGCGGGATGGACTGGATATGATTGGGTTTGTGTGACAGAGAGAATGTGATGTGTCAGGGTGATGGCGACGAATTGAGTGTCAGGTGGTCAGGGTTACAGTGCTGGAGTGAGTATGATGGGACAGTGTAGCAGTGCTAGAGTGAGTGTGAAGTAGTCGAGGTGACAGTGAGGGATGGAGTGTGAAGGGGTCAGTGTGAGGGGATACAGTGAGTGTTAGGAGTCAGGGTGACGGAGGGAGTCTGATGGGGACATGGTGAGAGTGACGGACTGAGTGTAAGGAGGTCAGGATGAAAGTGATGGAGTGCGTGTGAGGGGGTCAGCTTGTCAGTTACAGAATGTGTTTGAGTCTGATGGGGTCAGGGTGATGGAGACAGAGTGAGAGTCAGCGAGTGAGGGGGAAAGTGAATGAGTAAGTGTGATCAGTTTAGATGACGGTGACAGAGTGAGAGAGAGGCGTTCAGGGTAATGGTAATGGAGTGAGTGTGAGGGGGTCAGAGTGTCGGTTATGGAGAGAGTTTAAGCGTGTCAGCGTTAAAGTGATGACGTGAGACTGAGGAGTTCAGGGTGACAGTGACGTAGTTTGACTGAGGACGTCAGCGTCATGGTGATGGAGTGAGTGTGATGTCAGGGCAATGGTGATAGAGTGAGTGTGAGGTGGTCAGAGTGATTGTGAAGAAGAGAGATTGAGGGTGCAAACTTTACTGCGATGGACTGAGACTGAAGGGTTCAAGGTGACTGAGATGGACTGAGTGTGAGTGACCTAGTGTGATGGTTACGGAGTGATTATGAAGGGGGTCATGGTGACAGTGGTGAAGTGAGAACGAGGGGGTCAGTGTGACAGTGATGGAGTGAGTGTGAGTGGCTCAGGCGACAGTGATGGAGTGAGGGTGATTGGCTCAGGTTACATTGATGGAGTGAGTGTAAGGAGAAATTTGTGATAGAATGGACTCAGTGCGATTGGATCAGGGTAACAGTGACAGAGAGGGTGTCAGTGTGTGCGTGGACCAGTGAAAGTCTGGTTATAAGGCGGTAAGTATAAGGGGGGTGGAGTGATTGCTAGTGGGTCAAGGCAACGGAGTGAGTGTGAGGGGGTCAGGGTTGCAGTGATGATGTGAATGTGATCAGATCAGGGTGAGGGCAATGGAGTGAGAGTGAAGCGGTAAGGGTGATAGAGCCAGAGTCTGTACGAGAGAGTCAGGTTGATGGTGACAGAGTAAATGTGACAGGGTCAGGCTGACAACAGCAGAGAAAGTGGGAGGCGGTCAGGATGACAGAGTGAGCGTGAGGTGGTCAGGGTAACGGTTATGGAGTGTGTGTGAGAATATCAGGGCGACAAAGTGAATATCAGGATGTCAGGGTGATGGTGAAAGAGTAAATGTTGGTGAGTCATGATGACAACGGTATAGTGAGCGTGAGAGAGTCAGTGTGTTAGTGCTGAAGTAAGTGTGAGGGGGTACGTCTGACAGTGATGGAGTTACTGTGTGGGGATCAGGGTGATGGAGAAGGAGTTATTGTTACAAGGTCTAGGTAACTATGATTGTGTTCGTGTGATGGTGTCAGTGTGGAGGAGTGAGTGTGAGGGGGTCATGGTGACGGTGATGGAGTGAGATTGAGGTGGTCAGGGTGAGAGTGATGCAATGAGTTTGAGAGTGTCTTGGTGAAAGTGACCGAGTGTGTGTGAGGGAGGGAGGTTAGGCTGACAGTGACAGAGAGTATGAGGAGATCCCGATGACGAAGGCGGAGTGGTCATGAGGAAATCGGGTTGATGCAGTGAATGTGATGTGGCAAGGATGACAATGATGAAGTAAGTGTGATATGGCCAGGGTGACGTCAGGAGTGAGTCTGAGGGGTCAGGTTAGTAGTTCCAGAGTGATTGTAAGACGGGGTCAGGGTGACAATGACCAAGTGCCTGTGAGTGGGTCCGAGTGAAGTGACAGAGTGAGCGTGAGGTGGCCAGGGTGACATTGACAGAGTGAGTGTGAGGGGTCAGGGTGATAGTTCCGGAGTGAGTGTGAGGGTGTTAGGATGACGATGACGGAGTGAGCGTGAGGTTTGCAGGTTGACAACGGCGGAATGAGTGTGAGGGGTTCAGGGTGACTTAGGTGGAGTAGTTGTGAGGAGGTCAGAGTTAGAGAGATGGAGTGAGAGAGTGTGAGTGGCCAGGGTGACATCGACAGAGTGAGTGTGAGGGCCAGGGTGGTAGTTCCAGAGTGAGTGTGATGGGGTCATGGGGATGGTGAGGGAGGGAGTCAGATAAGGTCAGGTGGATAGTGATGGAATGAGTGCGAGGTGGTCAGGGTGACAGTGATGGAGTGAGAGTGAGGGGAACAGTGTGACAATGATGGAGTGAGTGTGATAGCGATGGTGTGATTCTAACGGGGTCAGGGTGACGGTGAGGAAAAGAGTATGAGCGGGTCAGGGTGACTGTGCGAGTATGACGGTGGGCAGGGTAGGGATGATGAAATGATCAGCGGCGGGACAGGGTGATTGTGAGGGTGTCAAGGTGATTGACTAAGTGTGAGGGAGCCAGGGTAGGAGTGATGGATTATATGTGATCACGTCAGGGTGGGGTGATGGAGTGCGTCTGAGGCAGGTCAGTGCGACGGTGAGCTCGTGACTGTGAGGAGGTCATTGTGACAGTGACAGAGTCAGTGTAATTGGTCAGGATTACACTAATGTCAGTGCGACGGTGAGCTCGTGACAGTGAGGAGGTCACTGTGACAGTGACAGAGTCAGTGTAATTGGTCAGGATTGCAGTAATGGAGAAGTGTGGAGGGGGATCAGGGTGACAGAGATAGAGGGAGTGTGAGAGGTTCAAGGTGAAGGTGACTAATTGTGAGTAAGTGGGTCAACTTTACCTGTGACACAGTGAGTGTGAGGGAGTCAGTGTAACAGTGACGCAGTTGAGTGTGGGGGTGTCAGGGTGACAGTGATGGAGTGAGTGTGAGGAAGGAAAGGTGACAGTGATGGTGATGAAGTGAGTGTGAGGGGTTCAGGGTGACAGTGATGGAGAGAGTTTGAGGGTGCTAGTCTTACTGTGATGGAGTGAGACTGAGGGGTTCTGGGTGAAAGTGATGGCGTGAAACTGAGGGTGTCAGGATGGCAGTGCTGGAGTGAGTGTGAGGGGGTCAGTGTGACAGTGACAAAGTGAGCGTGTAGGGATCAAGGTGATGGTGACAGTGTGAGCCTGACATGGTCAGGGTGACAATGGTGGACTGAGTCTAATGGGGTTAGTGTGACGTTGACAAAGTGACTGTCAGGGAGTTGAGGGTGACAATGACTGAATTAATGTGGTGGTATAGTGTGATGGAAATGGAATTAGTGCGAAGGGTCAGGTTGACAGTGAGGGAATGAGTGTGAGGGAGACTCAACGACAGTGACTGAGTGAGTATGAGGGGGTCAGGTTGCCTGTGACTGCGTGGGTTTGAGCGTTTCAGAGTCACAGTGACAGAATGAGTGTGAGGGGGTCTCGGTGAGAGTGACGGGCTGTTTATGAGGATGATCAGTGTGATGGAGTGAGTGTGAGGGCTGCGGGTGATACTGATAGAGAAAGTATGAGGGTTTCAGGGTGATCCTGGGAGAGTGAGTGTGAGGAAGTCAGCGTGACACTGAGGGATTGATTTTGATGGTTCAGGGTGACAGTGTGTGAAAGAGTCAGGGTGACGGCGTGAGAGTGAGGGATTCAGATTGACGGTGATGGAGTGAGTGTGATGGGCTCAAGGTGACTGTGATTGCGGGAGTCTGATGGGGTCACGGTGACGGGGACAGAGTGAGAGTCAGCAAGTTAGCGTGACAGTAACAGAGTAAGTCTCATCAGGTGAGATGATGGTGACCAAGTGAAAGATGGCCGTTCAGGGTGACGGTAACTGAATGAATATAAGGGGGTCAGGGCGTCGGTGATGGAGTGAGTGTGCGGGTGTCAGCCTGGTTGTGAAGGAGTGACTATGAGGAGGTCAGAATGACGATGAAAATTGAGTGTGAGTGTGAGCGGGTTAGTGTAACCGTGACAGAGTGAGTGGAAGGGGATCAGTGTGATGGAGTATGTGTGTGAGGTGTCAGGGTGACAGTGATGGAGACAGTTTGAGGGTGCCAGCGTTACTGTGATGAAGTGAGACTGAGGGCGTCAGTATGACACTGATTAAATGAGAGCGAGGGTTTCAGTGTGACGTGGCAAAAAGTGCTTTGGAGGGTCAGGGTGATAACAGCAGAGTGAATGGAAGGGGTTTCAGCGTGACAGAGTGAGTGTGAGTTCATGAGGGTAACGGAGAGAATGTGAGGTTTCCGAGTGACAATGACAGAGTGAGTGTGAGGGTGTCAGGGTGGTGGTGTCAGAGTGTGTGTGAGAGGGTCAGGATGACAGTGGCACAGTGAATGTGAGGCAATCACGTCACAGAATGTAGTGGCTGTGAAGCTGGACAGCGGAATAGTTACAGAGAGACTGTGAGGGTTTCAGGGTGACAGTGACTGACTACCTGTGAGGGGGTAAGAGGGTCGCTGAAGGAGTGACTGTGATGGAGTCAGGGTGACGGTGATTGATTGAGTGTGAGGGGTTCAGGGTGGAAGGGAGGACTGAGTGCGGTTGCATCTGGGTGACAAAGTGAATGTAATGAGATCAGGGTGACAGTGACGGAGCGAGTATGCCAGAGATGGAGAAGTGTGAGGTGGCCCGGGGACAGAGAAAGTATGAGATGGTCAGGATGACATTGAGGGCTTGAGTGTGACAGGGACAGGGTGGCGGGGAGCACTGAGTGTAATTGGTCTGGGTGATGATGATGGAGTGAGTGTGAGGGGGTCAGGATGAAGGAGTGATTGCGAGGAGGTCAGGGTGACAGCGAAGGAGTGTGTGTGAGGGGATCAGGGTGACAGGGAGTGAGTGAATGTGAGGGGGTTAGGTTGATTGTGTCCGAGTGAGTGTGAGGTATCAGGGTGATGATGATGGAATGAGGGGGTCAGGGAAAGGTTATGGGGTGAATGTGAGGAGTAAACGATTACTGTGACTCAGTGAGTGTGAGGGGTCAGAGTGCCTATGACTGTGACTGTGATTGTTAGCGGGTCAGAGCAATGGAGTGAGTATAGGTAACAGTGATGGAGTGAATGTGATCAGATCAGGGTGAGAGTGATGGCCTGAGTGTGAGGGGGTCAGGGGTTCAGTGACGGAGTGAGTGTGCGTGTGTCAGGCTGATGGTAACAGAGACAGATTGCATGTCAGGGTGTGACAGTGACGGAGTGAAAATATGATGGTCTGAGTATCTGCGATGGAGTGAGTGTGAGAGTGTCAGGTGACATTGAGGATGTGTGTGTGTGATGCGTTCAGGGTGATGGTGATGGAGTGAGTGTGAGTGGGTCATTGTGACAGTGGCAGAGTGAATATGAGGGTGCCAAGGTTACGGTGATGGAGTGAGTGTGAAGTTATCATACATTACAGTGATGGACTCATTGTACAGAGGTAAGGGTGACAGTGACCGCTATGTGTGGGGCGATCATGGTGAGGGGTTGGAACGAGTGTGAGGGGATCAGGATGACCCTGATAGAGTGAGTGTGCGAGTATCAGGCTGCTGGTGAAGGAGGGAGTGTGAAGGGGTCAGAGTAACGATGACAGCTGGAGTGTCAGGGTGTGAGTGTGACAGTAAAGGAGTGAGTGTAAGGGGGTAGGTGTATCGGTGATGGAGTGTGTGCGAGGGGTCAGGTCACCATGAGTTTGTGAGTGTGAGGGGGTCAGGATGACAGAGTGAGTTTGAGGGAGTCAAGATGACGGTTACTGAGTGAGTGTGAGTGATTCAGGGAACACAGTTAATGCCGGGGTCAGGGCAATTGTGACAGGATGCGTGTTAGAGGGTCAGTGTGACAATGTAAGAGTGAGTGTGAGGGGACAGGGACGATAGACTGAGTGTGAGGAGGGCAGAGTGACAGGAACGGAGTAAGTGTGAGGGTGATATGCGTGACAGTTACAGAGGGAGTGTGAGGGAGTCAGGGTGACAGCGGTGGAGTGATTGTGGCTGGGTCAGGGCGACGGAGTGACTGTGAGGGTGTCAGGAAGACATTGATGGACTACACGTGAGGGGTCAGGGTGACACGAAAGGAGTGAGTGCGAGGGGGTCAGGTTGACAGTGACTGAGTTAGTGTGCGGGGGTCAGGGTGACAGTAATGAGTGCGTGTGAGGAGGTCGGGGTGATACAGTGATTGTGAGGTGGCCAGGGTGACAGAGATGCAGTGTGCGTGAGGTGGTCAGGGGACAGAGTGAATCTGAGGTGGTCAGAATTGACATGGAGGATTTGAGTGGAAAGGTGTCAAGGTGGCTGGGCGGACTCAGTGTGATTGGGTCGGGGTGACGGTGATGAGGTGAGTGTGAGGGGGGTCAGGATTAATTAGAGATTGTGAGGAGGTCAGGGTGACAGTGATGGAGTGAGTGTGAGGGGGACACAGTGATGGTGACTAA
This sequence comes from Chiloscyllium plagiosum, assembly GCF_004010195.1. Lineage (NCBI taxonomy): Eukaryota > Metazoa > Chordata > Chondrichthyes > Orectolobiformes > Hemiscylliidae > Chiloscyllium > Chiloscyllium plagiosum. The sequence continues at coordinate 28,652,956 of NC_057717.1, read as the reverse complement.
GTTTGAGGAGGTCAGGGTGCCTGAGACTGTGACTAGTCAGGGTTACTTTCTCATACGGTGTGTGATAGGCTCACTGTGACAGTGACAGAGTGAGTATGAGGGTGTCAGGGAGACAGCGAGGGTGTGAGTCTGATGGGGTCAGTGAAATTGTGACAAAGTGAGTATCGGGGAGTGAGGGTGATAGTGACAGACTGAGTGTAGGGGTAATAGTGTGATGGTGATGGAGGGAGTGTGAGTGGGTCAGGTTGATTGCGATCGAGTGAGTATGAGTTATCAGGGTGATGGCGACAGAATGAATGTGAGGGTTCAGGGAAACGGTGACGGGGTGAGCGTGAGGAGGACACTCTGACGTTGACTAAGTGAGTGTGAGGGTTTCAGTGTGACACTGAGGGAGTGAGTGTGAAAAGCTCAGCGTGACAAAGCCAGAGTGAGTGTCAGGGACTCAGTATGACAGTGGCAGACTGAGCCTGGGGTGATAGTGTGTTGGTGATCGAGTTAGTGGGAGGGGATCAGAGTGACAGTGAGGGAGGGAATGTGAGGCGGTCAGGGTGACGGTGACTGAGTGAGTGTGAGGGGGTCGGGGTGACATTGAAGGAGTGTCTATGAAGATGATCCGTGTGATCGAGGGATTGTGAGGGCTCCTGGTGACGGTAATGGAGGGAGTGTGAGGGGTTCAGGCTGATACCGGGAGAGTGAGTGTGAGGGATCAGGGTGACAGTGATGTAGTGAGTGGTAGGGGGTAATAATGCGGGTGTCAGGCTGATAGTGATGGAGTGAATGTGTGTGTGTCAGAGTGACGATGACAGATTTAGTGTCAGGGTGTGAGTATGACAGTAATGGAGTGAGGGTGAGGGGGTTGGTGTGTCGGCGATGGAGTGAGTGTGAGAGTGTCAGGTGACAGTGAGGCTGTGAGGGTGAGTGGGTCAGGGTAATAATGATGGAGTGAGTGCGACCGGGTCAGGATAACGATGACAGAGTGATTCTGATGGGTTCAGAGTGATGGTGATGGAATGAATGTGAGGGGTCAGTGTGACGGTGATGGAGTGAATGAGAGCGGTTCAGGTTGATTCTGGGAGAGTGTGTGTGTGTATGAGGGGCCAGGGTGACAATGATATAGTGATTGTTTGGGGATAACAATGACATTTATGAAGTCAGTATGAGGGCATCAGCGTAACACTGAGGGATTGAATTTGAGGGTTCAAAGTGTCGGGGAGAGTGTGTGTGTGACCTAGTCAGAGTGATGCCGTGAGAGTGGGCGATTCAGATTGACGGTGATGGAGTGAGTGGAAAGGGCTTAAGGTGATTGTGAATGTGGGATTCTGATGAGGTCAGGGTGACGGGGACCGAGTGAGAGTGGAAATGTGTTGCTGGAAAAGCGCAGCAGGTCAGGCAGCATCTAGGGAACAGGAGAATCGACGTTTCGGGCATTAGCCCTTCTTCAGGAGTGAGAGTAAGCAAGTGAGCATGACAGTGACAGAGTAACTGTGATCAGGTTCGATGATGGAGACCAAGTGTGAGATAGGCGTTCAGTGTGATGGTAACGGAGTGAGTGTGAGGAGGTCAGAGTGTCAGTGATCAAGTGAGAGTGTGGGTTTCAAGTTTGTAGTGAAGGAGTGTGATGGGATCAAGTGACGATGACAGATTGAGTGTTATGGTGTGAGTGTGACAGTGACAGAGTGAGTCTAAGGGGGTCAGTGTACCGTTGATGGAGTGTGTGTGAGGGGTTAGGGTGATAGTGATGGAGAGAGTTTAAGGGTGCCAGCGTTACTGTGATCGAGTGAGACTGAGGGGTTCAGGGCAAAAGTGACAGAGTGGGATTGAGGGAGTCAGGGTGAGAGCGATGGAGTGAGTTTGAGGGGATCAGTGTGATGGTGACAAAGCGTGCGTGAGAGGGTCAGGGTGATAACAGCAGAGTGAGTTTGAGTGGTTTCAGGGTGACGGATTGAGTGTGAGGTGGTCATGGTGACAGAATGAGTGTGAGAGGGTCAGTGTGATTGTTATGGAGTGCATGTGAGAAGGTCAAGGTGAAAATGCCAGAGTGAGAGTGAGGGGATGGGGTGACAGAATGAGTGTGAGGATGGCAGGGTTACAGTAATGGAATGTTTGTGAGGTGGACAGCATGACAGTTACAGATGGAGTGTGAGGGTTTCAGAAAAATAGTGAATGAGTGAATGTGTGTGGTTCAGATTGATAGTGATGGAGTAAGTGTGTGAAGGTCACGGTGTTAGTGACAGAGTGAGTGTGAGATGTTCAGTGTGATGGTGACTGACTACGTGCAGTGGGTAAGGTTGTTGCTGACGGAGTGAGTGCGAGTGGATCAGGTTCATAGTGACAGAGTTAGTCTGAGGTGGTCAGGATGATTTTGAGGGTTTGATTGTGAGGGGTTTCAAGGTGTCTCGGCGACAGAGTGAATGTGATGGTCAGGGTGACGATGACAGAGTGAATGAAGTGGCCAGGATGACAGAAATGGAATGAGTGTGAGATGGCCTGCGGACAGAGTGAGGTTGAGGTGGTCAGGATGACATTGAGGTTTTGAGTGTGAGGGGGTCAGGGTGGCGGGGTGACTTCGTGTGATTGGGTTTGGGTGATGGTGATGGAGAGAGTGTGAAGGATCAAGATGACAGAGTGATTGCGAGGGCGTCAGGGTAACAGTGACAGAGTGAATGTCAGGGGACACTGTGACGGTGACTGAGTGAGTGTGAGGGTGTCAGGATGCCTATGACTGTGACTAGTCAGGGTTATTGTAATAGACTGAGTGTGATGGGGTCAGCGTGACAGAGATGGAGTGAGTGTGAAGGTATCAGGGTGTGGGTCAGGTGGTGATTCTGATGGGGGCATTGTGACAGTCACAAAGTGAGTGTCAGGGAGATGTAGGTGACAGTGATTGAGTGAGTGCAGGGTAGGTCGTCTGGTGGTGATGAAGTTAGTGCGTGGGGGTCAGGGTGACAGTGAGTGAAGGAGTGTGAGGATGCCAGGTTGATTGTGACCCAGTGAGTGTAAGGAGATCAGTGAAACTTTGAATAGGTGAGTGTGGGTGGCACATAGTGATAGTAACTGAGTGAGTGTGAGTGGGTCAGGGTGCTTGTGACTGTGACCATCAGGGTTGCTCTGACGGACTGAGTGTGATGGGCTTGGCGTAATAGAGGCGAAGTGAGTGTGAGGATATCAGGGTGACGGTGAGGGACTGTGTTTGATGGAGCCAGTGTGACGGTGACAACGTGACCGTCAGGGATTGAGGGTGACAGTGATGGACTGAGTGTGTGGGGGTAGTGGGATGGTGATGAGGTTAGTGTGAGGGGGTCAGGGCGACAGTGACGGAATGAGTGTGAGGGTGTCAGAGTGACAGTGAGAGTGTGGGGGGTCAGGGTGATGGTGATGGAATGAGTGTTGAGGAAGTCAGAGTGATGGTGATGGAGTGAGTGTGGTGGGGGCAGGATGACCGTGACCAAGTGAATGTGGGGAGGTCAGGGTGACAGCGGTGGAAAGAGTGTGAGTGGGTCAGGGTGACAATTATGTGATATGTGTGAGCGGTCATCGTGATATTCGGAGACTGAGTGTGAGCTGTCAGAGTGACAGTGACGTAGTAAGTGGGAGACGTTAATAATGACGACGAGGAAGACAGTGTGATGTAGACAGGTTTACTGTGACAGAGTGAGTGTTGGGGTTCAGCGTGACAGTGAGGGTTTGAGGTTGAATGGTCAGGGGAAGAGGAAGGGAGTATGTGTGACACAGTCAGGATGACAGTGTGACAGTGATGGGTTCATTATTATGGTGACGGTGTGAATAGGAGGTTGTCAGTGTGACAATTGTGGTATGAGTGTAAGGACGTAATGGTCAAGGCAATGGAGTGAGATTGAGCATCAGGGTGATAGTGAGTGAGTAATTCTGATGGGGTCAGGCTGACGATGACAGAGCTGATGTCAGGGAGTTAGAGTGACAGTGACAGGATGAGTGTGAGGGGGTCAGACTGACGGTTACTGAGAGAGTGTGAGGGGATCAGAGTGAAAGTGATGTAGTGACCGTGACGGGGCTATGTTGACAGTGAACGAGTGAGTGTGAGGTAGTCGGTGTGACAATGGCAGAGTCAGTGTGAGGGGTTTTGGGTGACGGTGAGACAGTTAGTGTGAGGGGGTCAGTACAACGGTGATGGAGTGCGTGCGAGTGGGACAGAGTGACGGTTACTGTGTGAGTATCTGTGCGTCAGTGTGACAATGATGCAGTTAATGTGACGGAGTCATGGTGATGGTGAGTGAGGGATTGAGACTCTGTCAGGGAAACTGTGACTGAGTGAATATGAGCGGGTTAGGGTGACAGTGAGTGTGTGGCTGTGAGAGAGTCAAAGTGACAGCGACGGAGTGAGCGTGAGGGGGTTAGGCTGACAGTGACAGAGCGAGTGTGAGGTTGTCAGGGTGACAGTGACCAAGTAACAGATGGTGTGTGCATTTCAGGCTGGCGGTTCAAAATGAGTATGAGTGGCTCATGGTGACTGTCACTTACAGAGTGTGAGGGGCTCAGGGTGACCGTGACTGTGTGTGCTTCAGCATGACTGTGTGTGCTTCTGTCCTTGGGCCTCTATTGTTTGTAATTTTTATTAATGACTTGGATGAGGGATTGAAGGATGGGTCAGCAAGTTTGCAGATGACGCAAAGGTTGCAGTTGTCGTTGACAGGATACAGGGCTGTTGTAGGCTGCACTGTCACCGTCACACTGATCCCATCAGACTCAGCCCCTCGCCCTCACCCTGACACGCTCACACTCACTCTGTCTCTGTGACGCTGAGCCCATCATACTCATTCCGTCAAACTAAACCTGTAGTCACAGTCACAGGCACCCTGACCCCTCACACTCACTGAGTCACAAGCACCGTGTACCCCTCACATTCACTCTATCACCGTTTCCCTGATCCCCTCACACTCATTCCATCACTATCATCCTGATACCTCATACTCACTTGGACACTATCAACCTAACCCCTTCACACTCACTGTCACCCTGATCCCCTCACACACACACTTCTTCGCTGGCATCCTGACCTCCTTACAATCACTACTTCATCTTGAGCCACTCACATTCACTCCATCATCATCACCCTGATTCACTCACACTCACTCCGTCACTGTCATCCTGTCCAACTCACACACACTCCGTCAGGGTCTCCGTGAAACTCTCACACTCACTCCATCCCCCTCACCCTGACCTCCTCACACTCATTCGTCACTTATCCACCTCACACACACTCCGTCGTTGTCACCCTGACCTCCTCGCAAACATTCCTTCATCCTGGACCCCTCACAATCACTCCATTATCATCACCTGATCCCCTCACACTCACTCTTCACTGTCACCCTGATCATCTCACACACACTCCGTCAGGGTCACCGTGACATTCTTACACTCACTCCATGCCCCTCACCCTGAGCTCCTTACACTCGTCCGTCACTGTCATCCTTACCTCCTCACATTTACTCCATCGCCGTAACCTATAACACACACACACTCACTCTGTCTCTGTTACCCTGACGCCCTCAAACTCAGTCACAGGCACCTTGATCCCTTCACACTCAAAGTCTCTGTCATCCTGTCCACATCACACACACTCAGTTACTGTCACCCTGACACACTCGCACGAACTCCATCACCTTCAAGCTATTCAACCTACACTCGCTCTTTCACTGTCACCCTCACTCTGAAACTCACATTGTCACCGTCACACTGATCTCATCAGACTCACTCCCTCACCATTATCCTGTTACTCCCATACTAACTCTGTCTCCGTCACGCTGAGCTCATCACATTCAGTCCATCACCATCACCCAGACCAATTACACTCAGTGCACCCCGCCGCCCTGACCATGTCACACTCAAACCCTCAATGTCATCCTGAACATCTCAAACTTACTCTGTCCCCGGGCCACCTCACGCTTCTCAATCTCTGTCACCATGACCACCACACACTCACTCCATCACTGTCACCTGACCTCAATACATTCACTTTGTCACCCAGACCCAAACACACTCAGTCCTCCCTTCCAAACTGACCCACTCACACTCAATCAATACCGTCACCCTCACTCAATCGCAGTCACTCCTTCAGCGACCCTCTTACCCCTCGCACGTAATCAGTTACTGTCACCCTGAAATCCTCACACTCGCTCTGTAACTGTTCCGTTATCCAGCCTCACAGCCACTATATTCTGTCACCTGATCTCCTCACATTCACTGTGCCACTGTCATCCTGACCCACTCTCACACGCATTCTGATACCATCACCCTGACACCCTCACACTTATTCTGTCACCCTAACACCCTCATACTCACTCTGTCATTGTCACGCGACCCCCTCACATTCTCTCTGTCACCCTCATGAACTCACACTCACTCCATCACCCTGAAACCCCTTACATTCCCTCCATTGTTATCACCCTGACCCTCTAACGCACATTTTGCCACCTCACACTGAAGCCCTCACTCTCATACCATCAGTGTCATACCGACGCCCTCAGTCTCACTTCGCCACAGTAACGCTGGCTCCCTCAAACTGTCTCCATCACTGTCACCCTGACACCTCACACACATACTCCATCACACTGATCCCCTTCCACTCACTCTGTCACTGTCACACGAACACACTCACACTCAATTTTCATCGTCATTCTGACCCCCTCATCGTCACTCCTTCACCACCAGTCTGATACCCGCACACTCACTCCATCACTGACGCCCTGACCCCTTTACACTCACTCAGTTACCGTCACCGTGAACGGCCATCTTTCACTTGGTCACCATTATCTCACTTGATGAGACTTACTCTGTTACTGTCACGCTAACTTGCTGACTCTCACTCTGTCCCCGTCACCGTTACCCCATCAGACTCCCGCAATCACAGTCACCTTTGTCACCCAGACCCAAACACACTCAGTCCTCCCTTCCACCCTGACCCACTCACATTCAATCAATCACTGTCACCCTGACTCCATCACAGTCACTACTTCAGCGACCCTCTTACCCCCTCACACGTAGTCAGTTACTGTCACCCTGAAACCCTCACACACTCTCTGTAACTATTCCGCTGTCCAGCCTCACAGCCACTACATTCTGTCACGTGATAGCCTCACATTCACTGTGCCACTGTCATCCTGACCCTCTCACACACACTCTGACACCACCACCCTGACAACCTCACACTCACTCTGTCATTGTCACTCGACCCCCTCACATTCTCTCTGTCACCCTTATGAACTCACACTCACTCCATCACCCTGAAACCCCTTACATTCACTCCATTGTTATCACCCTGACCCTCTAACGCACATTTTGCCACCTCACACTGAAGCCCTCACTCTCATTCCATCAGTGTCATACCGACGCCTCAGTCTCACTTCGCCACAATAACGCTGGCACCCTCAAACTGTCTCCATCACTGTCACCCTAACACCTCACACACATACCCCATCACTGACACACTGATCCCCTTCCACTCACTCTGTCACTGTCACACGAACACACTCACACTCAATTTTCATCGTCATTCTGACCCCCACATCGTCACTCCTTCACCACCAGTCTGACACCCGCACACTCAGTCCATCACCACGCCCTGACCCCTTTACACTCACTCAGTTACCATCACCGTGAACGGCCATCTCTCACTTGGTCACCATCGTCTCACCTGATGAGACTTACTCTGTTACTGTCACGCTAACTTGCTGACTCTCACTCTGTCCCCGTCACCGTGACCCCATCAGACTCCCGCAATCACAGTCACCTTAAGCCCATCGCACTCACTCCATCACCGTCAATCTGAATCGCTCACTCTCACGCCATCACCCTGACTATTTCACACACTGAACCATCAAAATCAATCCCTCAGTGTCACGCTGATTTCCTCACTCTCACTCTCCCAGGATCACCCTGAAACCCTCACACTTCCTGTATCAGCATCACCCGCAGCCCTCACACTCACTCCATCACACTGACCATCCTCAGAAACACCCCGTCAGTCAGCCAGACCCCCTCACATTCACTCTGTCACTGTCACTCTGAAACCCTCAAACTCACGCAGTCACAGGCAACTTGACCCCCTCATACTCACTCAGTTACTGTCACTGTGTCCCCTCACACTCATTCACTCACTGTCACCCTGACCCCTCGCACTAATTCCATTACCATCACACGACACGTCCACACTCACTCAGTCACTGTCACCCTCAAAACCCGGACACTCACTTTGTCAACGTCACACTAACCCCATTAGACTCACTCTGCCATTGTCACCTTGACGATCTCACACTCACACTGACACCATCACCCTGATCCCTATACTCTCACTCTGTCACTGTCACACTGATCCCCTCACACTCCATCACTGCCATCCTGACACCCTCAGTTTCACGCCATCACTTTCACCCTGAACCCCTCAGTCTCACTCTATCACAGTAAGGCTAGTACCCGCAAACTCTCTCCGTCACTGTCACCCTGAACCCCACACACTCATTCCGTCACCGTCACAGTCACCTTTCCTTCCTCACACTCACTCCATCAACGTCACCCTGACACCCCAACTGTGTCACCGTTACACTGACCCCCTCACACTCACTGTGTCACAGGTAACCTTGACCCACTTACTCCCAATTATTCACCTTCACCTGAACCGCTCATACTCCCTCTGTCACTGTCGCCCTGATTCCCCTCCACACCTCTCCATTACTGCAACCCTGACCAATTACACTGACTCTGTCACTGTCAGTGACCACCACACATCACTAGCTCACCATCACACTGACCCACCTCACATGCACTCCATCACCCTCACTCTGACGTGATAACATATAATCCATCACTCCTACCCTGGCTCCCTCACACTTAGTCAATCACCTTGACGCCTTCACAATCACGCCATCACCGGCACTCTGTCTCGCCGCTGATCACTTCATCATCCCTACCCTGCCCACCGTTATACTCGCACAGTCACCCTGACCCGCTCACATTCTTTCCCTCAACGTCACCCTGACCCCCTTAGAATCACACCATCGCCATAACCTTGAATCACTCACACTCACTCCATCACTGTCACACTGTTCCCCTCACTCTCACTCCATCCCTTACCCTGACCTCCTCACACTCATTCCATCACTATCAACTTGACCTTATCAGACTCCCTCCCTCACCATCCCCGTGACCCCATCACACTCACTCTGGAACTACCACACTGGCCCTCACACTCACTCAGTCGATGTCACCCTAGCCACTCACACACTCTCACTCTATCTCTGTAACTCCGGCCACCTCACACTTACTCCACCAAAGTCACCCTGAACACCTCACACTCATTCCGTCGCTGTCAACCTAGCCACCTCACACTCACTCCGTCATGTCATCCTAACATCCTCACACTCACTCCGGAACTATCACCCTGACCTCTCGCACTCACTCTGTCAATGTCACCCTGGCCACCTCACGCTCACTCTGTCACTGTCACTCCGACCCACTCACAGGCACTTGGTCATTGTCACCCTGACCCCACCTCACACTCACTCTGGAACTATTAAACTGACCCCTCAGACTCACTCCATTGACGTCAGCCTAGCCGTATCGCACTTATTCCATCTTTGTCATCCTTGCCACATCACATTCACTGCATCCACCCGATTTCCTCATAACCACTCCGCCTTAGAACATAGAACATAGAACATAAAACAATACAGCACAGAACATGCCCTTCGGCCCACGATGTTGTGTCGAACATTTGTCCTCGCTTTAGCACCTACCCATGTACCTATCCAATTGCTGCTTAAAGGTCACCAATGATTCTGACTCTGCCACTCCCACGGGCAGCGCATTCGATGCCCCCACCACTCTTTGGGTAAAGAACCTACCTCTGACATCCCCCTATACCTTCCACCCTTCACCTTAAATTTATGTCCACTTGTAACACTCTGTTGTACCGGGGAAAAAGTCTCTGATTGTCTACTCTATCTATTCCTCTGATCATCTTATAAACCTCTGTGAAGTCACTCTTCATCCTTCGCCGTTCCAATGAGAAAAGTCCTAGCACTCTCAACCTATCCTCATACGAACTATTCTCCATTCCAGGCAACATCCTGGTAAATCTTCTCTGCACTCTCTCCAAAGCTTCCACATCTTTCCTAAAATGAGGCAACCATAACTGCACAATACTCCAAATGTGGCCTTACCAAGGTCCTATACAGCTGCAACATCACCCCACGACTCTTGAACTCAATCCCTCTGCTAATGAACGTTCATAAACCATAAGCCTAATTACAAGCTCTATCCACCTGATTGGCAACTTTCAAAGATCTATGAACATAGACAGCAAGATCCCTCTGCTCCTCCAGCTTACTACGAACCCTACAGTTAACCCTGTATTCCGCATTCTTATTTGTCCTTCCAAAATGGACAACCTCACACTTGACAGTGTTGAACTCCAACTGCCACTCCTCAGCCCAGCTCTGCATCATATCTAAGTCCCTTTGCAGCCAACAACAGCCCTCCTCACTATCCACAACTCCACCAATCTTCGTATCATCTGCAAATTTACTGACCCACCCTTCGACTCCCACATCTAAGTCATTAATAAAAATTACAAACAGCAAGGACCCAGAACTGATCCCTGCGGAACTCCAATTGTAACTGGGCTCCAGGCTGAA
>NC_057717.1:28641504-28641789 GCF_004010195.1 Chiloscyllium plagiosum | reverse complement strand
CTGAAAATCTGTTGCTGGAAAAGCGCACCAGGTCAGGCAGCATCCAGGGAACAGGAGAATCGACGTTTCAGGCATAAGCCCTGTTTCAGGAATGAGGAAAGTTTGTCCAGCAGGCTAAGATAAAAGGTAGGGAGGATGGACTTAGGGGAGGGGGGTCGGAAATGTGATAGGTGGAAAGAGGTCAAGGTGAGGGTTTTAGGTCAGACTGGGGTGGGGGCGGAGAGGTCAGGAAGAAGATTGCAGGTTAGGAAGGCGGTGCTGAGTTCGATGGATTTGACTGAGACA
>NC_057717.1:28624290-28640688 GCF_004010195.1 Chiloscyllium plagiosum | reverse complement strand
CTGGCAATGTTAGTGTCAGTGGAAGGGTACTGGTTGGTACGGCGGGAAAGGAAGAAGCGGAGGGTTTTGAGTCCTTCCCCCATCACGAAGGACTCAAAGTCCTCCGCTTCTTCCTTTCCCGCCGTACCAACCAGCATAGTTGAGTAGTTTTTAACATTGCCAGGGAGAAAGCAGAGTTGGAGCTGAAATGAAACAGCTTCCCCAGTGACACGGCTTGTTGTGCAGCACAAGTCTTCAGTCCTATTGCAGGAATGATGTCAGGGCCCATTGACTTTGTCAGTTTACTGTGTTTTGTTGTTTTTTCAAGTTACGTGCAGAAAATCAAATTGATTTAAGACTGGCATCTGTGATGCTCTGGGCATCATGCGGGGGTTAGGTAGATCAATGATTAAACACTTCTGGCTGCTCATGCTGCAGATACTACATCATTGTCTTTTACACTGAGCTACGGATCTGTTCCATTATTCAGGATGGGAATATTTGTGAGCCATCTCCTCCAGTGAGTTGTTTAACCGTCCATCACCACTTATGACTGAATGTGGCCAGACTGTTGGTCTGTTGGTCTTGGGGTTATTTCGCCCTCTCTATCAGATGTTAGTCCAACTATTTGGAATGTAAGCAGTAAGTGTGGTAGTTTTAATGGTTTGCCATCAGGTTTAAGTACACATGGTTCTGTCTCGAATGTTCACTCTTACTCATCACTGAACCATGGATCGGCTTAGTCGAAATGCCAGACTGAGGGATTATCCCCAGAAGAAAAAGTTGCAGATTGTGGTTGAATATAATTATGCTTCTGCTGCTGCTGAGGTCTGTGGCACCACATCAGCATCAGGAATTCTCTATACCTTGTTTCCTTAACTGAACTAGTTCCATTTTTCTGCTTTTGGCACGTACTCCTCCAATTCTATCCTATACATGTACCCATCCAATTGTCTTTTAAATGTTGTAATTATACTCAGCAATACCAGGTCCTCTGATAGCTGGCTACATAGACAAACAACCCTCTGTGAGAAACAACTGCCCCTTAGTTCCCTTTTCAATCTGTTCCCTCTCACCTTAAACCTATCCTCTCTGGTTTCAGACACACTTACTGTGGGGAAAAGACCTTGGCCGTGCATCCTATCGGTGCCCCTCGTGATTTTAGAAACCTCTATAGGGTAACCTCACATCCTCCTACGCAAAAGGAACAAAATCACAGACTTGCCATATATCTCAAAGCCTCCCGTCTCTGCCACATCATTTAAAATATTTCGTCCCCTTTCCAGTTGATAACATCCTCCCTATAGAAGGGCGACAAGAATTGTACTCAGTTATGTGTCTTTACCATTCTCTTGCACAGCCACAACATGATGTCCCAATTCCTACACTCAATGGTGTGTCAGTTGAAGGTAAGCATGCATAATACCCTCTTCCCTACCCTGTCCACCTGCGACTCCACTTTCAAAAAACTATGTACCTGCAACCTGGGTTTCTCTGTTGCACAACGCTGTCCAGGGCCCAACCGCTAACTGTGTAAATCCTGCGCTGGTTTGTCTAACAAAATGCAACATTTCACATTTAACAGAAAGAAGCTCCATCTACCATTCCTCGTCCCACTGGCCCAGGAGATCAAGATTAGATTACCTACAGTGTGGAAACAGGCCCTTCCGCCCAACAAGTCCACACTGACCCTCGGAAGATTAACACACCCAGACCCATTTCCCTCTGACTAATGCTCCTAACTTATGGGCAAGTTGGCATGGCCAATTCATCTGACCTGCACATATTTGAATTGTGGGAGGAAACCGGAGCACCCGGAGGAAACCCTCTCAGATATGGGGAGAACGTGCGAACTCCACACAGACAGTTGCCCGAGGCTGGCATCGAACCTGGGATCCTGCTGCTTTGAGGCAACAGTACTAACCACTGAGCCACTGTTCTTAACCGGAACCTTCTTCACTGTCCACTATAACAAACAATTTTGGGGGTTTCATCGTCAAACTTCCAAGGTTCCTACATTCCCATCCAAATCATTTACAAAAGCAATGAAAAAAACATCCTGTTCCTTGTGGCACACCGATGGACATAGGTGAACAATAGAAACAACAAATCTCTCCCAGCACCCTCTGCCTCCTACTGTTAAGACAATGTTGTGTCGAATTGGCTAGATCTCCCAAATGTTGGGGCTTGCTAAGGTCCACGTGGACAATGTGTACTGATTGCCCTTCATCTATCTTCTTGGTCACCTCCTCAAAAAATGTAAGCTACTTTTTGAGACCAGTTCTCCCACACAAATTGCCATGCTGACTATCTCTAAACAGTCCTTGTTTTTCCCAAAGCACGTAAATCCTCTCTTCTGGAAACTCCTATAAACATTTAGCCACCTCTGACGTCAGAGTCACTGGTCCGTAGTTCATGGCAGCCTTTTTAAAAATAATGTTGCCAAATTAGCTGTCTTCAAATCCTTCAGCACCTCACCCGTGGCTGTCAACAATACAAATTTTAAAAATTTGAAAGGACTGCAGATTCTGTAAATCAGTAAGAAGGACAGAAGGTGCTGGGAAAGTTCAACAGGTCTGGCAACATCTGTGCAGAAAAGTCGGAATTACCGATCCAGTAACCCTTCACCAGAACTCTGAGAAATGATACAAACCTCAGACCGTGCTAGCACAGTTTCTTCCCCAACTTCCTGCAATGATTCCAGGATACTTTTGAACATGTCCCGGGTTTGTATCTACGGTTATGCATTTTAAGACCGTCAGTTCTTCCGCTACTGTAATGTGGTCTCATTTCAAAGATCACTTATTTTTATTTCCCTGACTTTCCTCTCTTCCGCATTTTCGTCTCGGGTAAATACCGACGTGAAGTCTTTGTGTGGGACCTCACCCTTCGAGTAGAAACAGGCTATAAGGCAGCGGAGTGGGGGAGGTCGAGTGTGAACCCAGCATGGTCAGACGCTTATGGACTCTGTTATTGAACAATGAACTAATTTTCTGTGTTTTTCCACTACTACAGGAACGGCCGTAATGTTTTACATTGAATTTTAGTTTCTTTATTTTTCTGATTTCTTCCAAGGTTTTGTATCTTGGAGGTGGGGGGGCGGGAAGCTTTGTATCTCAGATTGTGTCAAATGTGTCGATTTGTAAACTTTTCACTGTCCTCACGTGAGTACATGTGACAATAGACCTAATAAACCTCATTCATCTCCTGTGGAGCCAAACATTAGATGGCTGATTGATTTTTATGAGGTCCTAATATCTCTCAATTTTCTCTTTTGTCGTTAATATATTTGACGATTCTCTTTCAAATCTCCTTAACCTTATCAGCCAAAGCGACCTCATGCACCCGTTTTGTCCTCGTGATTTCCCTGCTAAGTGTTCTCCTACACTCCGTATGCTCAAGCGATACCTTTTAGAAAACTTGCCTGTACCTGATGTATGCCTTTTTTTTCCTTGTCCAAAGCCTCAATATCCCCTGGCATATCCTGTGCCCTACTCCTGTTAACATTGCCCTTTACACTGACGGGAACATTTAATTCCTGAAGTCTCACTATCTCGCTTTTGAATGACTCCCAATTCCCTGACGTCCTTTCGCCTTCAACAGCTTCCCCCAATCACCTTTTGAAAGTTGTTACTCAATTCCATCACAACTGGTCTTGCCCCAAATTATAACGTAAACTTGTAGAGCAGGCATATCCTTTTTCAGGACTATTATCAAAGTGATAGAATTATCTTCACAGGTCCCAAAATGCCCTCATTCTCACATGAAAGTCACTTGCCCTGCCTTAGTTCCCAGGAGGAAATAAAGGAGAGGCCATGATCAGATCAGCCACGGAATGTCAAGACAGGCATGAAGGGCTAAATATCTCCATGGGTCTGCGCGAATGTGGTATGTATGTGTGTGTGCGTGTGTGCGCGCGCGCGTGCATGTGTGCTTCAGTGTATTGATGTATGTATCTCTGCATCTGCGTCTCTGAGCATTTGGGTTTCTGTTCTTTGGGAGTAAATCCATTGAAATGGAGACCAAAATGTTTCACCCCGCCCCCTCACTCTCTCGCTGTCTGTCTCTCCCTCTTGTGTTTAAAATAAAGTCATGAAATTCTCTCCGGACGCTCCAAGTCACTGCACAAGCAGTAGGTTTGTTTGGAAGGAGCATCAAAGACAGTGACTCTCTCACATTTGAATTGAATTGGCTTCATTGCCACGTGCAGTTTAATGATTGCAGCGAAATGTTTGCAATGACTTCACTTACGCAGCATCACATGTACAAGAAATCTCGGTGTAGATTATGAAGTATTTGGTACAAAACTGAAAGAATAATAAACGAAAGTCCAGCAGAAAAATAAAAATAAAAGAAAGAACTGACTCGAATAACAACCGAGTCTGTGCCAGCAACAAGTATCCAGACAGCCCTGGGCCCAATCTCCAGACCGCACCAGGCCCAGTCTCCAGACTGCACCATGCCGAGTCTCCAGGCTGCACCGGGCTGACACTCATAGAACATAGAAAGTTATAGCGGAGTCAAGGCCTTTTGGCACTCAATGCCACTGAACGGTGAAAATAATCTGATTCACATTTAACCTACACCGTTCCATTATTATGCAAATGTTTATCCATGGCCCATTTAAATGAGCTTTATGTCGGCGACTCTACTATTGTTGCAGGCAGGTCATTCCTGGCCCCTGTTGCACTCTGAGTGAAGAAACTATACCTATTATCAATCCTATGTATATCACCCCTCAATTTAAAGCTATGCCTCCTCATGTTAGCCTTCACCATCCGAGGATAAAGGCTCTCACTGTCCATTCTATCCAACCCTCTGATTATCTTGTACATCTCGATGAAGTCACCTCTGAACCTTCTTCTCTCCAACGGATACAGTGCAAGTCCTCATTCACCCTTTCTTCGTAAGTCCTTCCTTCCATGACAGGCAACATTCTCGTAAACCTCATCTGGAACCTGTCCAAAGCTTCCACATCGTTCTTATAGTGCACTGACCTGAACTACAGGCAATAATTCAGGTGCGGCCTTACCAGTGTCTTGTTCAGTTGAACCTTGCCCTTTTGGCTCCGAAACTCAATCCCCCTACGAATAAACGCCAACACACCATATGCCTTCTTAACAACCCTATAAACCTGAGTGGCAACTTTCAGGTATGTTTGCACCTGAACACCGAGATCTCTCTGTTCATCTAAAATGCCAAGACCTTTACCATTAGCTCAATAATCTGCATTGTTGTCATATCTTCCTAATTGAACTACCTCAAACTTGCCTGCATTAAACTCCAATTGCCACTTGTCAGTCTAGTGCTGGATCTTATGTATTCGTCAGAACGATCCACAACTTTGCCTCCCTTCGTGTCGCCTGCAAATTTACTAAATCATCCATTTTCGCTCACATCCAGATCATTTATAAAAATGACAAGTTGCAGTGGTCTCAAAACAGGTCCTTGTAGCACACCACTGGTAAGTGACCTCCCGCAGGAGCATTTCCCACTAACCACGACCCGATATCTTCTATCAGGTAGTCAATATCTGATCTAAACCGCGGAATCACCTTGAATCCTAAAACTTCATATTTTGTGCCATACCCTATCGTGTGGAATCTTATCAAATGCTTTACTGAAGTCCTTGTACACCATATCAACCACTTTACCTTCACCCACCTGTTTTTCCACCTTATCAAAGAACTTAATAAAGTTAGTGAGGCACGACCTACCCTTCACAATACGATGTTGTCTATCTCTAATCAAATTATTCATTTCCAGATGATTACAATTCTTATCTCTCGCAAAATTTTCCAACATCTTACTCACAACTGATATAAGGCGCACTGCCCTTTAGTTACCAGGGTTGTCCTGACACCCCTTCTTAAACAAGAGAACAACTTTTGCTGTCCTCCAGTCTTCTGGCACTACTCCTGTCGACAATGATGACATATATTTTGAAGTCAAAGACTCTGTAATCTCCTCCCTGGCTTTCCAGAGAACCCGAGAAAAAATACCGCTGGCCCAGCCTTAATACCTATATTCAGATCTTCCAAAATTGCGAAAAACACCCCTTTGTCAACATCCATTCCATAAAATCGTGTAGCCTGTATCTCCGTATTCTCAATAACATTGCCATTTTCCAATGAGAATACTGACAAAAAGTATTAAATAAGTGCTTCCCCATGTCCTCAGATTCAACTAACAATTCTCACTATTATCTTTCATTGGACAAAATATTACTGGCGACATCATACAATATCTAGTCTCGAGACCGTCGACCGCACCAGGTTCAGTTGGCAGACCACACCAGGCTCAGTCTCCAGACCGCACCGTGCTCAGTCTCAAGGCCGCACGGGGCCTAGACTCCAGACTGTACCAGGGCCAGTGTCCACAGCACACCTGGCCAAGTCTCCAGACCGCAGCAGGCCAAGTCTGCAGGACGCACCAGACCCAGTCTCTGGGACACACTGGGCCAGACTGCAGAACATTCAGGGACCAGTCTCCAAACTGCATCGGGCCTATTGTCCAGGCGACACCGGGCCAAGTCGCCAGGCCACACTTGGCCCAGTCTCCAGACCGCACGGGGCCCAGTCTCCAGACTGCAGCAGACACAGTCTCCAGACTGCCCCGGGCCCAGTATCCAGACCGCACTTGGACATGTCTACAGGTAGCACTGCTCTTTAAATCTTGAAGCCTTGACTCCCCTCGCGATCCTCTGGTCTAGACTCACTGCTTCCTTTCCCAAAGCAGTCAAGTTAAAAATATAATAGTTTGGCAAGGAAATACTCTCCAGAAAATAGAATAAATAAGAAAGACAAAAAGTGTGGGCGGAGCATATGCGTTCAACCTGGAACATTCTGACCCTGCCACTATCTTTACGACATTCCACGCTGTTTTCAGCCTCAAGGAATGTCTTTGAAGACTCAGAGAAGTTTTCTACGATTCCTTGCAACGTTGTCCTTGAGATAATAGTAGAAAGAGATAGACATGCCCTTTGGTGGCCCGTATGCTGCCATTTGGGTTGTTTCATGACTTTACAATGTATTTTCACTGTACTTTCGAAGGCTATATCCAAAAAAACATCCAAAGTTGGAGAAAGCGAACTAAAATTAAACTCATCCTCTCCTAAATTGCTTCACGCAGGGTGGCCTCGATGCTATTTAATCGCTGTGGTCTGAATAACTCCCTGTGTTGGACAGATATCGAGTCTACGTGTGTAGGTAAATGCACTGCTCTGGTCTGCAAAGATTCTCGTGCTGGACAGATGATTTGTACAGGTCTATAGATCAATGCACTGCGCTGGCCTGCTTAGCTCCCCATGCTGGACAGATATCTTGTCCAAGTTTATAGATCACTGCAGTGTTGCGGTCTCCCTAGCTCCCAGTGCCGGACAGAGAACTATGAGAAAGTGTGGCTCAGATGCTGGAAATCAGAGTCGAGATTGTGCTGCTGGGAATGCACAGCAGGCCAGTCAGTATGCAAGGACAAGAAGAATCAAGGTTTCTGGCAAAATCCCTTCATCAGGAATCTGATCAGGGCTTATGCCCGAAACATCGATTCTCTTGATCTTCGCATGCTGCCTGGCCTGATGTGCGTTCCCAGCAGCACACTGTGGACAGATACCTAGTCTGGGTTTATAGGTCAATGCACTGCTATGTTTTGTATAGGTCCGCGTGCTGGACTGATATCAATTTCTGGTTCATTGATCAATACACTGCTGCGATCTGCATAGCTCCCGGTGCTGGACAGACATCTAAACCGGATTTGTAGATTTGTGCTCTGCATAGCTCGGCGTACTGGATTGATAACTAGTCTGTGTTTAAAGACCAGTGTACTGCTGTGTTCACTGCATGAACATACATCTGGTCGGAGTTTAAAGATCGAGGCAATGCTATAGCCTGCACAGCTCCCCGTGCTGAACAGATGTCGAGTTTGTGTTTATCGAGCAATGCACAGCTGTGGTCTGCACGGTTTTCTGCACTCGGCAAATTGCTGGATGGACTGAGCAGATCTGGATCGACATAGTGTTGTGTGCTGGAGAGATATCTCCTCTGACTTAATGTTTCGCTGTTGTGGATTGAAAATTATACCTAACAATGTCAGCTGATCTGTAATTTTGTGATTCTCATTTTGTGATTGGCCCCTCCGTCTCTCACTCCATTAATGTTGCAGCGTGCCTGTATACAGTACATCATGTTGGTGAATACCCACTCTCCTGGCAGCAACCACAGCTTCTTCATTCAGAAGCAGTCAGCCATTCCCATCGTCTTCAGGTCTCCGTGTAGCCAGAAATTATAGCCTTTCGAATAAAGGCCATCCCCTTGGAACACGGCTCAAAACACAGTACCCCTCACTAATCCACACAGGCAACCAACTACTTCAAAATATCCCGTGTGTAATGAGAGCTGTGGGGCCACTGGGAACATAAGGGAGCAGACCATCAGGGAGATGGAGCAACACTTCCCATCTGAAAAGGACAGACTGAACCCAACAGTACACACTGTGTCTCTAAGTCCTATTATCTCCCTACATTTATTGAATATAAAGCCTGTTGTTCTTGCTGATAAATATCATAGTTTTACATATACCCACGTTACATTCCAGCTGCCAAGTCGCTGTCCATTGCTGATCAAATTAGAGATTCTCTGCCTCCTCTTGATAACTTCACTTTCTGATTATCTAAGTTAGAATACATCTGTTGCATTTCTCGAAAACATTGCAAATCGTTGAGGTCCCACTACTGGTCACTGTGTCACCGCAGTCGTTAATTTCTGTTGAACTCATAAAGACACATTTATACCTAACTTATTCCTTCTGCAGGCTCAATAACCAGCCCTTCCATATTCCTGTGTGGCTGTTTTTAATGGATGAATGTTCCCTGCAATTTCCAATGGACCAGGAATGAGATATTAAAAGATCAGCTTCAATTGCTGAGTAACAGGCTCGAATAGCTGAATTGCCTCCTTCTTTTCCTGTTTAAAACTCTTGATGGGCTGACTATCCTGCTTCAGTATAGGTGTAGTTAGGAATGTTACTGAACATTTTGGAACCATGGCTGAGCAGTCCACTTCTGATTTTATAATGGAGGGAACGCCATTGATGCTGCAGCTGCTGACAGCCCATGGTGCCTCATGGAGGACCAGTTTCCATTTGCTTGGTCTTTAAAATTATGTCCTACTTCACAGGAGGGAATGCCACATAAAAGAATGGGCAGGATCTTTAATATGAGGCATTCCCTCCACCAGGACTGTGTGCTGGCTGCTCCAACAGATACTGTTAGAGACACATCCATCTGGAAAAAGGAATTTGGTGACAATGTTTCCTTCATATTTGTTCCCCCATGACTTACCCCAGTCTGGTTGTTGTGTATCTGATGTCTCTCCATGCTCAGTCAGTGGTGGACCTGTGGAGACACACTTGGTGATGGCCATGAAGTCCCAGACCCAGAGTATGTTCTGTTTGCTTCTCACCCTCAGTGCTTCCTTTGATTTGTTTTCAAGGGGAACTGAGTTACCACTGAGAGGTAGGGTGGAGGGGAGCAGGATATATCCATCCTCAGGCGATTTCCTTGACCACCTTTGACCTGTTAGCATGTGATTTCCCGGGTCCCGAAATCAATGTTGGGAATTGCAGGGTAATCCCTTCCCTAACTGTATCCCAGGGAACCTACATCACTTTTGGGTTTGTCCTGCCGGTGAGACAAGATATACCCAGGGATGGTGATAGTGCTTCATGAAACATTACCCATCAGGCCTGATTCTTTGAGTAGGATGGTGTCAGACTGTTTTACAACTGGGTATGTAATGCTCGGAAAGCACAACAGGCCAGGCAACATCCGAGGAGCAGGGAAATCAACATTTCGAACATCAGCTCTTCATCAGAAATGAGGCTTCTGGGCTGGGTGGCTGAGAGACAAATGGAAAGGGGTTGGGGCTGAGAGCAAGATAGCTGAGAATATAATAGACAGGTGAAGGTGGGGTAGAAGGTGATAGGTCAGAGAGCAGAGCGGACCAGAAAAAGGGAAAGATGAAGGACAGCTCAAGGGTGCGGTGCCGAATTGGAGGCTTCAGACTAAGATAACTTAGGGGGAGAGGAAATGCGGAAAATGATGAAATTTACATTGACCCTATTCAATTGCTGTGTTCCACGGCGGAATATGAGGCGTCTTCCTCAAGATTTCGGCTGGTTATTGTTTCTCGATGAAGAAGCCAGGACCGGCATATCCTTGATGGAGTGGGAGGCGGAGTTGAAGTGTTCAACATGAGGCGGTGGTGGTGATTGCTGCGGGTGTCCCATAGATGTAGTCTGAAATGATATGCAAGATGGCGTCCAATACCCCCGATGTAGAGGAGACCAAATTGGGTGCAAAGGATACTGTAGATGACATTGGCGGAGGTACTAATAAATTTCTGTCAGATGCGAAAGGATCCTTTGTGACCGTAGATGGATATGAGGTAGGAGGTTTGGGCGCAGATTTCTCAGGTCTTGCGATGGCCGGGGAAAGTGGCGGGAGTGGGATGAGGGCTGGTGGCAGGCGTCCATCTAACGAGGAAGTCGCGGAGGGAATGGCCTCTGATCAGGGTAAGGAGGGAACTATATTCCAAGTTGTGGGGTCTGTTTGTCGGTGGCGTAAATGGTGAAGGATAATGCGATGGATGCAGAAGTTGGTGGGGTGGAAGGTGAACGGTTTCTGTCCTTGTTGCGTTGGGAGCACTGGGGTGGATGGCACAGGTGCAGGAAGTGGAAGAGATGCGCTGGACGGTATCATAAAACATGTGTGAAGGGAAATTGTAATCTTTGAAGAAGGAGGCTAACTGGGTTTTTCCTGACGTGTAATTGGTCCTCCTGGGAGCAGTTGGGACGGAGATAGAGCAATTGTGAATAAGGAATGGCGTTTTTACAAGAGGCAGTGTAGACGGAGATGCAGTATCTATGGAGGTTAGTGCGCTTGTAGGAAATGTCTGTTGTTAATTGTTCGCCAGAAATGGAGATGGAGAGGTCTAGGAAGGGGTTAGGTGCCAAGATGGTCCAGGTGAACTTGAGGTTGGCTAGAATATATTTGTGACAGTGATGAACTGTTCAATCTCCTCGTGGGAGCACGAGATAACTCCAATACAGTCATCAATGTAGCGGAGGAAAATATGGGTAATGGTGCCGAAGTAGCTGCGGAAGATTTCTCAGAATATTCTGCACCCAATATTTTATAATGGACATTCCCCGAACATTGTAGCCCAGACTTTATTTGTGAACGGCCGGACGTCAATGAATTGCACAAATGGTCAGATGCCGAGGGAAAGGATCCAGTTCCAGTGAGAAGGAAACACTGTTTCGAAGTCCCTCAGGCAGTGAAAGGGTTGAGTACGTTTTCCCTTCATTTACATTTCTTCACGACACAGGATCGAACACAACTTCGACTAAAAAACAGAAATTTCGCAACTCTGTTTGTCTTCAAGGAACTGGGAATGAATCCTTCGGGGAAGCAACGTTTTCACCCTCCGTATTAGGATCTGGAAAGAAGTGACCTGTGCCTGCTCTCGTGTGATCGAGTGTGTGGGAATGTTTCAGGAACCATCTGTCCTTATGGACGTGTCTTTCTGTGTTTGGGGAGGGAGGGTTTCTTGTGGCCTGTGATATTTTGTCAGTAATTCAGAATTTCCCATTTGTTATTGTAGCTCCAATTATGTCAGTAATAATTCCCTGTGTAGAGTGACACATTTTATAATCTCACTGGGCCCTCAGTCAGACAAGGAAATTTGCATCCAGGCTGATGAATAACTGCTAATTTTCCTTCCTCACAGTTAACGCACTGACAATCTACGTCCTGCGTGAGAAAGATTGTGGATTGTCTCCATGTGTGAGACGTTACCTGGTGGCCATGGCAACGGCAGATCTACTGGTCATTACCTTCGACCTGATACTGAGAAGGATTCCCGCTGTTTATGGGGAGTTGTTTAATTTTTTCACGTTCATCCCCGTGTGTAATATCCACGCCGTCCTGGTTAATGCATCCATTGACTGTTCTGTCTGGTTCACCGTCACGTTCACCTTTGATCGGTTTGTGGCCATTTGTTGCCAGAAACAGAAAAGTAAGTACTGCAGTGAGAAAACAGCGCTAGTGGTGCTGGGAGCAGTGGCTGTGCTGAGCTGTTTAAAGAACATTTTCTGGTATTTTATGCTCACAACTCGGTATGTGCTGAGAAACAGCTTCTCGTTTTGTTTTCCAAAAGTTGGTGTTCAATCCTCCCATGTCTGGGTCACAATCCATTCCATCCACTACACTGTAACTCCGGCTCTCCCATTTCTCCTGATTCTGCTGCTCAATAGTCTCACCAGCATACACATTTTAGTGACCAGCAAAGCCCACAGGAGACTCCGAATTGCCACCAATGGGGCCGCTCAGTCGGACACAGAAATGAGAAATCGAATTAAATCCATCATTTTACTGTTTTTGATCTCGGCCAATTTCATCCTGCTATGGTCAATATTTACGCTGTATTCTATGTGGGTCCGGATTCAGGACATTGTGAATACCCCAGTACATCTCCATCCTTATCTGCGGGAATTGGGATTCATGCTGCAGCTCCTCAGTTGCTGCACTAACACCGCGATTTATGCAGTGACACAGAATAAGTTCAGACAGCTTCTGAAGAATGCGCTGAAATATCCATTTACATAAATTCATCAAATTCAGTCATTAATTAGCCCATTCAGGATTTCCTCATATCAGTTCAGAGGTTCAGAGATGAAGCAGTCTGTCTCGATGTTAACAGTTTGAGGGTAGCTCTGGTCTGTCCAACATTACCCATAGTAGGGTTACAGGGACACATTGGAATGTTTCTCACAACTTCGGGGCCAATGAGCAACGGCAACATCTCACTGACTATACTCCATCACTTCAATTTGTAAACAACAAAACTGTTCATTAAAACTCGCCAAGCAGTAGAATGAATTGCATTGTTGTTTGCTTTTTCTTTGAAGAAGTTGGGCTGGAGAGAGACAGACTCAGCCCCAAGTCCTGGGTCACAGGAAGAGGAGGGAATGGGCCTGAACTCGGCAGTTTGGTTTAAGTCACCCTGTCCTTGCTTTCACCTCTGCGTACCCCCACTCTGACCTGGCATTCTGCACAATTCATCTCTCCGTCTTTTCCCTCTCCATCCATATCTCCTTCCCATGCTCACACTGTTCCTCTGTTTATCTCACTCCGTCTTCCATTTAGTCGATTTCACTGTCCATCCATTCCCCACTCTCCTGCGCTCTCTGCCTTCAGCACTCGTTACCACCCACCCCCCCAATCTGCCTCACTCCAATTCTCCCTTCTTCGAACCCTCTCTTTGAATTTCTTGCTGGGGGAACAGAAGAGAGGTGTAGATATTCAGGCCGATGCTAGGGGAGCAATCATGAATGCGGCGTGTCAGCCTATTGCTCACTTAACAGCCTGGGGCTTGGGGAAAACGTCATTGCTCGGTGAATGTGAGAGCATTAGTCGTAACAAGGAGGTAATAATGGGGGAGGCACCATCGGTTGTGGCAGGGGCTAAAAGATGGGAGTTGGACAACAGGGTGCTTCAGACGGAAGAGACTGTGTGGAACCCATTGTTGATGCTCATCGTTCTGAGTGAGAATGTGATCAAAGGCCAGTTTGAGAGAATGAACTAGGGAGGCGTACATGACCAATGCTTAGGGTAGGGAATAGGCGGGTGAGTGAGCGCAATGGTGTGGGAGAATCCGGGCGGATGAGCGTAACGGCCTGGACTGTGCAGTAGAGTAGGTGTGACGGTGCTGGAGTGTACGAGGAGTGAACATGACGGTAGGAGACTGTGCGGGGTTATTGAGTGGGACCGTGAGGTAGTGTGCGGGAAACTGAGTACGATGGTTGAGTAGTATTCAGGGGGAGTGAACATGATAGTGTGGGCGTTTGCGGGGGAGAGAGCGTGATGAGGTATGAGTGTGTGTGGAGGGAGAGAGATGGCGCGAGTGTGCGGGGGAGTAAGGGCTATGGTGTTGGCTTGGGAAGGGTAGAACGTGTCACAGTGGAGTAGAGTGTAGGGGAAGTAAACGTGATGATGAGGGAGTGTGGGAGAAGTGAGTGCAACAATGAGGACGGGTGCAGGGGTGTAAGCGTGATGGTGGGGAGTGTGCAGCAGGGTAGGCGTTATGGTAATGAAGTGTACGAGAATTGAGCATATGTTGGGGAACTGGGCGGGGGAGTGAGCATGGTAATGTGGGCATGTGGGAGGAAAGAGAGCGTAACGTTGAGGGGAGAGTGTGGGGGAGGCAGTACGTTGGTCGGTGAGTGTGGGGGTGAGCGTGACGGTGACAGAGCTTGTTGGAGAGTCAGCTTGACTGGGTGAAGTGTGCAGGAGTGTGAACATGATGGTTTGGGCGTATGCGGGGAAGAGAGGGTGACAGTGGAGAAGAGGGTAGGGGAAGTGAGTGTGATGGTGGGGGAGTGTGCAGTGAAGTGACAATGATGGTGCAGTAATATGCAGGGGAGTGAGTGTGACGGTGATGGAATTTCTTGGGAATGAGTGTGATGGAATCAAGTTTGCTGGGGAGATGGTATGACAGTGGGAGAGAGTGCTGAGGAATGGATGCGTCGGCGGGGCTTTGCGTGGAAGAGAGAGTGGGACAGTGGGAAGAAGTGCAGGGGAATGTGTGTGACGGTAGGACAGTGTGCGGGGTATTGAGCATTACAGTGTGGCGGTGTATAGGGAAGTGAGCATGTCGGTGCGGGCGTATGCTTGATCGTGAGTGTGACTTTGGGAGCGTGTGCAGGGGAGTAAATGTGACCATGGCGAATTGTGTGGGGAGTGAATGTGACTGTGGGGAGCATTCAGGGGAGTGTGCATGATGGTGGAGCGTGTGGGAGTGAGTGAGCGTGATGGTGGGCATTTGTGTGGGGAGTAGACTTGTCCGTAAGGCAGTGTGTGGTGGAGCGAGCATGACAGTGGGGGAGTGTATGGAGGAGTGAACATGATGGTGGAGGGATTTGGGGATGTGAGTGAGATGGTGGGCAAACATGTGGGGAGTAATTGCAATGGTAGTGGGGTGAGTTTGACAGTATGGGAGTTTGCAGGGGAGTAAGCATAACGATGTGGGTGGGCAGGTGGAATGAAAGTGACGTTGGCATTTGCGCATATGAGCGAGCCTTTCCATGGGGGAAAGTCTAGCAGAGTAAGTATGACAGTGGTAGAGTGTATGGCTGCATGCATTACATTGGCGGAGAGTGCGAGGGAGTGAGCGTAATAGTGGGGCAATATGTGAGGGAGTGAAAATGATGGTCAAGGAGTGTGCGGGTGAGTGAGTGTGATGGTGGGTGTGTGTGCAGAGGAGTGAGAGTGAAGGTGGAGAAGTGTGCGGGAGGAGAACATTACAGTGAGGGAGAGGAAATAGGAATGAACGTGATGGTTTTGGGAATGTGCAGGGAAGAGATAGTGATGGTGGGGGAGAGTACGTGAGAGTGTGTACAGTGCGGGAGTGTGTAGGAGTGGGTGTGAAAGTGGGGGCGTGTGCAAGGCAGTGAAGGCGCGGGTGGGTGATTGTGAGTGTGACAGTGGGCAAATGTGTGGGGTGGTGAATGAGAGTGTGCAGTAATATTTGGGAGTGAGTGTGATGTTGGAGTGATTGCGGGAGTGTGTGTGACCATGGGACAGAGCGCAGGGAGTGAACATGATGATATTGGAGTATGCAGGGGAGTGAGTGTGATGTTGATGGAGACTCCTGCTGAGTGAGTGCAACATTGATGGAATGTGAGGCAGTGAGCGTGAACATGGGGGAGTGTGTCAGGGAGTAAGCATGACAGTGGAGGAGTGTTCGTGGGAGTAGTGTGACGGTGGGAGCGTATGCGAGTCGGGGTGTGCATGGAGAGTGAGCATGATGATGGAACAGTGTTTGGGAAGAGAGTGTGACGGTGGCAGAATGCATTGGGGAATGTGTGTAAAGTTGGCGGAGTTTGTGGGGAGTCCGCACGATGAGGATAGAGTGTGTTTGATGAAGGGGGAATACACGGGTGAGATTGATGGCAGGGGAGTGCGCGGGGAAGTGGGTATAACAGTCGGGAAGCAAGAGAGAGTGAATATGATAGTGGGGGATTGTGTGAGGGATTGACTCTGACAGTGTTAGTGTGGGTGGAGTTGTGAACGTGATGGTGAGGGAGTGAGCGGGAAGTAGGCAAGTTGGTAGAGGACTGTGTCAGGGAGTCAGCGTCAGGGTGGGATGTGTGTGAGGAGTGAGCATGAACGTGCGGGAATGTTTGGGGTAGTGACGTTGGGAGAATGTGCAAGGGCGGAATTCTGATGGTGGGAGTATGCACGGGGAGGGGGAGTGACATTGTAGAAGTGTGTGGGGGGCATGAGTGTGATGATGCTAAAGTGTGCAGCTGAGTGAGTGTGAGAGTGGGGGAGAGTGCGGGAAAGTCAATGTGCTGTTGGTG
>NC_057717.1:28581631-28622717 GCF_004010195.1 Chiloscyllium plagiosum | reverse complement strand
GAGTGAGTGTGAGGGTGGGGGTTTTGTGCGAGATTGAGCATGTTAGTGTGGGTGTGTGTGGGGCGGTGAACATGATGCTGGGGGCGTGTGGGCAAGTGAAGCGCTACGGTGGGGTTGTGAGAGTGAGAGGGTGGGGATAGTCTGGGGGAATGAGCATGACAGTGGGTCAGTGTGCAGGGTAGTAAGCGTGACAGTGTGGAGAGTGCAGCGGAGTGAGTTTGATAGTGGGTGAGTGTGCAGTGTAGTGAGTGTGACGTGGAAGAGATTGTGGGGAAGTTAGCTTGATGTTGGGGTGAGTGAGGCAGATGCTCGGGGAGTGTGCAGCGGAGTGATGGTGATGCTGACAGACTGTGTAATGGAGTGAGCATTGTGTTGGGGAGTGGGTGGTGAAGTGAGAGTGATGGTGGACGAATGTGCAAAAATACGAGCATAACGGTGGATGCGTGTGCAGGGAATTGAGCATAACGATAGGGGAGTGTACACGCGAGTGAACGTGATGGTTGGGGAGTGTGCTGGAAAGAGAGCATGATGGCGGGAGACCACTTGCATGAGGGAGAGGAAAGGTTGGGGAGCACGCAGGCAAGTGATCTTGACGGTGAGGGATTGTGCAGGTGAGTGACTGCGACTCTGTGTGCATGTACAGGAGAGTGAGTGTTATGGTGGAGCAGTGTGCAGGGGAGTGAGTGAGAATGTAGGAGAGCGTGTAAGGGGATGACGTCGGTGCTCAGCAAGTGTGCAGGAGAGCGAGCGTGAGGGTGGGGAAGTGTGCGGGTGAGTGAGCTTAACAGTGGTGTATATGCACAGGAGTGAGTGGCACATTGGTAGATGAAGTGTGAGATTGAGCGTGACGTGAGGAGATCATGTGGGTTACTGGTGAAGGAGCACAGTAGTGAGTGTTATACTGGGGGATGGAGTGAGGAAATGAGTGTAATGGTGCAGGGACGCGAGGGGAGTTGTGAGTGTGAGAGTGCACTGAAGTGAGCGCGAATATAAGCGTGACTGTGATGGAATAAATGTGAGGGGGTCAAGGTGACAGCGATGAAGTGAGTCTGAGAGGTTCAGAGTTACGTTCACTGAGTGAGAGAGACGAGGTCAGGGTGACAGTGATGGAGTGAATGTGAGGTGGTCAGGAAGACCGTGACAGAGTGACTGTGAGTGGGCAAGGTTGACGGTGATGGAGTCAGTGTCAGGGGATCAGAGTTTCAGTGAGGGTGTGAGTGTGAGAAGGTCAAGGTGACAGTGACGGAGTGAGTGTGAGGGGTCAGGGTGATGGTGATGGAGTGTCTGTGAGGCGATCAGGGTGACTGGGATGGAGTGCGTGTGTGGGGTTCACAGTGATGGTGACGGAATGTGCGTGAGGAGGTCAGTGTTACAGTGATCGAGTGAGTGTGAGGTGGTTAGGAAGAAATTGACAGAGTGTGAGGGGGTCACGGTGACTGTGATGGAGTGAGTGTATGCAGATTAGGATAGCAGTGACGGAGTGTGTGTGAGGTGGTCTGGTTGACAAAGAGGGATTGGGTTTCAGGGGGTCAGGGTGACAGTGACAGAGCGAGTGTTAAGGGGTTCTGGGTGATGGTATGGACTGAGTGTGAGTGGGCCAGGGTTCTTTAACTGAGTGAGTTTGAAGGGTTCATGGTGACAGTGATGGCGCGAGTGTGAGGTGGCCAAGGTGACAGCGTGTGTCTGAGGTGGTCAGGATAACTTTGAGGGTTTATGTGGGAAGGGTCCAGGATGGCGGGGCGGACTGTGTGTGATTGGGTTTGTGTGACAGAGTGAATGTGTTGGGTCAGGGTGATGGTGACGACGTGAATGTGAGGTGGTCAAGGTTAGAGTGATGGAGTGAGTGTGAAGTAGTCTGGTGACAGTGAGGGGTGAATTGTGAAGGGGTCAGGGTGAGTGGGATGGAGTGAGTGTTAGGGGTCAGGGTGACGGAGGGAGTCTGATGGGGACAGGGTGAGTGAGGCAAACCGAGTGTAAGGAGGTCAGGATGAAAGTGATGGAGTGCGTGTGAGGGGGGTCAGGTTGGCAGTTACAGAATGTGTGCACGTCGGATGGGGGCAGGGTTACGGAGACAGTGTGAGAGCCAGCGAGTGAGGGTGAAAGTAACTGAGTAAGTGTGATCAGTTTAGATGACGGTAACAGAGTGAGAGAGAGGCGTTCAGGATAATGGTAACAGAGTGAGACTGAGGGCGTCAGCGTCATGGTGATGGAGTGAGTGTGATGGCGTCAGAGCAATGGTGATGGAGTGAGTGTGAGGTCGTCAGTGTGATGGTGATGGAGAGAGATTGAGGATGCCAACGTTATTGTGATGGACTGAGAATGAAGGGTTCAAGGTGACCGTGATGGACTGAGTGTGAGGGATTCGGGGTGATGGTTACAGAGTGAGTGTAAGGGCTCAGGGTGACAGTGACAGAGAGGGAGAACGAGAGGTTCAGTATGACAGTAATGGAGTGAGTGTAAGTGGCTCAGTTTACATTGATGGAGTAAGCGTGAGTGAGTTAGGGTTACAGTAATGGAGTGAGTGTGAATGGATCAGGTTACAGTGATGGAGTGAGTGTAAGGAGAAATTTGTGCTGGAACGGACTCAATGTGATTGGGTCAGGGTGACAGTGACAGAGAGGGAGTCAGTGTGTGCGTGGACCAGTGAAAGACTGAGTGTAAGGTGATAAGTATGACGGGGGTGGAGTGATAGTAGGTCAAGGCAACGTAGCGAGTGTGAGGTGGTCAGGGTTGCAGTGATGATGTGAATGTTATCAGAGCAGTGTGAGGGCCGTGGAGTGAGAGTGAGAGTGAGGCGGGTAAGGGTGATAGTGACAGAATGTCAGGGTGATGTTGACAGAGTAAGTGGGAAAGGGTCAGACTGACAACAGCAGAGAAAGTGGGAGGCGGTCAGGATGACAGAGTGTGATGGGGTCAGGGTGACAGAGAGAATGTGATGGGTGATGGTGTCGGTTATGGAGCGAGTGTGAGAATATCAGGGTGACAAAATGAATATCAGGATTTCAGGGTGATGGTGAAAGAGTGAATGTTAGTGAGTCAGGGAGACAAAGGTGGAGTGTGTGTGAGGGAGTCAGTGTGTCAGTGACACAGTAAGTGTGAGGGGTCAGTCTGACCGTGATGGTGTGGGTGTGTGGAGATTAGTGTGATGGAGAAGGATTTATTGTTACAAGGTCGAGGAGACTATGATGGTTTTAGTGCGAGTGTGTGAGTGTGACGGAGTGAGTGTGAGGAGGTCATGGTGAATGTGATGGAGTAGATTGAAGGTATCAGGGTGACAGTGATGCAGTGAGTGTGAGAGGGTCTTGGTGACACTGACCGAGTGTGTGTGAGGGGAAGAAGGTTAGGCTGACAGTGACAGAGTGAGTGTGAGGGGATCCCAGTGATGAAGGGGGAGTGGTTATGAGGAAATCGGGTTGATGCAGTGAATTGAAGTGGCAAGGATGACAAAGATGGAGTAAGTGTGATATGGCCAGGGTGACGTCAATGAAGTGAGTCTGACGGGTCAGGGTAATAGTTCTAGAATGAGTGTGGGGAGGTGGTCAGGGTGACAAAGACCAAGTGCCTGTGAGTGGGTCTGAGTGACAGTGACAGAGTGAGCGTGTGGTGACCAGGGTAACATTGATGAAGTGAGTGTGAGGGGTCAGAGTGATAGTTTCGGAGTAAGTCTGAGGATGTTAGGGTGACGATGATGGAGTGAGCGTGAGGTGGAACGGTTTACAGTGACGGAATGAGTGTGTCAGGTTCAAGGTGACTTTGGTGGAGTATGTGTGAAGTGGTCAAAGTTGCAGAGATGGAGTGAGATTGTGAGAGTAGCCAGGGTGACATCGACACAGTGAGTGTGAGGGTCAGGGTGGTAGTTCCACAGTGAGTGTGATGGGTTCACGGGGATGGTGGGGGAGGGTGTCTGATAAGGTTAGGTTGATAGAGATGGAGTGAGTGTGAGAGATTCAGGGTTATGGCGATGATGTGATTCTGAGGGGGTCAGGGTGACGGTGAGGAAAAGAGTGTGAGGGGGTTAGTATGACTGTGCGAGTATGACGGTTGGCAGGGTAGGGGTGATGAAGTGATTAGCGGGGGCCAGGATGCCAGTGAGGGCGTCAAGGTGATTGACAAAATGTGAGGGAGCCAGGGTAGAAGTGATGGAGTATATGTGATCATGTCAGGATGAGGGCGATGGAGTGTGTGTGAGGTGGGTCAATGTGATGGTGAGCTAGTGACTGTGAGGTAGTAACTGTGACAGCGACAGAATCAGTGTAAATGGTCAGCGTTACAGTAACGGAGTAGTGTGGAGGGGGGTCAGGGTGACAGTGACGGAGGGAGTGTGAGCAGTTCAGGGTAACGGTGACTAATTGGGAGTAAGTGTGTCAAGGTTACCTGTGACAAAGTGAGTGCGAGGGGGTCAGGGTAACGGTGACCGTGTTGAGTGTGGGGGTGTCAGGGTGACGGTGATGGAGTGAGTGTGAGGAAGGAAATGTGACAGTGACGGTTATGGAGTGAGTGAGTGCGTTTCAGGGTAACAGTGATGGAGAGAGTTTGAGGATGCTAGTCTTACTGCGATAGAGTGATATTGAGGGGTTCAGGGTGACAGTGACGGAGTGAGACTGAGGATGTCAGGGTGGCAGTGATGGTCTGAGTGTGAGGAGGTCAGGATGAAGGTGACAAAGTGAGCGTGTCGGGGTCAGGGTGATGGTGACAGAGTGAGCGTGAGATGATCAGGGTGACAATGGCGGACTGAGTCTAATGGAATTAATGTGACTTGACAAGGTGAGTGTCAGGCAGTTGAGGGTGACAGTGACTGAGTGAGTGTGGAGGTATAGTGTGATGGACATTGTGTTAGTGCGAGGGGTCAGGGTGACAGTGAGGGAATGAGTGTGATGGGGACACAGTGACAGTGACTGAGTGTTTATGAGGTGGTCAGGTTGCCTGTGACTGCGTGAGTTTGAGGAGTGTAGAGTGGCAGTGACTGTGAGTGTGAGGGGCCTGGGTGACAGTGACGGGGTGTTTATGAGGATGGTCAGTGTGATGGAGTGAGTGAGAAGGCTGCAAGGTGTCAGTGACAGAGGAAGTGTGAGGGTTTGAGGGTGATCCTTGGGGATTGAGTGTGAGGGAGTCAGCGTGACAGTGACAGATTGATTTTGAGGGTTCAGGGTGATAGGGAGGGTACATGTGTGTGACCGAATCAGAATGACGGCGTGAGAGTGAGCGATTCGCATTGTCGGTGATGAAGTGAGTGTGATGGGTTCAAGATGACTGTGATTGCGGGAGTCTGATGGGGTCACGGCGACGGGGACAGAATGAGAGTCAGCAAGTGAGCGTGACAGTAACAGAGTAAGTCTAACGATGACCAATGAGAAATGGGCGTTCACGGTGACGGTAACTGAGTGAATGCAAGGGGGTCAGGATGTCGGTGATGGAGTGAGTGTGCGGGTGTCAGGCTAGTGGTGAACAAGTGAGTGTGAGGGTGTCAGAATGACGATGACAGATTGAGTGTGAGGGTGTTAGTGTGACAGTGACAGAGTGTGTGTAAGGTGTTAGTGTGACAGTGATGGAGACAATTTGATGGTGCCAGCGTTACGGTGATGAAGTGAGATTGAAGGCGTCAGTATGACACTGATGGAATGAGAGTGAGGGCTTCAGTGTGATGGTGAAAAAAATGAGCGTTAGAGTGTCAGGGTGATAACAGCGGAGTGAATGTAAGGGGTTTAAGGGTGACGGAGTGAGTGTGAATTCATGAGGGTGACGGAAAGAACGTGAGAGGGTCTGGGTGACAATGACAGCGTGAGTGTGAGAGGATCATGGCGACAGAATGAGTGTGAGGGTGTCAGGGTGATGGTGTCAGAGTGTGCGTGAGAGGGTCAGGATGACAGTGGCATAGTGAGTGTGAGGGGATCAGGGTGACAGAATGTAGTGGCTGTGAGGCTGGGAAGCAGAACAGTTACAGAGAGAGTGTGAGGGTTTCAGGGTGACAGTGACAGAGTGAGTGTGAGATGTTCAGGGTGACAGTGACTGACTATGTGCGAGGGGGTAAGACGATTGCTGAAGGAGTGACTGCGATGGAGTCAGGGTGACGGTGATTGAGTGAGAGGCGGCCAGGGTGGCAGGTAGGACTGAACGTGATTGAGTCTGGGTGATAAAGTGAATGTAATGAGGTCAGGCTGACAGTGACGGAGTGAGTGTGCGGGGGTCATGGTGACAGAGATGGAGAAGTGTGAGGTGGCCCGGGAACAGAGTAAGTCTGAGATGGTCAGGATGGCATTGAGGATTTGAGTGTGACAGGGTCAGGGTGGCGGGGTGCACTGAGTGTAATTCAGTGTCGGTGATAGTGATAGAGTGAGTGTGAGGGGGTCAGGATGAAAGAGTGAGTGCGAGGAGGTCAGGGTGACAGAGAAGGAGTGTGTGTGAGGTGGTCAGGGTGACAGTGAGTGAGTGAATATGATGGGGTGAGGTTGATTGTGTCCGCGTGAGTGTGAGGTATCAGGCTGATGGTGATGGTGATGGAATGAGTGTGAGCGGATTGGTGAATGTGAGAAGTATACGCTAATTGTGACTCAGTGACCTGTGAGGGGTCAGATTGCCTATGACTGTGACTACAGGGTTACTTTGATAGACTGAATGTGATGGGCTCAGCGTGACAGAGACAGAGTGAGTGTGAGAGTGTTAGGAAGACGGTGAGGGAGTGAGTCTGATGGGATCACTGTGACGGTATCAATGTGCATTTCGGAGTGAGTGTGACAGTGACAGAGCGAGGGTAGGGGGAATAGCTTGAAGGTGATGGAGTTAGTGCGAGTGGGTCAGGGTGACAGTACCTGAGTGTGTGAGGAGGACAGGATGACAGTGATTGAGTGAGTGTGAAGGGGTCAAGGTGCCTGTGACTGAGCTTGAGAGCGTCAGGGTGACAGTAACAGAGTGAGTGTGTGTGTGTGTGTGTTCAAGGTTAAGGTGATGGAGTGAATGTGAGAAGATAAGGATGACAGTGACGGATGAGTATGAGGAGGTCAGGTTGAGGGGATGGAGTGAGTGTGAGAGTGTCACGGTGACACTGATGGAGTGTGTGTGAGATGATCAGAGTGACAGGGACGGAGTGAGTGTGAGAAGACCAGGGTCATAGTGATAGAGTGAGTGTGTGGGGCTCAGGATGAAGGAGTTATTGCGAGGAGGTCAGAGTGACAGCGAAGGAGTGTGTGTGAGAGGGTCAAGGTGACAG
Source organism: Chiloscyllium plagiosum (assembly GCF_004010195.1). Taxonomy (NCBI): domain Eukaryota; kingdom Metazoa; phylum Chordata; class Chondrichthyes; order Orectolobiformes; family Hemiscylliidae; genus Chiloscyllium; species Chiloscyllium plagiosum. The sequence continues at coordinate 28,615,513 of NC_057717.1, read as the reverse complement.
TGAATGAGTGAATGTGAGGGGGTGAGGTTGATTGTGTCTCAGTGAGTGTGAGGGGATCAGTGTGATAGTGATACAGTGAGTGTGTGGGGCTCAAGATGAAGGAACTATTGCGAGGAGGTCAGGGTGACGGAGAAGGTGTGTGTGTGAGAGGGTCAGGGTGACAGTGAATGAGTGAATATGAGGGGGTGAAGTTGATTGATTCCCAGTGAGTGTGAGGTATCAGGGTGATAGTGATGGAATGAGTGTGAGGGGATCAGGGAAACGGTGACAGGGTGAATGTGAGGAGTACACGCTGATTGTGACTTAGTGAGAATGAGGGGTCAGAATGCCTATGACTTTGACTACAGGGTTATTTTGTTGGACTGAATGTGATGGGTTCAGCGTGATAGAGACAGAGTGAGTGTGAGAGTGTTAGGGTGACGGTGAGGGAGTGAGTGTCATGGGATCACTGTGACGGTACCAATGTGAGTTTCGGAGTGAGTGTGACAGTGAAAGATCGAGGGTAAGGGGAATAGCTTGAAGGTGATGGAGTTAGTGCGAGTGGGTCAGGGTTACAGTACCTGAGTGTGTGTGAGCAGGACAGGATGACAGTGATTGAGGGAGTGTGAAGGGGGTCAAGGTGCCTGTGACTGAATTTGAAGGCTTCAGGTTGACAGTGACAAAGTGAGTGTGAGTGTGTTATAGGTTAAGGTGATGGAATGAATGTGAGAAGGTAAGGATGACAGTAACGGATGAGTGTGAGGAGGTCAGGGTGAGGGGGATTGAGTGTGTGTGAGAGTGTCATGGTGACACTGACGGAGTGTGTGTGAGATGATCAGAGTGACAGTGATGGAGTGAGTGTGTGGGGCTCAGGATGAAGGAGTGATTCCGAGGAGGTCAGGGTGACAGCGAAGGAGTATGTGTGAGGGGGTCAGGGTGACAGTGAGTGAATATGAGGGACTGAGGTTGATTGTGTTCGAGTGAGTGTAAGGTATCAGGCTGATGGTGATGGAATGAGTGTGAGGGGATCAGGGTAACGGTGACAGTGTGAATGTGAGGTCTACACGGTGATTGTGACTCAGTGAGTGTGAGGGGTCTGGGTGCCCTTGGTGAATGTGAGGGTTCCAAACTCGACAGGTTTACTTTGACGGACTCAGTGTTATTGGGCTCAGCATGACAGAGACAGAGGGAGTGTGTGGGTGTTAGGGTGACGGTGAGGGAGTAGGTCTGATGGAATCAGTGTGACGGTACCAATGTGAGTTTCGGAGAGAGGGTGACAGTGACAGAGCGAGGGTGGGGGAATAGCGTGATGGCGATGGTGTCAGTGGGAGTGGCTCAGGAATGCAGTACTGAGTGTGTGTGAGGAGGACAGGATGACAGTGACTGAGTGAGTGTGAAGGGGTCAAGGTGCGTGTGACTGAGTTTGAGAGCGTCAGGGTGACAGTGAAGGAGGTATTCTGAGGGTTTCAGGGTAATACTAACAGAGTGAGTGTGAGGATGTCATAGGTTATGGTGATGGAGTAAATGTGAGGAGTTAAGGATGACAGTGACAGATGTGTGTGAGAGGTCAGGGTAAGGGGGATGGAGTGATTGTGAACGTATTATGGTTACCCTGACAGAGTGTGTGAGAGATGGTCACGGTGACAGTGATGGAGTGAGTGTGAGGGAATCAGGGTGATGGTGATGAAGTGATTGTGAGAGGCTCATATTAAGGTGATGTTGTGAGTGTAAAGTAAAAAACGCGATGGAAACTACTCAGTGTGATTTGGTCAGGGTGACAGTGAGAGAGTGCATGTCACGGTATGCATGGGCCAGTATCAATCTGAGTATAAGGCGGTAATTGTGATGGCAGTTGAGTGATAATTAGTGGGTCAGGGCAATAGAGTGAGTATAGGTAGGAGTGATGGATTGAATGTGATCAGATCAGGATGAGGGCGATGGCCTGAGTGTGAGGGTGTCAGGCTGATGGTAACGGTGAAAGATTGCGTGTCAGAGTGTGACTGACACTGACGGAGTGAGAATAAGGGGGTCTGAGCGTCTGCGATGGAGGGAGTGTGAGGGTGTCAGGTGACATTGAGGGTGAGAGTGTGATGCATTCAGGGTGACGGTGATGGAGTGAGTGTGAGTGGGTCATTGTGATGGTGGCAGAGTGAATGTGAGTGTGCCAAGGTTACGGTGATGGGGTGAATGGACGGAGGTAAAGGTGACAGTGACGGGTGAGTGTGGGGAGATCATGGTGAGGGGTTTGCAGTGAGTCTGAGGGGATACGGATGACCCTGATGGAGTGAGTGAGCGGGTGTCAGGCTGTTGGTGAAGGAGAGTGTGTGAAGGGGTCAGAGTGACGATGACAGATGGAGTGGCATGGCGTGATTGTGACAGTAAAGGAATGACTGTAAGGGGGTAGGTGTATCGGTGATGAAGTGTGTGCATGAAGTCAGGTGACCGTCAGTTTGTGAGTGTGAGGTTGTCAGGATGACAGAGTGAGTGTGAGGGAGTCAGGGTGGCGGTTACGAAGTGAGTGCGAGAGAATCACGGAAGGAAGTTAATGCCAGTGTCAGGGCGATTGTAACAGAGTGTGTGTTGGAAGATTAGGGTGACAATGCCAGAGAGAGTGTGAGGGGATCGGGGTGACAGAATGAGTGCGAGGAGGGCAGGTGACGGTAATTGAGTGAGTGTGAGGTGGACAGCATGACAGTTACGGAGGGAGTGTGAAGGTTTCAGAAAGGTAGTGAATGAGTGAATCTATGGGGTTCAGATTGAGAGTGATAGAATAAGTGTGTGAGGGTCAGGGTGATCGTGACAGAGTGAGTGTGAGGTGTTCAGGGTGACGGTGACTGAATACGTGCAGGGGGTAAAGTTGTCGCTGATGGACTGAGTGAGAGGGGGGTCAGGTTCATTGTGACAGAGTTAGATTGAGGTGGTCAGAATGATTTTGAGGGTTTGAGTGCGAAGGGGTTAAAGGTGCCTGAGCGGACTGAATGTAATTGGGTTTGGATGACAGAGTGAATGTGATGGGGTCAGGGTGACGGTGACTGTATGAGTGAAGTGGCCAGGGTGACAGAGATGGAATGAGTGTGAGATGGTCAGGGGACAGAGTGAGGTTGAAATGGGCGGAATGGCATTGAGGTTTTGAGTGTGAGAAGGTCAGGGTAGCGGGGTGAATGAGTTTGATTGGGTTTGGGTGATGGTGATGGAGAGAGCGTGAAGGATCAGGATGACAGAGTGATTGTGAGGGGGTCAGCGTGACAGTGATGGAGTGAATGTGAGGGTGTCAGGATGCCTATGACTGTGATTAGTCAGGGTTATTGTGACGGACTGAGTGTGATGGGGTCAGCTTGACAGAGATGGGGTGCCAGGTTGATTGTGACTGAGTGAGTGAAAGGGATCTGGGAAACGTTGACGTAGTGAGTGTGGGGGTACATAGTGATAGTGAATGAGTCAGCGTGAGTGGGTCAGGGTGCTTGTGACTGTGATTAGTCAGGGTTACTCTGACCGACTGAGTGTGATGGGCTCAGTCTGATCGAGGCCGAGTGAGTGTGAAGGTATCAGAGTGTCGTTGAGAGAGTGGGTTTGATGGAGCCAATGTGACGGTGACAACGTGAGAGCCAGGGATTGAGGGTGACAGTGATGGACTGATTATGTGTGGGTAGTGATGGAGTTGGTGCGAGTGGAGTCAGTGTGACAGTGAAGACGTTAGTGTGAGGGGATCACTGTGATAGTGACGGAGTGACTGTATCGGGATCAGGGTGACAGTGAGAGTGTGAGGTGCTTAGGGTGATGGTGATGGAATAAGTGTTGAAGGGGTCAGATTGAGGGTCTTGGAGTGAATGTTGGACTGCAGGATGACCATAACCAATTGAATGTGGGGAGTTCAGGGTGACAGTGATGGAAAGAGTGTGAGTGAGTCGGGGTGACAATGATGTGGAGTGTGTAAGCAGTCATTGTGATATTGGGAGACTCAGTGTTAGTTGTCAAGAGTGACAGTGATGGAGTAAGTGGGAGAGTTTAATAATGACGATGAAAAAGTGATTGTGATGTAGTCAGCTTTACTGTGACAGAGTGAGTGTTAGGGGTTCAGCGTGACAGTGAGGCTTTGAGGCTGAATGGTCAGGGGAACAGGGTGGGAGTGTGCGTGACCCAGTCAGGGTGACGGCGTGAGATTGAGGGATTCTTTGTGATGGTGACAGTGTGAATGTGAGGGTGTCAGGGTGACAATGAGGGTTTGAGTGTAAGGACGTAATGGTCACGGGAATGGAGTGAGATTGAGCGTCAGGCTGATGGTGAGGGAAGGGTTCTGATGGGGTCAGGGTGACGATGACAGAGTTGAGGTCAGGGAGTTTAGAGTGACAGTGACAGGATGAGTGTGAGGAGGTCAGACTGACGGTGACAGAGAGAGTGTGAGGGGATCAGATTGAAAGTGAAATAGTGACCCTGACCGGATCATGTTGACAGTGAATGAGTGAGTGTGAGAGAGTCGGTGTGACAATGGCAGAGTGTGTGTGAGGGAGTTAGGGTGACGGTGAGAGAGTAAGTGAGAGGGAGTCAGTACAACGGTGTATGAGTGTGTGTGTGTGAATTGGACAATGTGACGGAGACTGTGTGAGTATCTTTGCTTCAGTGTGACAATAATGTAGTGAGTGTGACGGAGTCATGGTGATGGTGACTGGGGGATTGTGACCCTCTCAGGGAAACTGTGACTGAGTGAATATGAACGGATTAGGGTGTCCGTGAGTGTGTGGCTGTGAGGGAGTTAAAGTGATGGTGATGGAGTGCGTGTGAGGGGGTTCGGCTGACAGTGACAAAGCTAGTGTGAGAATGTCAGAGAGACAGTGGTGGAATGAATGTGACGGCATCAGTATTACGGTGACGGGGTGATGGGGATTTAGTGAGTGTGTGGAGGTCTGGTTGGTGGTGACAAACTGCATTGAGTGCTCAGGCTGATAGTTACGGAATGAGTGTGATGGGGTTAGGTTGACGATGACACAGTGAGTGAGGGAAGGTTAGGATGACGGAAACTAAGTCAGCGTGAGGGGGTGACGGCGACACAAACTGGGTGAGTGTGAGGGGTTCAGGGTGACGGTGACAGAGTGAGTTTCAGGTTGTCAGGTTAACAGTGTCAGAGTGCGTGATGGGGTCAGGGTGATTGTGCTAGAGTAAGGGTGAGGATGAGGACATCAGGGTGACGGTGATCGAGAGAGTCTGAGGGGGTCAGGGTGACGGTGACAGTGAGTGTGAGGATTTCAGCGTAATGCTGATGGAGTGAGTGTGAGATGCCAGGATTACGATGTTGGAGTGTGCGTGAGGGTGTCATAGGTTACGGTGATGGAGTGAATATGAGGACTCAAGGGAGACAGTGAGGGATGAGTGTGAGGAGGTCAGAGTGATGGTGATGGTGTGAATGTGATGAGGTCAGGGTGACGATGAATGTGAGGCGTCGTGTGACAGTGACCAAGTCAGTGTAAGGGCGTCATGGTGACGGAACTGAGTGACCATGATGGAGCGAATTTGAGGTGGTCAGGGTGAGAGAGATAAGTGAGCGTGAGGGGATCAGGAGGAAGGTGATGGAGTGAGTGCAAGGGTGTCAGGGTGATGCTGATTGAGAGAGTCTGAGGTGGTCATGGTTACAGGGACGAAGTGAGTTTGAGGGTTTATGAGTGATGGTGACACAGTGAGTGTGAGTGGGCCAGGGAGATGATGATGGAGTAAGTGTGATGGGGACAGGATGACGGGGACAAAGACTGTGTGAGTCCCTTCACGTGACAGGGACAGAGAGAGACTGTGAGTGCCTCAGCGTGACGGGGATGGAGTGAGTGTATGTTTCCATTATTTGACATTCATACATTGGATGTGAGTGTTTCAGAGTGATGGTGACTGCGTGAGTGTGACCCTGTCAGGGAACCAATGGCGGAGTGAATGTGAGGGGGACAGTGTGATGGTGACTGGGTGAATGTGAGTGTGTCCGGGTATCAGTAACTGAGTGAATGCAAGGGCGCCAGGGTGACAATGACGGAGTGAGTGTGAGTGCATCAGCGTGACAGTGACAGAGTGAGTGTGACGGTGCCAGGGTGACAGTGACTGAGTCAGTGTGACGGTGCCAGGGTGACAATGATGGTGAGTGCGAGGGTGCCAGGCTAACAGAGACGGAGTGAGTGTAAGAGGGTCAGAGCAATAATAACGGAATGAGTGTGAGGGCATCAAGGTGACAGTGATGTAGTGAGTGTGAGATCTTCAGGGAGACAGTGTCGGAGTGAGTGTGAGGGTGTCAGGGTGACCGTGACAAAGTGTGTGTGAGACGGTATCGGAATAATGTTAATGAGATGACGGTGATTCACTGAGTGTGAGGGGGTCAGGTTGACAGTGAAGGAGTGAGTGTGAGGTGGTCGGGGTGGGAGTGAGCATGACGGGGTCATGTCGATGGTGACTGAATGAATTAGAGGGGTTCCGGGTAATGGTGACAGAGTATGTTCAAATGGGTCAGGGATATGGTGATGGAGTGAATGCGAGGGGGTGAGGGTGACGGTGATGGTGTGGATCTGATGGGTTCAGGGTGACCCTGATGTAGTGAGTACAATGGGACCAATGCGACAGTGTGAGAGGTGGTGGCGATGGTGACGGAGTGAGTGTGAGGTGGGCAGCGTAAAGGAGTCGCAGTGAGTGTGTCGGCGTCACGGTGACAAAGATGGAGTGAGTGTGAGGGGGTGAGGATGACAGGGACAAAGACAGTGTGAGGGCCTCAGGGTGACAGGGACAGGGAGATTGTGAGGGGCACAGGGTGAACGTGACAGAGTTACGGTGAGCGCTTCAGCTGGCAGGGACAGAATGTGCGTTTGTGCGCAAGGTAACCAGTGACAGAATGAGTGCGACGGGGTCAGGGTGACGGGGACAGAGAGAGTGTGAGGGGCTCAGAGTGACGGTGAGTACCTCAGCATACCAGGGTCGGAGTGCATGTATGTTTGGAAGGTTGTCACTGATGAAGTGACTGCGAGGGTTTCAGGGTGATGGTGACTTAGTGATTGTGCCCCTTTCCAAGAAACAGTGACGGAGTGAGCGTGAGGGTGTCATGGAAACAATGACGGAGTGAGTGTGAGTGGGTCAGGGAAATGGTGACTGAGTGAGCGAGGGCTTCAGGGAAACGATTACGGAGTGATACGAGGGTTCAGGGAAACGGTGACGGATTGAGTGTGAGGGGATCCAGGTGTCAGTCACTGACTGGAGTTTACAGGTGTCAGTGACTGAGTGAATGTGACCGTGTCAGGGTGACTGACAGAGTGAGTGTTGGGGTTTCAGCGTGACAGTGATGGAGTGAGTGTGAGGGAGTCAGGCTGATGGTTACGGAGAGAGTGTGAGAAGGTCAGGGTGCTGATGAAGGAGTCAATGTCAGGGTGTGAGTGTGACAATGATGTCATGAATGTGAATGGCTCAGGGTGATGGTGACAGCGTGACTGTGAGGAAGTCAGGGAGGGAGTGAGTGTGCCTGGGTCAGGTTGATGGTGTCCGAGTGAATTTGAGGGATTCTGAGTGAGAGTGACACAGTGCGTGCGACGGGGTCAGGATAATTGCGATGGAGTCAGTGTGAGCGGGACAGGGTGACGATGTGAGAGTGAGTGAGTGGGAGACAGTGTGACAGTGACGGATGAGTGCGAGGCATCAAGGAGATGGTGACAGAAAAAGTGTGAGGGGTGATCGGTATGGTGATGAGGGAGTGTGACGGTGACAGGGCGACTGTAATTGCAGGGAGTGTGTCAGGGTCAGGGTGCAGCAGAGAGTGGCGGGAACTGGGCGGAAGTGAAGTCGGAACGCAGAGGCTGTTTGGGAAGTTGAGCGACTGTTATTTAAGTAGGTGTGTTATAAGTCCCAGGTCCAACGATGAAACAGTGGTTAGCACTGCTGCCTCACAGCGCCAGAGACCCGGGTTCAGTTCCTGCCTTGGGCGACTGTCCATGTGGAGTTTGTAAATTCTCCCCGCGTTTGCTCCGGTTTCCTTGACTACATGATGTTGGAGGTCAAGTACTCTGGTGTATCTGGCTCGTATAACTGTGGAAAGTGTGTACACGATCAGCTACTGACAGAGCATAGTGCAGCACTGGTAAAGAACTCCATGACCTCACGGTCATCCAGGACATCTAGTTCTTTCTGGACAGTACCTTCAGCGAGGTGATTATACCAAAATAGAGTAGAAAGGAGAAGATGGTGAGGAAGGGAGAGAGAAGACAAGTGCTAGAGACCCTAGTGGAAGCATCTGTTAGGAACAGGTTGAATCTTTTGGAAAAAGGAGAGATAGACGACACTGCCAGTCCGCGAGGCGGTCAGGTCTGCCAATCAAAAATTGGCGTGGAGGCAGACATGAGGAGTCAGACATCATATAGAGCCATGGTAATAGGGGACTCCATAGTGAGAGTAACTGAACGGGGTTTCTGTGGCAACAGGCAGGATTTGAGGATAGTGTGTTGCCTTCCTGGTGCCAGGATTAAGGATATCGCAGGCAGAGTGCTCAAGGGCGAAGGTGAATATCCAGTGGCGGTGGTACATGTCGGCACAAATGATGTCGGGAAGAGGAGGAGAGACCTTCTACAGCGGGAATTCGGAGAACTCGGAAGAAAGCTGAAAAGCAGCACGTCTAGTGTGGTTATCTTTGGTTAGCTTCCAGTTCCTCGGGCTGGAGAGGACAGGAACAAGGAGATAATTGACTTGAATATGTGGTTGGGAACTGGTGCAGGAAGCAAGGATTTAAATTCTTGTATCACTGGGTTATGTTTTGCGGTTCGGATAAATTATACAAGAGGGACGGCTTGCAGCTTAATAGATGGGAGACCAGTATTCGGGCAGGCAGGTTTGTCACTGCAATACAGTTGCGTTTAAACTAAATAGCGGGGGCGGGGGGACAAACTGGAAGTTTAAGAAGGAAATTGAAAGGAAAGTTAGAACAAGAGAAGTCAAGAAAGACAACGGAATCAACGGAGCAGAAAACAAAGGGATCATGCCGTAAGGTCAGGTGAAATAGGGATTGATAGGAAGGGCGAGGGCAGTAAAAATTTAAAAATATTATATATGAATGCACAAAACATTAGAAATAAGATGGATGAGCCTATTTCTAATGTTTGGTCAGGAATGGTATTCAGTCACTTGCGAAGGAGGACCTAGAAGCAGAGGATGTAGAGTCAGTATGGTTAGAGCTGAGAAATTCTAAGGGTAAAAAGACCCTCGTGGGAGTTATCTACAGGCTCTCAAACGGTAGTCTGGATGGAGAGTGTAAGTTGAATAAGGAGCTGAAATTGGCCTGTCGCAACGATATTACGACAGTTGTTTTGGTGGATTTCAACATGCAGGTACAATGGGAGAATCAGGATGGTACTGGACCCCAAGAAAGGGAGTTTGTGGAGTGCCTCCGGGATGGATTCTTAGAACAGCTGGTGCTGGAGCCTATCAGGGAGAAGGCAATTCTGGATCCAGTGTTGTGCAACGAAATGGATTGGATCAGGGACATCGAAGTGAAGGAGCCATTAGGAGGTAGTTACCCTGATACAAGAAGCTTTAATCTGCAATTTGAAAGGGAGAGAGTACAATCGGAAGTGAACTGAAGAATATTTCAGTTGAATAAATGTAACTTTGGAGCTATGAGGGAGGAGCTGGCCAAATTTCAATGGTGCAATACCCTAACAGGGATGGATGGCAGTGGAGCCAGGTATATCCGAGTAGAATGCAGAAGATGCAGGATCAGTTCATTCCAAAAAGGAAGAAGGATCCTAAGAGGAGGCAGGGGTGGCCGTGGCTGAAGAGAGAAGTTAAGAAACAAATAAAGTCAGAAGAGAAAAAGTACAACATAGCAAAGATGAGTGGGACAACGTAGGACTGAGAAACTTTTAAAGAACAACAGAGGATAAATAAGAAGGAAATACGCAGAAAAAAAATGAGGTACGAAGTTAAACTGGCCAAAAATATAAAGGAGGATGGTAAAGCTTTTTTTAGATATGTGAATGGGAAAAAAAAATGGTTAGAACTAAAATTGGGCCCTTGAAGACAGAAACAGGTGAACATATTACGGAGCACAAAGAAATGGCAGAAGAGTTGAATTGGTACTTCAGATCTGTGTTCACTGTGGAAGACACAATTAATCTCCCAGAGGAAATAATGGCTGAAGTACCTGGACTGAAGGGAATTTATATTTGCCAGGAAATGCCGTTAGGTCTGAAGGCTGTTAACTCCCTGGGACCTGATGGTCTACATCCCTGGGTACTGAAGGAGGTGGCTGTAGAAATCGCGGATGCATTGGTGATCATTTTACAAAGATCTACAGATTCAGGCTCAGCTCCTGCAGATTGGAGATTAGCTAATGTTGTCCCACTTTTCAAGAAAGGAGAGAGAGAGAAAGCATGGAATTATAGACCAGTTCGTCTGACCTCAGTGGTGGGCAAGACGCTGGAGTCAATTATAAAGGATGAAATTACGACACATCTGGATAGTAGTAACAGGATAGGTCAGAGTCAGCATGGATTTATGAAGGAGTAACCATTCTTGACTAATCTTCTGGAATTTTTTGAGGATGTATCTCTGAAGATGGACAAGGGAGATCCAGTGGATGTAGTGTACCTGGACTTTCTGAAAGACTTTGAAAAAGTCCCACATAGGAGGTTAGTGTGCAAAATTAGGGTACATGGTATTGGGGAAAAATACTGACTTGTATTGAAAATTGGTTGGCTGACAGGAAACAAAGATTTGTGATAAACGGCTCCCTTTCTGAATAGCAGGCAGTGACCAGTGGGGTACTGCGGGGATCAGCAGCTTTTTACAATAGACATTAATAATATAGATAATTGTAGTAAAAGTAATATTCGCAAATTTGCTGATGATACAAAGCTGGGAGGCAGGGTGAAATGTGAAGAGGATGTTAGGAGATTACAGGGTGACTTGGACGACAGGCTAGGTGAGTGGACAGATGCATGGCAGATGCAGTTTAATGTGGATAAATGTGTGGTTATCCACTTTGGTGGCAAGAACAGGAAGGCAGATTACTACATAAATGGAGTCAAGTTAGGTAAAGGGGCAGTACAACGAGATCTAGGTGCTTTTTGTCCATCAGTCAATGAAAACAAGCATGCAGGTACAGTAGGCACTGAAGAAAGCTAATAGCATGCTGGCCTTCATAACAAGAGGAATTGTGTATAGAAGCAAAGAGGTCCATCTGCAGATGTGCAGGGCCCTGGTGAGACGGCACCTGGAATATTGTGTGCAGTTTTCGTTTCCAAATTTGAGGAAAGACATTCTGGCTATTGAGGGATTGCAGTGGAGGTTCACGAGGTCAATTCCCGGAATGGCAGGACTTTCTTACGTTGAAAGATTGGAGTGACTGGTCTTGTATACCCTTGAGTTTAAAAGGCTGAGAGGAGATCTGATTGAGACGTTTAAGATTATTAAATGATTGGACACATTGGAGGTGGTAAGCATGTTTCCGCAGATGGGTGAGTCCCGAACCAGAGGACACGGTTTAAAAATAAGCGGTAGGCCATTTAGAACAGAGTTGAGGAGAAACTTATTCACCCAGAGAGTGGTGGGTGTGTGGAATGCTCTGCCCGATCGGGCTGTGGAGGCCAAGCCCCTGGAAACTTTCAAGAAGGAGTTGCATAGAGCTCTTAAGGATAGTCGAAGACCTTCATGAGTTATGGGGATAAGGCAGGAATAGGATACTGATTGAGGATGACCAGCCATGATCATAATGAATGGTGGTGCTGGCGTGAAGGGTAGAATGGCTTACTCCTGCACCTATTGTCTACTGTCTATTGTGACAATGACGGATTGAGTGTGAGGGTGCCAGTGTTATGGTGATGGAGCGAGGAGGATGGTGTGACAGATTACGCTGATGGAGTGAATATGAGGATATAAGGTGATAATGACGAATGCATACCAGAATGTCAGAGTGAGGGGGACAGGGTGACAGTGACTGAGTGAATGTGAAGGTTCAAGGGTGACAGTGACAGAGTGAGTAAGAGGGGTACGGGGTGACAGTGACGGAGTTAGTGTGATTGGGTCAGGATGACGGAAACAAAGACAGTGTGAGGGCCTCAGATTAACCGGGGCAGAGAGATTGTGAGGGGCACAGGTTGACAGTAATGGAGTGGGTGTGACTGGATCAGTGTTTCTGTGATGGCGTGATGGTGATTTTGTGAGTGTGAGGGGGTCCGGTTGATGGTGACTAAGTGTATTGAGTGGTCTGGCTGATGGTTATGGAGTGAGTGTGAAGTGGTCAGGGTGACGATGATAGAGTGTGTGCGTGTGTGTGTGACAGTGACATAGTGAGTGTGAGGAGATCAGGGTGACGTTGATGGGGTGACTGTGAGGGGGTCAGGTTGACACTGACAGAGTGTGTGTGGTGGGTTCAGTGTCATGGTGCTGGAACGAGTGTGATGGTGTCAGAGTGACAGTGATCAAAAGATTCTGAAGGGCTCAGAGTGACGGTGATGGAGTAAGAATGAGAGTGTCAGTGTAACAGACATGGAGTGAGTGTGAGGGGCTCAGGTTGATCGGGGCAGAGAAAGTGCGAGGGGCTGCGGGGTGATCATGCCAGGGTGAGTGTGCGTGCCTGAGTGCGACGGGGACGAATGCACCTGTGTGCGTCAGGTTCACATTGATGCAATGGATATGAGTTATTCAGGGCGACGGTGACGAAATCATTGTGACCCTGTCATGGAAATAGTGACGTATGTGTGCGAGGGGGCCAGGGTGACAGTGACTGAGTGAGTGTGAAGGTTTCCGGGTGGCAGTGACAGAGTGAATATGAGGATGTCAGGGTGAAAGTGGCAGGACAGTGTGGGGTGTCTCGATGACAATTATATAGTGAGTGTGAGGAAGTCAGAGTGGGAGTGAATGTGACGGAGTCAGTTTGACGGTGACCAAGCGATTTTGAGGGGTTCTGGGTGACGGTGACAGAGTGTGCCCGTTGGGGTCAGGGTGACAGTCATGGAGTGAGTGTGAGGCGTCAGGGTGATGCTGACGGAATGATTGTGTGGGGTGAGGAGAGTGTGAGAGGGATAGTGTGATGATGATGGAGTAACTGTGATGGGGTCTGGGATCAGGGTGATGGTGACGGAGTGAGTGTGAGCGTGTCAGGGCCACGGTGATGGAGTGAATGTGTGTGGGTCATGCTGAGAGTGATGGAACGAGTGTGATGGTATCGATTTGATAATGGCAGAGTGAGTGTGAGTGATTCAGGGTGACAGTGACAGGAAAAGTATAATGGGATCAGGATGACGGAGATGGAGCGAGTGTGAGGGGGTCAGTTTGGGAGTGAGTGTGACTGCGTCAGGTTGACGGTGACCTCGTGATTTTGAGGGGTTTAGGGTGATAGTGCCAGAATGTGTGAGACGGGGTCAAGATTATGGTGAGGAGGGTTAAGGTTACCAGGTAACGGTCATAGAGAGAGAGAGTGAGGGGGTGAGGGTGATGGTGATGGAGTGAGTGTGAGGGGATCAGGGTGATGATGACTGAGTGTATGTGTGACGTTGTCAGGATGACAGGGATGCACTGAGTGGGAGGGTTTAATAATGACGATGAGGGACTGAGTGCCATGTAGACACGGTTACTGTGACACAGTGAGTGTGAAGTGTTCAGCGTGGCAGTGAGGGTTTGAATTGTGCGTTCAAGGACACAGGGAGGTAGCACGTGTGACTGGATCAGGGTGACCACAAGAGAGTGAGGGTATCAGAGTGATGGTGATGGAGTGAGCATGTAGGTTTCAGCGTGACAATCAATGATTGAGTGTAAGGAAGTCAGGTTCATGGGAATAGAGTGAGATTAAGGGGTCAGTGTGACTGTGAAGGAGGAGGGTTAAGGTTACCAGGTAACGGTCATAGAGAGAGAGAAAGTGAGGGGGTGAGGGTGATGGTGATGGAGTGAGTGTGAGGGGATCAGGGTGATGATGACTGAGTGTATGTGTGACGTTGTCAGGGTGACAGGGATGCACTGAGTGGAGGGTTTAATAATGACGATGAGGGAGTGAGTGCCATGTAGACACGGTTACTGTGACATAGTGAGTGTGAAGTATTCAGCGTGGCAGTGAGGGTTTGAATTGTGCGTTCAAGGACACAGGAAGGTAGCACGTGTGACTGGATCAGGGTGACCACAAGAGAGTGAGGGTATCAGAGTGATATCAGGGTGACCACAAGAGAGTGAGGGTATCAGAGTGATGATGATGGAGTGAGCATGTGGGTTTCAGCGTGACAATCAATGATTGAGTGTAGGGAAGTCAGGTTCATGGGAATAGAGTGAGATTAAGGGGTCAGTGTGACTGTGAAGGAGGGAGTCTGATGGGGTCCGGGTGATAATGGCAGAATGAGTGTCAGGGAATTATGGTGGTAGTGACAGAATGAGTGTGAGGTGGTCAGGGTGACTGTGAAAGAGAGAGAATGTGATGGGGTCAGAGTGACGGTGATGTAGTGATTGTGATGAGGTCAGGTTAACGGAGACTTAGTTTGATGAGTGATGTTTACGGTGCTACTGAGTGAGTGTGAAGGGGTCAGGGTGACGGTGAGAGTGTGAGTGTGACGGGTTCAGCGGGACCCTGATGGTGTGAGTGTGAGGGGGCCAGTGTGGCAGTTAGATTGTGAATCGGAGCGGATCAGGGTGATAGTTAGTGTGTGAGTTTGAGGGGTTCAGGGTGAGAGTGAGGTTGTCTGTGTGCGCGTTTCAGGCTGACGGTACAGAATGAGTGTGAGGGTATCAATATGACGGTGATAGAGTGAGTGTGAGGTGGACAGGCTAACGGAGATTGAGTGATTGCGACGGAGTTTGTGTGACAGTGATCGAGTAAGTGTGAGGCGGTCAGGGTGATGGTGATGCAGTAAGTTTGAGCGGGACAGGGAGACGGGGACAAAAACTGTGTGAGTGTCTAAGCATGACAGGAACAGAGAGACTGTGAGTGGCTCAGCGTGACAGGGACGGAGTGCATGTATGTTTCCATCAGGTTGGTATTCATAAATTGAATGTGAGTGTTTCAGGGTGACGGTGACTGCGTGAGTGTGACACTGTCAGGGAAACGATGGCGGAGTGAGTGTGAGGGGGACAGTGTGATGGTGACTGAGTGAGTGTGAGGCGTCCAGCTCATCACCCGTGGCTGTCAGTGATAGAAAAATCTCTTTATGGGATCCCACAATTTCTTTCTGATCTTCCCACAATATCCAGGGATAGACTTGATTAGTTCCCAGGGATTTGTCTACCTTTTATGCATTTTAAAACCTCCAGCACCTCCTGTTCTGTAATGTGGACTCTTTTGAAGACACCACTGTTTATTTCGCTGACTTTCCCATTCTTTCTTCACAGTAAGTTGAAATGTGAAATTGTTCGTTTAGAATCTCAAACATATCCTCTGGTTCCACGATTGGTTGGCCCCATTGAACATTAAGGAACCATATTCCATCCATATTTAATCTTCTGTTGTTAATATACTTGTAGTTTCCTCAGTTTGAACTACCAGAGCGTTCTGTGGTTCCCTTTGGGCCCTCTTGATTTCCCATTTAAGTTTATTACTCCACTTGAAATGTTCTTCATTGGATTTCCTTAATCCAGGTGGCTATACGTGATACGTGCTCCATTTCTCTTGATCAGAACCTCAATATCTCCAGTCATCCAGGTTTTCTTACTTTCATCAGCATTATCCTTCACACGAACAGGAATATGCTGGCCCTGAACTCTCATTTTATCACTCTTTTGAAAGCTTCCCATCTGCCTGACGTCCCTTTACCTGCAAAGAGCCTCCACAATCAATTGTTAAATACTCTTGACTCATACCTTCTGGATTCGGGCAAGGCCAGTTTTGATCATTAACTTGTGAATCAGCCGACTTCTTTTCCATCACTATTTTCAAACTAATACGATTGTGGTGACTTTGCCAAAGTGTTTCCCCACGAACACCTCAGTCGCTTTCCCTACCTTGTTCCCCAAGGGGAAGTCAGGTTTTCGCCCTTGCTGCAGTCCGACCATTGACATTTTGACTGGGATAGTTTTCTTGAACATGCCTAACATATCCTTCCCACCCAAGCTGTGAACACTCTGGCAGGTCCAGTCTAAGTTTGCAAAGTCAAAATGCCCGCCCATTACAACGCTATAAGTCTTACAGATATCTGAGCTACCCCAACATATTTGCTGCTCCATTTTCCCACTGGCTGTTGAGGGGCTGTAGTGCAGTTATATCAAAGTGATGACCAATTCTCATTTCTCATTTCAACCATTACAGCATCACTGGGCGATCCCCAGGAATATACTCTCTAAGTGCTGCAGTAATGTTTCACTTATCAAAAACTCCAATCCCCTCCTCTCTCACCTTCTGTTCTCTCCATCCTGTAGAATCTGTACCCTTGAACAGTGAGTTGCCAGTCCTGTCCTTCCCTCAGCTGTGTTTCTGTCAGACCTATGGTGTCCTAGTCGCACGTCCATGCACCAAGTTCATCCGCCTTACCTGTTAGACCTGTTATGTTGAAATAAAGTATTTTAATTGATCCGTTTTCCCTTATTGGCAGCTGTGCTCTTCCCGGCATTGTCTATTTAAATGACTCTCTTGAAATTCTGTTCCAGCCTCAACCTGAGACCATCCCCCTCACTGTGGACAACACCCTCACCTTTCATGTCATCTGTAAATCGAGTAATGATACCTTCTGCTTTCACATCCAAGGTATTAATGTACATACAAGCAGCAATGGTTTCTGCACAGATCCCTGTGGTACACCCACTGGTGAAGATTTTCAAACACATAACCAACCCTCCACCAATTGTGGATCCAATATGCCAACTTGCCTTGGATCCCATTAGTCTGTTGACCAACCTTCCATGTGGGACATTGTCAAAGGCAATAGTGATCTCCAAGGAACCCACATCATCTGCACTGCCCTCATCAATATTTTTAATCGTGATTTCAAAGAAAACTCAGCTGAATACATCAGACAGGATCTTCTTCCAAATCCGTGCTGACTATCCCTAATTGACCCTCAGAACTGTTTCCAATAAATTCCCTCCCCCGGTTGTCAGACTATCTGCTCTGTAATTACCTGGCCTATCCCTGCTACCCTTCTTGAACAAAGGAACCACATTAGCTATCCTCCAGTCTTTCGGCATTTCACCAGTGGTCAGCAATGTATTAAACATATCAAACAGGACCGCAGCAATCTCCTCCCTTACCTCTCATAACAGCCTGGGAAACATGTCATTGGGCACTGGGGATTTCTCCACCTTTATGCCTGTGAAAACATTTAATACCTCCTTATTGATCTTAACATGATCTCGAATCTCACCATCCCAACTGAAATCTCCGGCTACAATGCCTTCCTACTGTGTGAATACAGATGGGAATTATTCATTGAAGACCTCACCTACTTCCTCTGGCTCCACACACAGATTGTCCTTTGGTTTATAACAGGCCTCACTCTTTCGCTGGGAATCCTCTAACTTTGACAATGTCAAAAAATATATTGTAGTTTTTCCTTAATAGTGTCTGCCAAGGATATTTAATGTCCATTGCTTGCCCCTCATTTTGAAGGTCCCCTTAGAAATTGCTTGCCCCTCATTTCTAAGGGAATTGGATTTGAACCAGAAGGGCACCAGTATTCCTTGGTGTTGGTTGGGGGGCGGGGGGGATGGAGATGGAGGTGTAGGCGGGGAGGTTGGTTGGCTGAACGGCACGCATGAGGCCTGACTGGTAAGGGAGATGAGCTCAGAGCATGGATTGACTCTGGGGACTGCAATATTCCAACCAGAACAGAAACATGGCTGAGAGATATAGGACATAGTTACACTGCTGGGCAAGGAGCAGCTACATCCTAGGCTGCAATCCCACCATCTGCTGAGAGTCCTGCTTTCACCTCGACTGTACTGGTCCTCACTGAATCAGCACAGGGGATCCCAGACATCAATCCTGGCACATGCTGTATTAGTAATCTCTATAATGTCCTCCATTCCTGTTTATCCTTCCTCTGTTTGGATTCTGCTCTCGTCCCCTCAATGCTCTCTGTCTCTGTCAGATTCTCCAATCCCTCACACCCGAATCCCTAAACTTCTCCAGTAGATACAAAATTCCATCATCCCTGTTAACCACAACAGTCATGTCTATTCCTGTAAGATCATCCCACCAAGAACTATGTCAGGCTCTTACCTGCGAATCTCACTATCTGTGAAATCTCCCAAGGGCCTCCTGACCTTAGGAACCTTTTCCATCTGTTAATATCCTCCATGACTGTGGGTACATCAAGTTCTATCATGGAATTTCGTCTCTACAATCCTAATTTGACAATAATCGCTTTCTCTCTCAACCGGAATCAATCTCTGTATACTCTCATTGTCCCTACTCCCCTTGCTTCACATGTAATCTCCTTCAGTCACTACAAATCTTTATACGTTTAATGTTCTCGCCTTATCACTACACTATTTATTTCTGTTACCTTCATGAGCTGCCGTAATTGTCACTGTGACTCTCACCATGTTCCATCCCTACATCCTTCCGTTTCGCTGAAAAGTCCTTCTTATTCTTAACACCCTCCCTCTATTTCACCTGTTCCAGTCTCCACAACTCTCTCTATCCCTGGAGAAATTATATAGTTAAAGGTTCTCCAATAACCTCGAATCCTCCTGATTTTTATAATTCCCTTTCGTTGTGAAACTCTCCCCATCTCTGTAACATACTATCCTACAGGGGTGAAAGCTCTCCCTATCTTTGTATGCTCCTCCAATCGCTACAACTGTTTAAGTCTTTGTAACGTTGTTCTGCAGCTTGAAACCTCCTGGTTGCTGAACCCTCTTCAGGCACTTCACTTTCCCTATTTCTGTTACTTTCCCCTGCTCTTGGAAATCCCCCTGTCCGTATGATCCCCTGCAGTCTCTGCAGTGCTAACATCTGTCCTATAGCTTTAAATTAATGGGTAGTCGGTATAGGACAGATGTTAGGGGTAGATTCTTTACTCAGCGAGTCGTGAGTTCATGGAATGCCCTGCGAGTAGCAGTGGTGGACTCTCCCTCTTTATGGGCATTTGAACGGGCATTGGATAGGTATATGGAGGATAGTTGGCTAGTGTAGGTTAAGTGGGCTTGGATCGGCGCAACATCGAGGGCCAAAGGGCCTGTACTGTGCTGTATTTTTCTATGTTCTATGTTCTATGCTCCCTATCTCTAACCACCAACTGCTGCCACATTCCCTCCCTACATCTTTTACCACTTCCAGTCCCTTCAGCACCTTCTATAGCTGAAAACTCCCCAGGTTCCAAGGCTACTCCACTTTGTACAATGGCTGTCAGAATCTGAAGCCCACACTCTCTCTAACCTGCAAGTCTCTCCATAATCCGTTAACATCTGCAGCTACCACTTCTGTCTGTACCCTTCTTCACTCCTCCAGTCCCATTAAGCTTCCCATTCTTGCACTAACTAAAGCCTGTGTATCTTAGTACTGTCCTAAAAGTTTTCATGTCTCTGCTCACTGCTTCAGCCCCGCCACGATCTCCAGAAACATCTACAGCCCTTAAAGCCCTCCCTTTCTTTGTAACTTCTTCCAGTCCTGACAACACCCCAATCTATGGAGCCTCTTTAATCTTCGCTTGCTGCGTAATCCCTTGAAGTCCCTGCCGGTTTTCCGATCTTAGCACCAACCCAAATCTTTGTGACTCTCCAGTTTCCATAAGACTCACTTTCAATGTCAGCTGATCCAATCCCTACATCTGTAACCTCCTTATCCTTCTACAATTCTTCGATCTTAATGTATTTAAACCTCACCACCCCCGAACCCTCCTGACCACAGGAACCTCTTTCAGTTTGTGTAACCCTCCCCATTTGTGTAACTCTCTCTAACCCAGTAACCTGACATTCTCCATTGCCTTCCTGTCTTTGTAGCCTTCAGAACCTGGAAGCCATCTTATAACTGTAAATGTCGTCCGTCACTTCAATGTCCCATATCTCTGATAGTATCTGCCATACACTTCTCCCTGATACACCCCAGTCTGTGCCTCTCAGACTGCCTGCCTCTCCATACATCGATCCCTATTCCTATCTCCAGAATCTAATCCAGTACCCTCTATCTCTGTAACTTCTTCCAATCCCCAAACCCGTTTATCCCACTGACATTCTTGACTAGATGTAACTCTGTTTAACTCTAACATCCTCGAGACCCTGTAAGCTTCCCTATGTCTGTAACCTCTACCCATCCCCCGCTACTGAGGAATGACTCCCTGCATTCGCCACTACGCAGATGGAATGACAGTGAACAGATATGATGTTACTGTCATTCCGGAGTTGTAGGTGCAAAATGACCATCGCTGTGAAGGGAATATTGAAGGGTTGTTGGGATCAAGGCAGGACAGGCAAAAAACCAACAAAGTTGTGAAGAAAGGATGAGGTTAATGCATTACTGAGATAGTCACGTGGATCTGAAGATCAAAATTTGGAGTCTATTTAGGTGGAGCTGAGAATAAACAAGCAGCAGCAACCGTTCGCAGGAATTCTTTTATAGGCACCAGACAATAGTGGTAATGTCAATATGGTTGTGGTCAGGACACTGAATATACTTGCAGCAAGGGCAGCACGGTAACTGTGTGTGACAGTGGTCTCCATCCCGACTGGATAACTAATGAGTATCAGAGCTGTAATGGATGGAATCCTGGATTGTATATGAGATGGTTTTCCAGAACATCACATCAAGGAGCCATCAACAGAATTGTCCATTGTAGATCAAATGCTGTGTAATGATAAACATCTAATAATCCCAATATTAAGGAGCTTGTGAGCAGAGATTCATAATGTTACATTGGAGATACTGAGTTAACATGTAAGAGCAGAATTAGGCCATTTGGCCCATTGAGTATGCTCTGCCCTTCAATCAGGTCATGGCAGACCAGATGATCTTCAACTCTACTTACCTGCCTTCTCCACAAAACTCTTGTTTCCCTGATTCTTTACAATCTGACAATCTTTGTTGTAAATATTCTTGATGACCCAGCCTCGGCAGCCCCCTGCAGTCAGGAATTCCCACAGAGTAACTACCCTCTGAGTGAAGACATTCTTCCTCATCTCCACCTTACATGGGTGAGCCCTTATTGGGATTTTCTGCCCTCTGGTTACAGTTTTTCACACAATTGAAATGAAAGGTGACAAATATAATTATTGCAGATGAAATGAAAATTGGTTGAATTGGGGTTAATGAGCAAGGATATCCAAGGTTGCAGCAGGTTAAAGTTCAGTTAGAAAGATGTGCAGAGAAATGGCAAAGCGTTTCAGAGAACATCTCTGGGACACCCGGAACAACCAACCCAACCACCCCGTGGCTCAACACTTCAACTCCCCCTCCCACCCCACCAAGGACATGCGCCTGAAACGTCGATTCTCCTGCTCCTTGGATGCTGCCTGACTTGCTGTGCTTTTCCAGCAACAGATTTTCAGTTCTGAGTTTAATCTGGACAAGTGTGAGATGATGTCAAATTCAAGATGCAAGTTGGGGTACTGAGGGACATTGATATACAGAAGGATCTTGGTGCAAGCCAGTAACTCCATGAAAATGGCAACACAATTGTTTTAGATGGGAAAGAAAGCAAATGGAACACTGGCCTTCATCGGTCACAAGGTTGGGTATCGTGATTTGCATCTGATGTGGTAATTGTATAAAACTTCTGTTTGGCCACACTTGGGGTATTGTGTGCAGTTCTAATCTCCACAAAGTAGGAAGGATGTGGAGACTTTGGAGAGGGTACAAAAGGTGTTTATCAGCACGTTACCTGTGTTATGTTTTTAAGGGTGTGTTCAGTGTTAAGAGGAAATTAAACAAAGTTGGATTGCTTTGTGAGAGTATCAGAGGCTGACAGGCGACCAGGTACAGGAATATAACGTTAAGACAGAGATAGATAATGTGGATGGTCAGAATCTCTTTTCCAATGTGTAAGTTTCAAATAGAAGAGCGCAGAGGTTCAAGGTGAGAAAGAGAAATTTAAATGAGATGTGTGAGGCAAGTGTTTTTGTTTTTACAGAGTGGAAGTTGACAAGCGAGGTCATAGAAACAGAAATGTGAGTAAAGTTTTGAAGGGGCATTTAGACAGAAATATGAACGGGCAGAGATTAGAGGGACATGGACCATGTATATACAGATGGGATGAGTTGAGAATGATGTCAAGGTGGGCCAAAGCGCCTATTGCTGCACTGTTCTATTTTCTAACTTCCCAGCATTTGTCCGAACAAAGTACCTCAGAATCTTGCATGTTTCATTCAGTTTCTCTCTCATTTTTCTCAACTTCAATAGGTTCATTCAACTTCAATCTACTCCACCTCTTCTTCTTACAAAATCCCTCCATTTCCAACATCAGCCGAGTGGACCTTCTCTGGCCTGCCTCTGATACAAGAATATCTGACCTTCGGGAACACACACTGTTCATAATATTATAGGTGTAATCTGACTTGTACCTTACATCATTTTAGTAAGACCTCCATATATTTAGACTCCATTCCCATTGTAATAAATGGCAGCATTTGATTTGCCTTCTCTATTACTTAATGACCCTGTAAGCTACTTTTTTTCAGATTGATAAACAAGAACTTCCACAACCCTTTATGTTTCCAGTCTAAAAACAAATACTGTTAGCCTGACAGTAAGTCAGGAGCATTCTGAAATGAGTGAAAAACGACATATCAATAAAAAAATTGAACCCTTAGAAACACATTTTATAAAAGCGAATTTGTTTTTGTGCCTGTTGGATTTTATTTGTTGGTGTGAATATAAACAGCAGGAGCATTCTGAAATGAGTGAAAAACGACATATCAATAAAAAAATTAAACCCTTAGAAACACATTTTATAAAAGCGAATTTGTTGTTGTGCCTGTTGGATTTTATTTGTTGGTGTGAATATAAACAGCAGAATAGATAAGGGCGTGGTGGGAGGGGGTTGTTGGTGCGGAGGATATGGTTTATTTGAATTTTCAGAAGGCTTTGTGCAAGTTTCAATAAGGGCTAAAGAATAACTTGGAAGAGAATAGGGCCCCTTAAAGATCAAAAAAGTCACCAAAAGTGTGGAACCAGAGGAGATGGGAGAGATCTTAAACAAAAAAAGACTTGTCAGTATTTACTCTGGAGAAAGACATGGAAGCTCGAACTTTGGGAAATAATTTGCGATGTCCTGGAAGAATCCTAAACAGAGAAGAGAAAGTTTTTGAATCTCAAAACAAATAAAGGTATATCAATTCTCAGTAGCTAATTAGGTCGATCCAAGAATCTTGGGCGAAGCTCGGGAAGAAATTGCAGTGTCCCTAACAGGGATATTTATATTATCAACAGACACAGTGAGGTGTCGGTAGACTAGAGGGCGGCTAATGCTGTTCCATCGCTTAAGGGTTGCAGGGAAAATCCAGGAAATTACAACCCAGTGAGCCCAGTGATGGGGAAGTTGTTGGAGGAGATTCTGAAAGAAAGGAGCTACGTTTATTTGGAAAGACAAGGGTTGATTAGAGATAGTCAGCATGGCTTTGTGAGTGGTAAACCGTGTTTCACAAACCGGATTGACTCTTCGAGGAGGTGGCCAAGAGATAGATGAAGGCAGAGCTGTCTATGTTGTCTACATGGACTTCAGCAAAGCATTTGACAAGGTTCCAAGGGATGTAGAACGAAGCTTACATAAGGTTGAGAACGCAAGGATAGTTAGACCTCTCTAGGGTTACATGGTGGCGGCACGATGGCTCAGTGGTTAGCACCGCTGCCTTATGGCACCAGGGACCCGATTTCGATTCCAGTCCCAGGCGACTGTCTGTGTGGAGTTCATACGTTCTCCCCATGTCTGCGTGGGGTTCCTCCAGGTCCTCCAGTTTCCACCTACCGTCCAAAGACGTGCAGATTAGGTGAATCATCCATGGTAAATTACGGGGGTGTAGGTTTGCTCGCTGAGCTGTCGATTTGATATCCAGACGTTTCATTTCCTGGCTAGGTAACAACATCAGTGGCGACCTCCAAGTGAAGCCAAGCTGTTGTCTCCTGCTTTCTATTTATATCTTTCTCCTGGATGGGGTTCCTGGGGTTTGTGGTGATGTCATTTTCTGTTCGTTTTCTGAGGGTTGATAGATGGCATGTAAATCTATGTGTTTGTTTCTGGCATTGTGGCTGGAGTGCCAGGCCTCTAGGCATTCTCTGGCATGCCTTTGCTTAGCCTGTCCCAGGATAGATGTGTTGTCCCAGTCGAAATCTTTTTTTCCATCCGTGTGTAGGGCTACGAGGGAGAGAGGGTCGTGTCTTTTCGTGGCGAGCTGGTGTTCGGATATCCTGGTGGCTAACTTTCTTCCTGTTTGTCCGATGTAGTGTTTGTGGCAGTCCTTGCATGGAATTTTGTAGATGACGTTGGTTTTGTCCATGGGATGTACTCGGTCTTATAAGTCTGTTAGTTTTTGTTTGACAGTGTTGGTGGGTTTGTGTGTTACTAGGATTCCGAGGTGTCTTAGTAGTCTGGCTGTCATTTCTAAAACTTCCTTGATGTATGGTAAGGTGGTTGGAGTTTCTGGCTGTGTTTGGTCTGTTTGTCGTGGTTTGTTCTTGAGGAATCTGCGCACTGTATTTTTTGAGTATCCGTTCTTCTTGAATACATTGTATAGGTGGTTCTCCTCTGTTTTCAGAAGTTCATCTGTGCTGCAGTGTGTGGTGGCTCATTGGAATAGTGTTCTGATACAGCTTCGTTTGTGTGTGTTGGGATGGTTTCTGGTGCAGTTAAGTATATGTTCAGAGTTTGTCCGTTTTCTGTATATGCAGGTTTGTAATTCTCCGTTGTTCTTTCTTTCGACTGTGACGTCCAGGAATGCGAGTTTGTTGTCGGTTTCTTCCTCCTTGGTGAACTTTATGCCTGTGAGGGTGTTGTTGATAATGTTAAATATCTCTTCTATCTTGTATCGTTTTGTGATGACAAATGTGTCATCTACGTAGCGGACCCAGATTTTTGGTTTGATGTTTGGTAGGGCTGTTTGTTCTAGTCTTTGCATTACTGCTTCTGCTATGAATCCTGATAGCGGAGTTCCCATGGTTGCGCCGTTGGTTTATTTGTAGACTATGTTGTTGAAAGTGAAATGGATGGTGAGGCACAGGTCCAATAGCTTCATGATGTTTTCGTTGGTAATGTGATTGATGGTGGTTTGTGTGTGTGTGATGGTCTCTTCTAAAAGTGTGGTAAGTGTTTCCTTTGCCAGGTCGATTGCTTCGTCTTCCTCTATTTTGGTACGTTTGATGATTTTTAGGAATTCCTGGGTGGAGTGGATGGAGTGCTGTAACTCTTCTACTAGGTATATCAGTCTTGCGTGTAGTTCTTTGGCCAGTATGTAAGTTGGTGTTCCGGGTAGTGCGACTATAGGTCTGAGGGTGGCTGAATTTCAGAAATTACAGCCAGACTACTAAGACACCTCGGCCGAGTGCAGATCAGCCATGACTTACTGAATGGAAGGGCAAGTCTGAGGGGCTATGTAGCCTGGTTTTATTCCAGTATACCCCATAGTCCAGTCACTTTGTGGCGTCTTCCATTTCCTGTGTTCCTGACTTCAAGTTACTGAATAGACTGATCCTGCTGCTGTGTAACTGGATACTCGTGCTGCATGATCTGGTTACAGTCTTATAGGCCTTAGGGGCTTATTGGTCTCCTCCTGTAATTGTATATCAGGCTCCAGGGGCTGAAAAGCCTCATTCTGTTCTGGTGTAATTGAAATCCATATTGACTAAATCTACTGCCCTTTGAGAAAGTGAGCTCTGCAGATGCTGGAGATCAGTGTCGAGAAGTGTTGCAATGGAAAAACATGGCAGGTCAGGCAGCATCAGAGGAACAGGAGAATCGATATATTGGACGTTCCTGATAAAGGGATTATGTCCGAAACATAGATTCGCTTGCCTCTCGAATGCTGCCTGACCTGCTGTGTTTTTCCAACACCACATGTTTCGACGTCTACTGCCCTACCCAAGTCAATGTTCCTGGTCACTTCATCCAATTACATTAAGAAAATTGTCAAGCACAATGCCATACTTACTCTTCCGAAGCACAGCCTGTCTTTCTGAATGCATGTAAATCATATCCCTCAGAACTTTCTCAAGTAACCTACCTACCACGGATGTTAAACCTACTGGTCTATAGTTCCAAGGCTTTTTTGTTCAATTCTTCTTGAGTAAGGGCACAACATTTGCTATCCTCCAGTCTTCCGGGGGACATTACCTGTAGTTAATGATGATCAATATTATAGGCCAGGGTCCCTGCAAATTCTTCTGGAGCCCCTTGAGGTGTTCTTGGAGAAATCGGGAAAAGGACCATGAGATTTATCCAATTTCAAACATTCTAGTACGTCCAAAATCTCGTCTACTATGATATGGATTGTCCCTAAGATATCACAACTAACTTTCTCAAGTTCTCAAGTCAACATGTCTTTCTCCACGGTAAACATAGAGTAGAAATATTCGTTGAGGGCTTCACCCATCTCTTATAGTTCCACGCATACTTGTCCATATTGGTCTTCCAGGAGTCCTATTTTCTCTCCAGTTATTGCTTTTTCTTTTAATATGTTTAAAGTACCTTTTTGGATTCAAGTTCCACGCATACTTGTCCACATTGGTCTTCCAGGAGTCCTATTTTCTCTCTAGTTATTGATTTTTCTTTTAATATGTTTAAAGTACCTTTTTGGATTCATCCTAATCTTCTCAGCCAAGGCTCTTTCTTGCCCCGTTTCACCCTACTGATTTCTTTCTTCCGTAAACTCCGCTATCTGTGGGCGGCACAGTGGCACAGTGGTTAGCACAAACTCTTATATACCTCCAGGGATTCCCTTGATCCCAGCTGCCTGTACCTGAGCCACGTCCCAAGTTCGAACATGAACCTGTGGACTAGTTTTGTCCCTCTCCATAACTATTTGAAAACTAATAGAAATAGGTTACTGGTCCCAAAGTGCTCCTCCACTATTAACTCAGTTACCTGTCCTGTCCTATTTCCTAAGAAAATTTCGAATTTTGCCTCTTCCCAGTAGGACACTCTATATACTGCTTGAGGAAACTTTCCTGACGCATTTAACAGATTCTATCTCATCAAATTCCTAAATGCTCTGGCCGTTCCAGTCTGTATTAGAAAAATGAAAATCCCGTATTATGATAACGCTACTGCTCATACAGATCTCCCCTCTCTCCCTGCATATTTGTTACTCTCATTCATGTTGACTCTTTGGGGGTCTATATTACAACCCCAATCACCTCACCATTCCATTTCTATTTCTTAACTCCACCTACAAAGCCTCACTGGGTGATTCATCAGTTATTTTATCTATGATTACTGCTGTGGTATTCCCCTTAATCAGAAATGCAACTCCCCCTCCCCTCCTTCCACCATCTCTGTTTCACCGAAAGCACCTGTTCCCGAGCACATTAAGCTCTCAGTCCTATCCATCACTTCGCTATATTTCTGTAATGGCTATAATATCCCAGTCCCACCTATGTATCCACGCCCTGGGTTCATCGGACTTACCTGTCAGCCTTCTTGCATTGAAACAGATGCAATTTAATCCAAAATGCATTACTTTCTCTCTGTCGTTTTCCAGCCTAACCTTACTATTTCTATTTACTCTGTCTGCTTCCACTTGCCTCCCTGCTCTTGAGGATACGACCACCTGCCAATCTAGTTTAAACCCTCCATTGTAACCCTAACAAAACTGGCCGCCAAGATATTGGTATCCCCTCCAGTGCATGTCTCGGCCGGTAATCTCCCTCTCAGGAGATTACCGCTGTCAAGGTTTTTTTTAAAATGTTTCTCCTAGGTCTCTGTAATCACGCTGCAGGACCTCGTCCCTATTTCTACGGGTATCATTTGTGCCAACGTGCATAATGATTTCTGGCTGCTCACCGTCTCCCTTGAGAATGTTCTGCAGCCACTTGGAGACATTCTGGTCCCTAGCACTTGGGAGGTAACCCACCATCCTGGATTCCCGTTTGCGACCACAGAATCTCTGATCTATCCCACTAACAATCGACCCTCCTATCTTTAACGTCTTGTTTACCTTTACACTTTCCCGCTGTGTCCCAGAGCCAGTGGTAGTACCACCAACCTGGCTTCTGCTACTTTCCCCTGAACGGTCATCTCCTGCAACAATCCAAAATGGTCTACTTGTTTTCGAGGGGAATGGCCACAGGCGATTCCTGCACTCCCTGCCTACCCCCTTTGCCATTCCTGGTGGTCGCTCATCTACTCTCTGCCTGGAACATGACAGGAAGCAAGGAACACGTGTTGGATGAAATTGTGTTTATTTAAATACAACAGGACTGACATGTAAGGCTAATGAACTCAGGACGATGAATGTTGGACAGGAATATTACAGTCGTTAAAGAAATAATTTGTCAGTATCTCGTATGACTCTGAGTCCATCCTAAATTAGATTACCTACAGTGTGTAGACAGGCCCTTCGGCCCAACAAGTCTGCACCAACCCACCGAACAGCAGCCCACCCAGACCCACCCCCGTACACGCAACACTACGGGTCATTTAGCATGACCAATTCACCTAAGCTGCATATCTTTGAACTGTGGGAGGAAACCGCAGCACCCAGAGGAAAGCCATGCAGACAAGGGGAAAATGTGCAAACTCATCACAGACAGTTGCCCAAGGCAGGATCTGAGCCCTGGTCGCTGGTGCTCTGAGGCAGCAGTGCTAACCACTGAGCCACCGTGTTGCTCATTATCTCTCCCTATCACGGTCTCCCAGGAGCTGAAGCTGGGTGCAGTGCCTACACGTGTAGTCATTAGGGACGGTGGAAATCTCCCTGAGCTCCCACATCCCACAAGAGGAGCGTGTGACTGCCCTAAATGCTATCAGGAGCTGTCCCGAGCCTTTCGTGCCAAAACCTTCCTGCTTACTCTGCGACCAATAACATGTCTCTCTCCCCCTCCACATTTAATTTTGGTCAGGGAAGGAAGGAGACACGACAGTGATGTAGTGTGTAAGCCTTCAGCACTCCTTGACTCCTGGCCCCTGACTACCTGTTCCCCAGTGCAGGTCTCTGCTTGATCTTGGAGGGTGTCTTGCTGAGGTCTTCCTTCTGGTAGTGGTGACTGTGTCAATGCAAATCCTCACCCCAACAGGCAATCCGTGTTGTCGCAGTCCTCTCGTACTTTTTGTGTATTACTATCGCGTTTATGAATTCCTTGAATCCCTCGATTGCATTCTAAACTGTCTCTCACTCCATAGTGTGAGAGATGATGTTCTTGTGAATACAGGGCTATTGGAAAAGAACACCATTAGACATAAGGGCAATAATATGTCAATCCTCTCACTGAGTCTGCTTTTCCTTTGATTAGATTATATTTATTTTGTTAATCCGCCATTCCACTTTCCTGTGATTTCCCCGTATCACTTGTATAAAAATCTGTCTCAGTCTTGAAGATATTTAATGATCTAGTCTCAACAGCCGTCCGAACTTTCTACAATTGCTTCCCTCTCACTGATATGAGACTTGGTGGTCTTTAATCTGGGAATTTGCCCACTCTATCTTGCATAAACTTCCAATTCTTCCTCAGTTCCTGTATCAATTTGCTCAAGTGTCAAAAGGTCACTCTCCCTGAATCCAGAAACTGCTTCTCCAAACTGAAGATCGATTCGTAGGATGTGTTTAACATATTCTCTGGCTCTGTGAACAGGCTGCCCCCTTAGTCCCTAACGCTCCCATTCTTTCCCACGTTATCCTCTTCCACTTAATAACCAAAAATAATGACTTCGGTTTCTTGCTTATCTTACCCGCTAAAGTTTTATCACCCCTCCTTCTGCTCTTCCACTGACAGTTTACGTTTAGCCCTCCACTTTCTATATTTTTTCGGACCTTATTGACCTGCTCACTTGGTACCTGTTTTAAGCTTCTCTTGCCTTTTTCATCCTGTTCGGAATTTGTGTCGACATCTGAGGTTTTCTGGGCTTGTGTTCCTGAATTTTATCTTCGGTGTAACATGCTGGGCCGACACTGTCATCAATTCCATTTTAATCAAATGATCCCCCAACCCCCGCCCCATCTTGTTCTGCTACAGCTTCACCCAGAAGCAACTGCACTTTGCCCAGATCCGGTCTTTTTTTTTCTTATAAAATCTTCCTCCCCAATGCAAAAAGCTTTTATGTTTCCAACATTTTTGGGGTCTTTTCCTTAGCAAAGTCAAAATGTGTGATATCACGGTCTTATAATGCTGTCCCACCTCTGCCTGGAACAGCTGACTGGATTCGTTCCCCACAGTGAGGCCCAGCACTGCACTGCCCATTGTTGTATCTGCTTTATGTTGATATAAGAAGCTCTAGGGAATAAATTTCAAAGCACCTGCCCCCGCTTAAGTAGTTATCACTGCCGTAATGAATGTTTGGAATTGAAATACCTGAATATAATGATCCTATTATTGTTTTACACACCTCAATAACTTGGTTATATACCTGCTCCCGTACTTTCCTTTATCTGGGGGTCTACAATATGTCCCAAGCAGTGTTTTTGTCATGATTTTGAGACTGAGCTTTAACCACCAAGCCTCATTAGAAGATCCTTTCAAGATATCGTCCCTTCTTACGCCAGTAACTGATTCCATAATTAATAAGGCACCACCACCTCCTCTCTCCTGACCTGACAAAAGTTCTGGTACCACAGAATATTGAGTTGTTAGCCATGACCTCCCTCAAACACATCTCAGAAATGACAAAAATGGCACACTTCCACATGTCACCTCGTTTCCTTGTCATACTTGTCTGTCTGATAATATTAGCAGCATTAAGTAAAGCACATCTGACCTGGAATATATCACCTGGAATATTCTGTACCTCGGAGTTCGTCAGTCATTCACTGCTCGTTATCAAGCTGTCCAATTCATAACCAAAACTGTAACTCTGGGACTGAATGAAAATTTGTTGAATTGTAATTTCGTTTTTAGTAAAAGTGTTCATCAAATGCAGATTTCCAGAACAGAACAGTCAGCTCTAACTACAACGGGTTTCTGCTGATTAATTGCCTGCTCAGTGTGCAGAGAGGACAGCCCTTAGTAATGGAGAACGTGAGGACTGCTGATCCTGGTGATCAGAGTCAAAAAGTGTGGCGCTGGCAAAGGACAGCCATTTAGGCAGCATCTGAGGAACAGCAGAGTCAAAGTTTTGGCATCTTCCCTTCATGAGAAAGACATTCGTGCCTTCCCATGTTTTCCATTACATAATACAGAGGATATTGGGAACCATACTTGCTCAGGAAGGCAGCACTGTACAGAGCCCTGAAATGGAAAGCAGTTGGTTGGACAGGGAGTAAACAAGTCGAGGTGAAATACAGACTGATTGAAGTACAAACATAAGGATAGATAAATCCCTCAGCCAGACGGGAAACACCCTTGTTACTACAGGAAGAGAGGAAAGAGATTTCTGAGTTTTTGGCGATGGTCTTTGAGTCTTCACTCTCCATTTGAGTAGAGTCGGTTGATTGGAGGGTGACAAATGTTACTCCATTGTTCAGGCAAGGGAACAGAGATTGTCCTGAGAATGATACACCAGTCAGTCTTGCATCAGTATTGGCCAAAGTATTGGAGAGGATTCTGAAAAATCATAGTTTGATTAGAAATAGTCAGCATGGCTTTGTGAGGGGCAGGTCATACCTCACAACTCTAATTGGATTCTTTGAGGATGGGATGAAACACACTAAAGAAGGTAGAGCAGTGACTGCGGAGTGCATGGATTGTAGAAGGTGTTTGATAAGCTTCCCCGTGGTAGTTTCATTCAGAAAGTAAGGAGGCATGGCATACAGGGAGATCTATCTGTCTGGAGACAGAATTGGCTAGCCCATAGAAGAGAGAGGGTGGTGGTAAATGGGAAGTATTTAGTGTGGAACTAGGTGAGCAGTGGTGTTCCGTAAGGATCGGTTCTGGGACCTCTGCTGTTTGTGATTTTGATAAATGATTTGGATGACGAAGTGGAAGGGTAGGTTTGTAAGTTTGATGATGTAACACCTGTTGATGGAATTGTGGATAGTGTGAAGGGCTGTTGTAGTTTGCAACAGGACATTGACAGGATGCAGGACTCGGCTGCTTAGTGGCAGATGGAATTCAAAATGGAAAACTGGGATACGATTCGTTTTGGAAGGTCGAATATGAATGCAGAATACAGGGTTAAAGGCAGCATTCTTACATTTTGGAGGAACGGGGGATCATATGGGCCATGGCATCGCTCCCACAAAGTTTCTACCCAGGTTTATAAGGTTGCTAAGAAGGTGTTTCAAGTGTTCATTAGTCGAGGAATTGAGTTTATGAGCTGGAAGTTTAGGCTCCAACTATATGGAGCTCTGGTGAGACCACATTAAGAGTATTGTGATCAGTTCTGGTTGCCTCTTTAGAGAAAAGGTGTGGAAGCTTTGATGAGAATGCTGAGGAAATTTATCAAGATGCTGCCTGGACTGGAGGACATGTCTTGCAAAGAAAATTTGAGGGAGCTAGCGTGTTTTCCTCAATGGAACGAAGACGAATGGAACGTGACTTGACAGCGGTGTTCAAGATGATGAGAGGCATTGATAGAGTGGATAGACAAAGACTTTCTCCCAGGGTGGAAATGGTTATCTCGAGGGGGCATGCTTTTAAGGTAATTGGAGGAAAGTTTAGGGGGTGAGGACAGAGGTAGGTTTTTTACACAGATAATGGTGGGTGTGTGCAATGAACAGCCAGCAGTTGTAGTAAAGTCAGCTATATTAGGGATACTTAAATGGATAGACACATGAATGATAGTATAATGAAAGGTATGTAGGTTAGTCTGAACTTAGAGTAGGATAAAAGGTCGACAGAACGTCAAGGGCTGAAGAACCTGTACATGCTGCACTGTTCGATGTTTCCAGTTTCACCCAGCTTGTGGATTCTCATCAATTGTTGAATGTGTGAGTGAGTGATGTGTGTGAGATCAGGAAGCTTTGTAGGGGTGTAAGGACAAATCCTCCAGTTATGGTGGGCATTGTTACAGTCACCTGAAAGCCAGTATAATAAGTGTGGTTACTTAGACCAGACAGAATCCGCCAAGTTCAGTTATTAATGTGATTTGTGGATTGCCGTTTGCTGCTGGTTACTTCACATAAATCCTACTGTGTGATCCATGTAGTAATCTCTGACCATTCATAGAGATGTACAATTTTACTTTGATACTGGCGAATGTGAAGGTGACATTTATTGGATATGGCTTTAGAGGATTCTTTGTGAGACACAAGGCACTGCAATAGATTGTCAATTTGTTAACGTCTTCACCCATGTCTGGTCCGGAGTGCAGAAGTATGGAGTCTGGGAGGCAGTCAGGTTTCATCACCATAGGTAACTTGTATGGTGTGATTCTGGCTCTCCAGGTCAACACGTCTGCTCTCCAGGCCAGGCTCTGACTGAAGATGAATTTCAAAACCAGATTTCTGGTCAGCCATTAGTATTTAAGCTGGACAATATTTGTACCTACACTGAGACCAGTGATAGTCTGTTTGCGGGTTCTCCCCCTGCCCGAGGAGGATTCCAAATTATTTGTTTTGAAGTAATGTTTGACTGACTGCCCAAACCAGGTTAGAAGCTCTATGCACAGATTTTGGAACAGGCCACTGAGTGTCTCTGTATCACAGGCAGCTGTGAGGTCCAATAACACTGTAAATGATTTCAGATAAATTGCAAGCAATTTTCAGCGTAGCTCATTGCAAGGTATTGAGTTTCTGGATCAGTGGTGCTGGAAGAGCACAGCAATTCAGGCAGCATCCGAGGACAGGCAAAATCGACGTTTCGGGCAAAAGCCCTTCATCAGGAATAAAGGCAGAGAGCCTGAAGCGTGGAGAGACTCCCTGAGATTCTTGTAGAGAGAGGAGGAAAACTTCTTCAAGGCAGGCATCCTTGCAAGAGGATTCACAGTAGGGTTAAAATCAACGAGGTAAAAACAATGACTGCAGATGCTGGAAACCAGA
>NC_057717.1:28570041-28580516 GCF_004010195.1 Chiloscyllium plagiosum | reverse complement strand
TGGGTGGTGTCTCGAACGTATGTGGGGAGTTCCTGGACTAGGGGGGATAGGAGAGTGTCGAGGTAGGTAGAGATGAGTTCAGTGGGGCAGGAGCATGCTGAGACAATGGGTCGGCCCGACATTAATCGGGTGTTTGCTATATTTCATGAATTGGGCAAAAATACGATGTGAACGATAACCATTCAACTGAACTATAATCTCTTCAATCAATTCTGTTGATTCTATATTTATGGAACTAAAATATAAACTCCTGTCAATATTTTCTAACACAGAAATAAAATAAAATACATTTTATTTTATCGACGAAAGAACATAATTCTTTTGGTGATTACAATTAGATATTCAATGCCAGGATTCAAAGCAATGTTTTGCCACTCCAATATTTTTAAAGTAGTTGGTTTCTGAATGATTGCATATTCAGAGTGAGCAGAAGATTGAACATACAAATAGAATTAGCAGTTATATATAAACAATCAGTTTAATTTCTCACTGAATTGTACGAACTTCAGCTATTTGCCAGCAATTTTAAAATGGCAATAATTCAACATGGATTGTGAATATTAAACTAAATAAATTATTTGTGTTATCAAATTTCAGTGAACAATAATTTGATAACTTCCAATTTTTAGAATAAATTATATTTAATATGAAATGTGGAGAGTGGAAAACAAAAACAACGAACATACTATCATGTCAGTGAAAAGTCAGAGCTTTCCAAATGGTTTTGTGCCAAAGCAATGGTATATTTGTTTTAGTGGTTGTGGCTCTGTTCGCCGAGCTGGAAATTTGTGTAGCAAACGTTTCGTCCCCTCTCTAGGTGACAACATCAGTGCTTGAGAGCCTCCTGTGAAGCGCTTCTGTGATGTTTCATCCGGTATTTATAGTGGCCTGTCCCTGCCGCTTCCGGTTGTCAGTTCCAGCTGTCCGTTGTAGTGGCCGGTATATTGGGTCCAGGTCGATGTGTTTGTTGATAGAGTCTGTGGCTGAGTGCCATGCTTCCAGGAATTCCCTGGCTGTTCTCTGTTTGGCTTCCCTTATAATGGAAGTGTTGTCCCAGTCGAATTTATGTTGTTTGTCGTCTGCGTGTGTGGTTTCAGTGATTGGAATACAACACGCAAAGTATTCATGTTCTGAGTAATAATTCGACTTCATAATGAAGCTGACCTTGCAATACTTGCATTTTAAATGTTTATGCTGCACCAAATAAGCAGATATTTGCGAGCATTTACACTGGAAAATAATTGGATACTGACATTTATTCACAGCTGACACATGATAGAGTACAAATCTTTTAAGTACAGGAGGAAGCCATTGGCCATTATGCATGAATCAGCTCAAAAGATGTCGCCCAAGCACCTCCCATTTTCCAGTCCTCTCTCTATTGCTTGTCAAATTCATAATTTCCAAATATATATCCAGTTCTCCTTTGAATCTTCATTCACAGCTTTCAATTCCAATTCGTAACAACTCTCTGAATAAAGACACTTATTTCACTCCTCGCTCTTTTGCTGACAACCTTGAAATTAGAATTCTTTGATGCTCTAATGCCAACTAAGAGAGTATTATTTTTCACTCTGACAGTTTATTCATACTTTCGAGCACTGCAATAAACTCATATCTTTATCTGTTCTGCTCCTGGAACAATAAGCCTTGCAAGAACTGTAACAAACACTACAACGGAAAAACAAGCAGAAAACTAGTCACCAGGATATATGAACATCAATTAGCCACAAAATATATGACCCCAACACTAATTTCTTGCGTACTGATAAGGACGTACGCCACTTTTACTAGGTCTGCATAGGACAGGCCAAACAGAGACAAGTACAAGAATTCCTAGAAAAATGGCATTCCAAATGGAACTCCATCAACAAACACATCAATTTTGACTCCATCTACTACCCTCTGAGAAAAAGGGCCGGAAATGGCATCATCCACACAGGAAATTACATTACCAACGCAAGGAAACCGAAACACTTAAATAGAAAGTGGGAGATAACACCAGCATTTCACTGGAGGCTCACTTACTGAGACAATCAATGGAACAAACCAGGAACTGCCATTAGCTTTTGCTTCAGAATATATCTGTGTTCATGGCTGCCACCACATAGAATCATTGAATGCAAATGCGAGCCTGCACACCAATTGCATATCCAAAGGCTTTTAAAAAAGTTTTTGAGATTAACTGCTCAATCACCCGCCGAGGAAATGCATTCCAGACACATGTCAACAGGGGCAGAATGGTGTCTCAGTGGTTAGAACTACTCCCTTAGAACAGGGGGACCCAGGATTGATTTCAGCCTCGGGTGAATGCCTGTATGGATATTGCACATTCTCCCCGTGTCTGCGTGGTTTATGCTAGGTATTCCGGTTTCCTCCCACAATCTAAAGATGTGCAGATTAGGTGAATTAGCCATGCTTAATTGCCCATAGTGTTCAGGGATGTGTCCGTTAGGTGCATTGTTCAGGGCTAAATATAGTAGAAAAGTGTTTGTGTGGGTTATTCTTTGGAGGGTTAGTGTGGATTTGTTGAGCCGAAGAGCCTATTTCCACACTGTAGGAATTTTATATTCTATGTCTGTGCCACCCTCTCAGTTCAAAACAGACTCACAAATCCTCTCTCAATCCCCTGTCTTTTACTTTAAGTATGTATCTCTTTGTTTTTGACCCTTCGAGTAAGGTAAACAGCTGCTGTCTCTTCATCCTCTCCCTTCCCCGTATGCTTTTGTACACCTGTACAGGTTTCCTCCTCAACCATCCCTGCTGCAATGTACAAAGGAGTAAATTTAGCCCGCGCACTTCACAGTTTGAGTACTCACTTGTCTTGTTAATTCAGATGTGCATTATCTCACATTTATCAGTGTTAAACTTCATCGGCCACGAATCTGGATATAGAAATCATCTGTTAATATCGTCCTTAGGCTAACCATTTCCTCCTCACTGTGAACGACCCATTTAATCTTTGTGTCATCCCCAACATTCGTTATCATTCCACTGCCGTCCATCTTCCACATTCTCACCATCATCATTTATGAATATCACAAACAAACCTTGATTTTCTTCCTGTTCTCCAGATGTTATTCACAGAAGAGGAATTAAGAATTCCAGTCTCTTGCTTTTCTTATTTTTGGCAATTTACAGAGTGATGTATTTAACACCAATTATGAGGGAGCTGCAAATAGCATTTTCGACACAGAGTTGAATTCACCTTTTACACTCTAACACTCATCATGTCTTATTCATAAAGCGTGTAACTAATTTAGGATGAACTAGGGGTTGACACATTGCACTGGAACCTTTTGTGTGGCACTATTCTTCGTAACAATAGTCAGAGCTGAAGAAATTTTTCATCTGCAGGATGGACACTGACTCATTGCTTGAATCAGTAAATGTGATGAGGATAAATACTCAATTAAATTCTACGTTATGGACAAACTGCAGGAGATCAAATCATATTCTCATGTCTACATTGAATTCGAAGCAAATACATACTGTTAAAAAATCAAAAATGTTGAGACACCATACCAGGGAAAAAAAAATGTCATCCGTAATTGATGGAGATACAGAAGTACGGAGTGAATGCGCAATCTGAACGAGAATCAAGTGCTGGAAAATGAAGTACATCAAAACTTAATTTTCAATGGAATCAGATCCCAATTTTCCTGAACAGTGATGTTTTTCACACAATCTCACTTTTGCTAAAGCAAGTTTTTCCCAGTCACTAAAGCTTCATTAGCCATTCTTCCTCCTCCTTCCTACTCTTTTTTTACACTCCTACTTCCCTTGCATTACCCCTTCTGCTGCTACATACTCTTCCACTGATGATATCTCTTCTCATCTTTCTTCTCCCATTCTCACTGTAAGTTACACCAGTTCCCTAGTTACTCCCACTTCCACTGGCCATTCCTTTCCTTTTTGCTTTCCAACTGGGGTGATGGGAACTGTTGGCTTCTGTGTTGCTATTGGTCATCAGTGAATGATGAGTTTGAGATGATCGATGTCCAATAGGAACAGACAATAGTATGTGTGTGTCACTGTCCAATGCACCGTGAACAGGGTGGTTTTGTTCCCCATACAAAGTGAAACTTTTTTTCTGTCTCTGTGTCAAAACGCTTAACCAAACAGCCTCATCAGAAATAGGACAAACCTCTCCTCAGAATCAGACGTTCATGCATCAGTTTTTCCTTAAACGTTGTGAGGACAGTTACCACATTGTGTGGACTTCAACAGCTTCCTCATTTCCCCTTCCCCCACCTCATCCTAGTTTCTAACCTCCAGCTCAACACTGTCCCCTTGTCTTGTCCGGACTTGTCCGATCTGCCCAGCTCCTTTTCCACCTATCCATTCCACCCTCTCCTCTCTGACTTATCACCTTCATCTCCTCGCCCACTGACCTATTGTACTCTATGCTACTCTCTCCCCACACCCACCCTCCTCTAGCTTATCTCTCCACGCTTCAGGCTCTCAGCCTTTATTCCTGATGAAGGGCTTTTGCCCGAAACGTCGATGTTGCCTGTCCTCAGATTTTGCCTGTCCTCGGATGCTGCCTGAATTGCTGTGCTCTTCCAGCACCACGAATCCAGAATCTGGTTTCCAGCATCTGCAGTCATTGTTTTTACCAGATTGTTCAAATAAGCCCTGTTCTATCATTTTGCTCTTTACCATTTTAACTGATTTTCCAATGTCATTAGACGTGAGATCAGAGTAACTTCCCTTGCATCAAAGTAATATTTGACTCATGTAGCATCATTAACCTTCAGCAAACTGTGGTTAAGGGGAATCAGATGAAATTCTGCGCTGGTAATTTCCGCAATTAACAATGACACCTTCCCTAGAGCTATTGGGAATGACAAATAAACTCTGCCTTTGTTAGTACCTTCCAAAACCATGGATGGATTTGTCTTATTAATGACATCATTTGTTTTCGCAGTTTGGTCTAAAGTCAGGGAAAATATATTGCTGGTTGAGTGTCACTCCAATGAAATCAGAGCATCACAATAATACAACGATTCCGATTATTTTCACACTTACTTTCTGAGGACTGATCGTGTGATGTCAGTGCCACTGAGATCAACATTTTCTCTGTCCAATAGCATCTCATCACATTGGCTCAAGGCTGCACCATTCCCCAATTCTACTTCATACTCCAGCTCATTTGCCGTGCTCGCCAGATATACGAGGCCCACAAGATGTAATAAATTAGAGATGCCTATGAGCCTCTGGAACCTGCTATCCCACCCATGCCCTGCAATCTGAGTCCATCCCCTCCCCAAAGCTCACCTCCTGACGTGTATTCACCATCCCTCCTGAATATTCCACGCTCTAATGCTGAATGTTCTGTACTCAGCAATGATCTTAGCTTTATCCCTCTGTGCCCCCACTTTAATGAATTTCAGGAACGACATGATGTTGAACTTCTCTTCCACCGTCTTCTCCTCAGTGTCCATTTCTTTGGGCAAGAGTTCATTCCCCATCCCACAGACCCTTCCCCCAGCTCCAAAACGCTCCCTCCCCCATCCCACAGACCCTTCCCCCAGCTCCAAAACGCTCCCTCCAACGCTCTAATGCTGAATGTTCTGTACTCAGCAATGATCTTAGCTTTATCTCTCTGTGCCCCCACTTTAATGAATTTCAGGAACGACATAATGTTGAACTTCTCTTCCACCGTCTTCTCCTCAGTGTCCATTTCTTTGGGCAAGAGTTCATTCCCCATCCCACAGACCCTTCCCCCAGCTCCAAAACGCTCCCTCCGCCTCGACCCATTCCTCTGGCGTTTACTTTGACTCAATCTGTTCTTTGAGAACTTTCAATGGGACAATGGCAATCTGTTCTTTGAGAACTTTCAATGGGACAATGGTTGTTTTAGTTTCTCTGCATCCCAGTCACCCTATCCAACCTATCACTCTCTGAACAGACTGTGTGCTGTATGCTTCGATCCAACCCAGACTGTGTTATTCAGCCTGTGCCGATAAGGGTGGTGCTGCTGTAGTCTGATGGACTCGCCTCTCCATTTCAGAGGCTGAGTGCCAGCTCTCAGATACTTCAACATATCACCTGCTGTTCCATAACCCTGCCATGGCACATCAGGCCATTTTATTAACTAAATCTGACAACACTTCATCTGGAGATTCCCACCCACTGGCCCCCACATAACAGTCCCGAAGCTGATGGTCTTCTGATAGCAGAGTTCGCTTTTATCTCTTCCTGAAAATCCACAAACAGAACTGCCTGGGCAGACCCATTGCTTCAGCTTGCTCCTGCCATACAGAGGGGGTGCATGGATACTCACGTGGGCCCAAGTTATACCTGTTCCTTCATGGGGTACGTAGACAATTCCTTGTTCCAGTTCTATTCTAGCCCCCATCCACAACTCTTTCTCCGATACATACATGATATCATAGCTGCTCCTCCTCTCTCTTGTCCAGAATTGGAAAAGTTCATCGTTTCCAATTTGCACTCCTACCTCACTTTCACCTGGTCTATCTCTGACTCCTCCCTTTCTTTCTTCGACATCTCTGCTTCTATTTATGGGGATAGACGGGTCACTGATATCCACTATTAAGACACTGACTCCCACAGCTACCTGGAGTATGCACCCTCACACCCTGTTTCCTGCAAAGACTCCATTCCATTCCCCCAGTTCCACCCTCTCAACCGCATTGCTTCTGATGATGTCAACTTCAAAAATGTGGCCTCTGAAATGTCCACCTTCTTCCTCAACTGAGAATTCCCCAGCACTTTTTTCGATAGGGCTCTCAACCAGTTCTGACCCACCTCCTGCACTTCTACCCTCACCCTCTCTTCTCCCTCCTGCAACAGTGTAAGAGTTCTCCCTGTCCTTACCTACCATCCCACCAGCATTCACATGCATAAGATCATCAGTCTGTATTTCCCCACCTCCAGCGAGATGCCACCACCAGACACATATTTGCCTCCTCTCCCTTTTTCCGCCTTCTGAAGTGACCATTTCCTCCAAGACACCCTGGTCCGCTCGTTATTCACTGCCCACATCTCCCCCCACCTCCCCACCCCCAAACACGGGTCCAGTTCACTTTTCCTGCCGGAGGTGTTACACTTTCCCATTTACCTTGTCTCTCCTCACTATCCAAGGGCCCAAACATATCTTCCAGGTGAAGCAGCATTCTATCAACATTTCCCACAATCCGGTCTACTACATTTGCTGCTCACATTGTGGTCTGCTCTACATTGGGGAAACTAAAGGTAGACTGGGTGAACACTTCACAGTATATCCAAGCTGTACCTATGCAAAAGACCCCGAATTTCCAGCTGCCTGCCAGTTTAATACCCCTTCCTGTTGCCTGGCCAATATCTCTGTGGCAGGCTTGCTGCAGTGTTCCAGGACATTTCAACGCAAGCTGGAAGAACATTCCTCATTTTCCGTGGGCGGACCCTGTAGCTCTTCAGACTCAAAAAAAAAAATCAATAATTTTAGGGACTGAACTCCTCAATGTCCCCTACCCATACACCAGGCCTAGTACTCACTTAGCCTTACATTACTCACCCACTATTGTTAGCTACTAACAGTCTCCATTAACAGCTATTCAGCGTCTTCTGTATATAAATCAACATTTTCAGGGCTACCATCCGTTCTGAGGAAGGGCCGCTGAACTAGAAACTTTAATTCTGATTTCTCTGCACAGAGGTAGTTAGACTGTAAACGTCAGCTCTTTTCTCTCTTTCCAGATGCTGCCAGACCTGCTTAGATTTTCCAGAACTTTATCTTTTGGTTACAAATTACTCGAGATTCAACTGAGAGAGCAGCTTTGTTTGTATCGTTCAGATCAGTCAATTTGTCACAGTTCAGAAAGAATAAAATCGATAGAGGGAAACTCAGCAGGTCTGGCACCCTCTGAGCAGAGATACACAGAATTAACATTTGATTCCAATATGACTTTTACTGAACAATATCACATCATATTCGATATGTTAACTCTGTTTCTCTCTGCAAATACTTCCTCATCTCTTGCGCTTCTCCATCATTTTTATTTGTGTTTCATGCTTCCGTATCACTATA
Organism: Chiloscyllium plagiosum; assembly: GCF_004010195.1. Classification (NCBI taxonomy): domain Eukaryota; kingdom Metazoa; phylum Chordata; class Chondrichthyes; order Orectolobiformes; family Hemiscylliidae; genus Chiloscyllium; species Chiloscyllium plagiosum. The sequence continues at coordinate 28,572,481 of NC_057717.1, read as the reverse complement.
TTTCATGTTTCTTGATAACGTGACATGCTGAATTTGGTTATATATGGACATTAGAGTCCTTTCCTGTTCCTATTATAGTTGGTGTGTCTGGGACACCTGTGTTACGGCCGAAATCTATTTCTTCTTTAAGATTCATAGGAAAAACGAATATATTTCTGAATATCCTGTAAATCTCAGGAACTCCACTTTGTTTGAAAAGACATTTCAGAGGCAGCTGAAATTTCATGAGATAACTGGAATGAATTAGTGATTGTGGAGCACTCTGTGTCCTTCGTTGAACTAGCTTGTCTACTCACTCTCCAAACGCTTTGATTACATATGGCAGTATCTGTGAAGAGAAATCAAAGTTAATGTTCTGGTCCAGTGATCTTACTCAATCTGTATACCCATTGATTAATAGGTGTGTATAGAAAATTTAGTTCATTTTATCACATGTAAAATGATCCTGTTCAGTTCACGTTGGAATTCAGCCTTTCATCTCCCAAATGTTCGCTGTTTCCTTGTTGTGCATTAGATTTAATTCTGTCTGTCAGAAAGAGTGGGAATATCATTGTACTCCCCATGCTGTCTCCACAGCCACTATCCACATTCTGCCCTATCTCCCAGCCAATGTCATGTTCATTCGAACCTGACTCATTAATTCATAAGTCTTAACGAATAGGTTCATTGTAATGATCACTTTTGGTTTTGGACTGAGGCCAAAATGCGTAAAACATACGGTTTTACAGCAAATAAAACTGCATTTAGAAGTTTGTCAATTTGTATAAATAAATTACTGAAGCATATTCCCTATGGAAGTTCCAAAGTTGCCTTATTAGCGCAGTGAGAGGAACATTTAGAGAAGTCCACACTTCCTGTCTATGTTCAGGGCAACTGTGCCCAGTGACAGTGTGTTGGCTGGCGTTTGTTCCCGTGGAGGAGAGAACAGCACAGTAACAACATCCTGATTGTGATTCTTTTGTGGGGGTGGAGGGATTTGGGGACAGGTGGTTACAGCAAAGTAAACGGACAACAGTACAGGATCATCTCGCCTACGAAAAGATAACATCCATCATTCTCCCTCACAACTGCCTTCACTAGAGCAATTGGTGATTGGAGATTTGACCAATAGCCAGCAATGTCAACATGTAGTCTAGTCCAGTTATGTTGTGAACTGAATGTACTGGATTGAAAGCTGGGACTGTTTGCTCAGTGACTATGATTAATGTCAGTCTTCATGCAAAGTAATTGTGTCACTGGAGGGTTTCCCTCTCCTATTGGTGAGGGGCTTCATTCAGTAGGATACCCAGTCTAGGAGCAGATGCATCAATTCCAACAGTAACAGAGATCATCAGCTGCGTAGACAGAGAGAGGACAGATCTGAATCTGGGAATAGCGGACTGGAATATTACAACAATGGAGAGGAGATTTTCCTTGAGTATTTTCCAGATTCCCCCCTATTAGGAATTTCTACCATATCGGATATCAGCAGTGCTGATGATTATTCTGGGCGGGGTGGAGGGTGTGCTACTATCCTATTCTCGCTATTGTTGGTGTTCTCTACCTCTGTCCATTCATTAATCCCACAAACAAGTTTGAACTTGGTTGCATTTTCTGTTATCGATATTTGTCAGAGAAAGAAACTATTGTCTTCAGTTTCAATTGCAGTCTCCATTCATTACCCATGAATTGCAGACCACTCCCTCACAAACACCTGCGAACAAAACTGTGCACAACCTCGAGATCCCTTTTTGCCCTGAACTTATTTATGTCTTCTGTTCTCTCTGTCACCAAACCTGTCCACTACCAGCTCCTAAAATCCCCAATCTCCATTTCTGCGACAGTGCTGTTGCTGAACAATCCATTGCCGACACGTTGGTAAAATTCAGACTTAATGTTTCTTACTCTCTTCTGACCACTTTTCCGATTACAAGTATTTCAAACATAAAATTGTTCTTGTCTCGGAAGTTACTTCATGATGAGGACAAAATATGAATGTAGGACTGTCGCTGGATGTAATTCAGAAGCAAAGATCATCAAACGAAAGATATTGTTTCAAGTAATTTGTTTCAATTCCACCACAGCTGATGACAGAATTTCAATAAAACTGATAAGAATTGGAATAAAGGTGAATTTCACAAAGACAACCATAAAAGCAACATTTTGTCTGAAAACCTTCCTGTTTCACTGATCAACTTCGGGAAAGAAAACTAATGTTATTACCCGGTCTGGGTTAAGTGAGACTTCAGCTCCATGACAATGTGCTTTACTTTATATTGGCTTGTGGAATAGCCTCAGAGTCAGGGCAATTAGCGATGGACACCAAATGCTGCCCTTGGCAGAAATGCCAACATCCCACGAAATAACAAAATTGAAGGTGAAATCAAATAAAGGAAGTAGCTGAAAATCTGAAACTATAGAAAGAAATGCAAAGAAACGAACAGAAAGTGCTGGGGAACTT
>NC_057717.1:28562516-28569168 GCF_004010195.1 Chiloscyllium plagiosum | reverse complement strand
AGCTGGGCTGGAAATAAAATGTGAGATTCACCTCATTTGTTTTTCGCCATTCCCATCTTCCTGAATATCATGCCCATGTACATACAGGTATTCCACGCTTTTCAAAAGTTCGCTTTTCGCCACTTCCCTTCCCGAATGACCTACATTAGGGCCTTGTTACGCTAACCAAAAGAAATCCGAAGAGAATTTTCACTTTTACGAAGAAAGGCAAAGCTTTTCCCATATAAATTAGTGCTACTGCACTTTCCACCATATCAATCAGTGAACGGTTTCTTTGAGATAGCAAGGGAAACCTGTATTTGTCTAAGATCATGTTTTAAGCGATTTGATTCCATCTGTCAGTATTCCCTAAGTGTGTTCATCTTCTTACATTTGTTAACGGGATATGGGTATCTCTGACTGGGCCAGCATTAGTTCACTTTCACAGTTGCCCTTGAGAAGATCTTGAGCCACTGCAGTCCATGTGATTGATCTGATTTGATTTGATTTATTTTAGTCAAATGTACAATGGAAAAATTTGTTTTGCGAGTAGTGCAGACACATGATAGTAAACAAGAAAACAGAGATCGTGGGGTACTTACACAGAGTGAGGCATACATGGTTACAGCTTCACAAGAGGTGAGCAAAGCAAAATCGACATTAACAAGATTAACATTTTTTGAAAAATTAGAGATGTCAATTCGTCAGTCTAATTATAGTAGGGAAGGAAGTGTTCTTGAGAATGCTGGTCCATGTTTTCAAGCCTGTCTCCTCCCTGTTGGAAGAGGTTGTAGGAGATCATTATCGGTTTGGGAGAGATCTTTGATGTTGCAAGCCTTTCTGTGACAATGACAAGTATAAATGACGGAAGGTGGACTTCCGTGATGGTCTGGGCTGTGCACACAAACGTCTGCAGTTTCTTATGGTCCTGGGCAGAGCAGTTACCATGTTAGACCATTATGCACGTGACGAGAATGTTTTCAGTTGCCCGTATACGGAACATTGGGAGACGGGTTGTTCCAAAATAATTAGATGTAACAATTGGCGGTGAAATGGATACCATGTTCTGGGCGCTGTTTTGACAACAATTGAAATTTAACCGATAATTTTAAATTATGTCTTCGATATCAAAACCCACTTGAGTTAATTGCATTGTCAGCATCGAACCAATGAGCCATCACCGGCTTCAAACGAATAGAGAAGCCATCACCATCATAACGAGGGAGAAAGAGCCAGAAACGAAGGGAAGGAGAGAGAGAACACAGCGAGGGAAACAGATGGACAGTCAGTCAAAGAGAGAACGAAAACAAAACAAGGAAACAAACCGTCACGTGGAGAGAGAGCAGGGAAGATAGTAGATTCAGGGAAAGAAACAGAAGGCAGGGAAAAGGAAAACAGAGGGAAACAGACAGTGTGAGAGACACAGGAAGAGACAAAGGACACGGGGAGCTAAACAAGGATGTACAGACCGATGGCCGTAAAACATGACTGAGAGGCATATAGGTTACGCTGCACAGAGCATGCGCTATGTGAGATCAACATGAACAAGATCAGCATTATCTGAGATTAGAGAGTCCATTCCTCAGTATAATAACAGCCAGGAAGAAGCCGTTACTGAACCAGTTGATCTGTGTTTTCAAGCTTCTGTATCTTTTAGCCTGATGGAAGAGGTTGTGGGAGATCTTTACGGGCATGAGATAGGTCTTTATTAATGTTCGAAATAAGAAAGTTCCAATACAGGAACAGGCCATTCGGCGGTCAAATCCTGCGCCGATCCAGATCATCTATTTAAATCAATCGCCTATTTTCTAAGGGTCTGTATCCCTTTGCTCCCTGCCCATTCATATATCTTTCTGGAAACATCTTAAGTGGAGCACCACCGGTCACAGTTCTCCGTTTTGAGAAACTGCCTTCCCCTACTACGCCTTCCCCTGTTTTGAGAAACTGCCTTCCCCTGTTGCCCAGCCAGTTCTTTATCCATGTAGCCAGCACACACTGGACACCATGTGACTTCACTTTCTCCATAACCTGACCATGGGAAAACTTATCAGACGTCTTCCTGAAGTCCACGTACATGACATCTACAGTCAATCCCTCATCAATCAACTTTGTCACTTCCTCAAAGAATTCTATTAAGTTAGTAAGACATGATCTTCCCTGCACATAACCATCTTGCCTATCACTGATAAGACCATTTTCATCCAAATGAGAATATACCTTATCCCTCAGTATCTTCTCTAGCAGCTCCCCTACCCTGATGACAGGCTCACTGGTCTATAGTTAACTGGATTATTCATGCTACCCTTCTTAAACAACAACTTTCCAGTCCTCCGGGTCCTCAGTTGTGTTCAAGGATGCTACAAAGATATTTGTCAGTGCCCCAGCAATTTCCTCTCTCCCTTCCCTCAGTAATCTGCGATAGCTGTGGAGCTTCTCGTCAAAAGGAAGAAGGTAGCTTACATAAGGTGGAGGAAGTTACGGTCAAGCTCAGCTCTAGATTATTACAGGCAGGCGAGGAATGAGCTCACAAATGGTCTGAGGAGAGCAAGGAGCGGGCTCGAGAAAGTCTTGGCAAAACAGATTTGGGAGAACACAAAGGCATTTTGCACTTATGTGAGGAATAAGAGAATGGTCAAAGAAAGAGTAGGGCCGATCAGGGATACTATAGGGAACTTGTGTGCGGAGTCTGAAGAGGTAGGGAGTTTTTGAGTTTTTTTTTCTTCTGTCTTTACTAAAGAAACGAACTTTGTAGTGAGTAAAACCTTTGAAGAGCAGGTGTGCATGTCGGAACGGATAGAGATAGAGGAAGCTGATGTGCTGAAAAATTTGTCAAGCATTAAGATTGACAAGTCGCCAGGCCCGGGCCAGATTAGTCCTCGGAAGCTTTGGGAAACGAGGAATGCAATTGCTTCGCCACTTGCGCAGATCTTTGCATCCTCGCTCTCCACTGGAGTCGTACCTGAGGACTGGAGGGAAACAAATGTAATTCCTCTCTTCAAGAAATGAAATAGGGAAATCCCCGGCAATTACAGACCAGTCAGTCTTACGTCTGTCGTCTGCAAGGTGTTCGAAAGGATTCTGAGGGACAGGATTTATGACAATCTGGAAGAGAATGGCTTGATTAAATGCAGTCAACACGGCTTTGTGAGGGGCAGGTCATGCCTCACAAACCTTATCGAGTTCTTTGAGGATGTGACTAGAAAAGTTGATGAGCTGTGGATGTGGTATATATCGACTTCAGCAAGGCATTTGATAATGTTCCCCATGGTCGGCTCTTTCAGAAGGTCAGGAGGAATGGAATATAGGGGAACTTAGCTGTCTGGATACAGAATTGGCTGGCCAACAGAAGACAGCGAGTGGTAGTAGAAGGAAAATATTCTGCTTGGAAGTCAGTGGTGTGTGGTGTTCCACAGGGCTCTGTCCTTGGGCCTCTACTGTTTGTATTTTTTATTAATGACTTGAATGAAGGGATTGAAGGATGGGTCAGCAAGTTTGCAGACGACACAAAGGTTGGAGGTGTCGTTGACAGTATAGAGGGCTGTTGTAGGCTGCAGCAGGACATTGACAGGATGCAGAGATGGGCTGAGAAGTGGCAGATGGAGTTCAACCTGGATAAATGTGAGGTGATAACATTTTGGAAGGTCGAATTTGAATACTGAGTACAGGATTAAGGATAGGGTTCTTGCCAGTGTGGAGGAACAGAGGGATCTTGGTGTGCAGGTACACAGATCTCTTAAAATGGCCACCGAAGTGGACAGGGTTGTGAAGAAAGCATATGGTGTTTTGGCTTTCATGAACGGGAGGATTGAGTTTAAGAGTCGTGAGATCTTGTTGCAGCTCTATAAAACTTTGTCTAGACCGCACTTCGAATACTGCGTCCAGTTCTGATCGCCCTATTATAAGAAAGATGTGGATGCTTTGGAAAGGGTTCAGAGGAGGTTTACCAGGATGCTGCCTGGACTGGAGGGCTTATCTTATGAAGAGAGGCTGACTGATCTCGGACCTTTTTCATTGGAGAAAAGGAGGAGGAGAGGGGACCTAATTGAGTTAAACATGATAATGAGAGGCAAAGATAGAGTTGATAGCCAGAGACTATTTCCCAGGGCAGACATGGCTAACACGTGAGGGGTCATAGTTTTAAGCTGGTTGGAGGAAAGTATAGAGTGGATGGCAGAGGCGGGTTCTTTACACAGAGAGTTGTGAGAGTTGGGGACATTTAAGAGACTGCTGGACATACATATGGTCCCAGAAATTTGAAGGTGCATACATGAAGATCAATGGTCGGCACAACATCGTGGGCTGAAGGGCCTGTTCTGTACTATTCTATGTTCTATGTTCTTTGTTCTAGATGTTGGCAGCCTTTCTACGGCAATGAGCCGTGTAAATAGAGTCAATGGTTGGGAGATTGGCTGTGCACCTAACCTTTTGTAGTTTCCTATGTTCCTGGGCAGAACGTTGCTGTATGAAGCCGTGACACACCCAGACAGTATGCTCTCAATGGTTTATCTGTCGAAGTAGAACATGCTGAATTTCCTGAGCCTCCTGAGGAAGAAGAGGCGTTGTTGAACCTTCTTGACTGTCACACCTACGCAAGAAGACCAGGATAGGTTGTCAGTTATCGTCACTCCGAGGGAGTTGATGCTCTGCACTTCCTCAACCATTGATGTAGATGACGGCGTGTTCCTCTCCTTTCTTTCTGAAGTCAATGATCAGTTACTTACTATTGTCGAATTTGAGAGAGAGGTTATTATCATTCCACCATGCCACTAAGCCCTCAATCTCCTCTCTGTATTCTAACTCATCGTTGTTTCTTATTCCTCCTGATTTGGTGATGTTATCCACGAACTTGTAGCTGGCGTTGTTTGGAATTTGACAACAGAGCCGCGTGTGTACAGGGCGTACAGTAGGGGGCTGAAGGCACAGCCATGGGAGTGCAGGTAGTACAGTAGGGGGCTGAGGACACAGCCGTGTGTGCACAGGGAGTACAATAGGGGGCTGAAGACACAGCCGTGGGTGTACAAGGAGTACAGTAGGGAGTTGAGCACACAGCCGTGGATGTACATGGAGTACAGTAGGGGGCTGAGGACACCACCATGGGAGTAAAGGGATAACAGTAGGGGTTGAGGGCACACCCGTGGGTGTACAAGGAGTACAGTAGGATGCTGAGTGCACAGCTGTTGATATACAGGAAATACAGTAGGGATGATTACACTGCTGTGCTTGCACGGAGAGTACAATAGGGGGCTGAGAACACATCCTCCAGTAGTTCCAGTTTTGAGTTTCGTTGTGGAGAATGTCCAAATACCTATCTTCACGGATTATCAGAAACCAGGGTATCCAGTTGCAGAGGGTGGAGCCGTGATCAAGGTCACAGAGTATTGAGATAAGTCTGGAGAGGATAATGTTGTTAAAGGTGGAGCTGTAGTCAATGACCAGGAGTCTGGTGTAGGCATCCTTGTTGTCCAGGTATTCCATGGATGAGGGCAGGGCAGGTATATGGCATCCGTTGTGGACCCGTTTCATCAGTCTGCACATTATAGGACAGCAGGTCAGGCTGGGAGACTGGAGGTGATGTGGGCCATAACCAGCGTCTCAAAGCACTTCATGTTTATTGAGGTCAGAGCCACTGGGCGGTAGTCATTAAGGAATGTTGCACGTGTTTTCTCACTAGGAGAAAATGAGGACTGCAGATGCTGGAAATCAAAGCTTGAAAAATGTGTTGCTGGAAAAGCGCAGCAGGTCAGGCAGCATCCAAGGAGCAGGAGAATCGACGTTTCGGGCATGAGCCTCGGATGTACCTGTGCCCGATGTCACCATGGCAGACGTGATCAGTCTTCCTGCAGGTCAAGTCAAGGAAAGCGACAAGCCTGGAGAGTGTTCCCGGCTGAGCACTCAGATCCTGTGAGGACCAACTGGCAGAGGTATTTACAAACAACTTCAACCTCTCCGTCCTGATGCCGAAATCCCAGCCTGCTTCAAGAAAACCACTATCATCCTTGTACGTGAGAAAGCACAGAGTTGAAAAATGTGTTGCTGGAAAAGTGCAGCGGGTCAGACAGCATCCAAAGAGCAGGAGAATCGACGTTTTGGGCATGAGCTCTTCTTCAGGAATGAGGAAAGTGTGCCAAGCAGGCTAAGATAAAAGGTAGGGAGGAGGGACTTGGGGGAGGGACGTTGGAAATACGATAAGGCGGAAGGGGAGTGAGAAGTCTGAGGAGCTCCAGGTAAATTCTCAGACTCCTCCCTCAGGCATTTAATAAAAACCGACCGACTTCCACAGCTACCTAGACTACACCTCCTCCCAACCTGCCCCCTGTTGAAACGTCATCCCATATTCCCAATTCCTTCGCCTCCACCGCATCTGCTCCCAGGAGGACCAGTTCCGATACCGAACAAACCAGATGGCCCCCTTCTTCAAAGACGGCAATTTCCCCTCAGACATGGTCGACGATGCTCTTCACCGCATCTCCTCCACATCCCGCTCCTCCGCCATTGAACCCCACTCCTCCAATCGCCAACAGAACAGAACCCCATTGGTTCTCACCGACCACCCCACCAACCTCCAGATACATCGTATCATCCGTCGTCATTTCGGCCACCTCCAAACGCACCCTTCCATCAAGGATATATTCCCCCCTCCTCCCCTGTCAGTGTTCTGAAAAGACCACTCCCT